>NC_044989.1:97193542-97496042 GCF_008728515.1 Papio anubis
GTAATTGTTTTTGAAATGTATATGTAAACTTTTTTGGTAATTTACATGATATTTTGTTTTACAAGGATTTCTTCCATGTATGCTAAGATGATGGCATGTTGTAAAAAGTCAGCAATATAGTGTATAGTGGAATAGCTTATATTGGACTATCCTGCGGCTAACAACTATATATTCTGAATAACATTATAACTAAAATAATTATTTGAAGGCACTGGCAAACAATGAATAACAGGGAGAAATTGGAAAAGATTTGAATTTTGAAAGAAGAGAACTATGCTTGGTGAGGTCTATATTTATAAAGATTTTCCCAAGGGCATTTCCAGTCCATGGGCTGCGAGAGGATTGAAACTGCAGTCTTGGCTACATATTAACTTGATATATCAAAGCTGCCTGAGCAGCTAGAACTGAAGGAAGAAACCTGGGAGGGAAGGAGCCATAAATGGATGAATCCTAAATTCTGCACATAATGCCCCTCAATGCCTTGACTGAATAACAGTTCATGCCGGTGGGAGTCTCCAGAAAGTCCAACAGAAAGCAACAACTGGAAGGCTGAAAGAAGTGACCAGAGATTTTAGCTGCTGCTCTCCTCAAAAGAGACAGAATTTGGAATTTGAGTCCTGACAAATTGGCAAGGTTTGGTAAATATCTTGAATTTGCCATTGAAAGCCCAGAAAGTCCATGTCTTAGGAGTAAATACTGGGCCCCAGGACTAAGAATTAACTTTAGTGCTAAGGGGAAACTCACAATAGACTTGCCCTAACACGGCATACAAACAAGTCTCAATAAATTGGAGGTGATTGGCCAGCAATTTAATTCTTTGCCCTTCAGAACAAGAACAAAGAAAGTTGAATCTTTACAATGTATCATCTATAATGTTCAGTATAAAATTTAAAAAAATACTAGACATATGAAGAAATAGAAAAATGTGAATCATAGTCAAGAATAAAAATAGTCAATAGAAAATGAACCTGAGATGATCCAGACTGGAGTAAGTAGCAGAGGACTTTGAAGCTGTTAGCCTAAAGATATTCAAGGAACTTAAGGGAGGAGATTGTTTCCAAGAGTGAAGAGATGGAGAAACTCAGTAGGAAAATGTAAATTTAAAAAAGAACAAGAAGGAAATTCTAGAATTGAAAGTAGAATATCTAAAAAAGAACATTCATTGCATGCTTTTGCATGTGATACACAAATAAAAAGTTTCCACTCTAACCAATGGACAGAAGATTTTAAAAAATGAACAGGATTTCATTGCAGCATGTGATAGACAAATAAAAAGTAAGTTTCCGCTCTAAACAATAGAAAGACAGAAGATTTTAAAAAATGAACAAGATTTCATTAACTCATGAGACATAATTAAGGAATCTAACATGTATATAATTAGAGTCCCCAAAGGGGAGAAGAAAAAAAATTAGTTAGGAAAAGTGTTTGAAGAAATAATGGTGGAAAATACCTCAAATTAGATGAAAAACATCAACTTAGAGTTCTAAGAGTCTCACTGCAAATTAAGGATAAGTATCCCTAAATCACGTGTACGCACATAATTGTCAAATTGCTAAAGACCAAAAATAAAGAGAAAATCTTGTAAGCAGCCAGCTGAAAACACACACTACATGAAGATGCATTCTCATCAGAAACAGCAATGGCTAGAAGGGTGTGGAGCAACATCTTCTAAAAGACACCCTCCATACCCAAAAGGTAACTGTAAACTCCACATTCTATATCCAGCAACAAATGTCTTTTACAAATTAGAATGAAATTTGAAAAACATTTTGAGATAAGTGAAAGCTGAGAAAATCTGTTGCTAATAGACTTGCACTACAAGAAATACCAAAAGAAGTCCTTCATGCTGAAGGGAAATGATACCAGATGAAACTGGCATCATGTCTATGGGAAAGAATGAGGAACTCGAAGTGGTAAGTGTGTTTATATATATATATACACACACACACATATACATGTATATATATGTGTGTGTGTGTGTATATATATATATTTTTTTTGAGACAGAGTTTCACTCTTGTGGCCCAGGCCTGAGTACAATGGCATAATCTTGGCTCACGGCAACCTCTGCCTTCCGGGTTCAAGTGATTCTCCTGCCTCAGCCTCTCAAGTAGCTGGGATTACAGGCATGTGCCACCATGCCTGACTAATTTTTTATTTTTAGTAGAGATGGGGTTTCTCCATGTTGGTCAGGCTGGTGGTCTCAAACTCCCAACTTTAGGTGATCCACCCGCTTCAGCCTCCCAAAGTGTTGGGATTACAGGTATGAGCCACCTCGCCCAGACGATACATTTTTTAAAAAGGCTACATTTTTTCTTCTGACTTCTTTAAAAGAACTGACTGTTTAAAACAAAAATCATAGCACTTCATTGTGAGATTTTTATGGTGTGTCGATGCACAGGAACATGACAACAATAGCACAAACGAAGGTGGAACATGGAATTCTATTGGTCACAATTTCTTACATTTTTCTGAGAAGTGGCACAATATTAAATCTATGTAGGCTGTGTTAAGCGAAGGATGTATATTGTACTTTCTAGAGCAACTACTAAAAATAGTGGTAGGATATATAATTAAAAAGCCAACAGAGAATTAAATTCAAGGATTAAAAAATATTCAATTAACCCAAAAGGAAAAAAGAATGGAGAAACAGAAGGCCAAAAGTCGCATGGGACAAATAGAAAATAAATAGCAAAATGGTGTACCTAAATTCTACTATATGAAATTCTACTATATAAAATTATGAAAATCAGAAATGTTACCATTATAGATCCTGTAGGCATTTAAAGGAAAATAAAAATATATTATAGAAAACTTTATGTAAGTAAATTCAATAATTTAGATGAAATGGTCAAATTTAATGTAGTTAAACTAAACAGTAAGTAAAAGGTGGAGATTGTTGGATTGGGTTAAAAAAAGGAAGATACAACTAATGGTACCTACTAGAAATGCACTAAAGACTCTAATAAGCTGAAAGAAAAAGAATGAAAGAAGATATACCACGTAAAGCCAAGAAAAGGAAGCTGTGTGGCTAGAAGAATCACAGACAAAGTAGACTTCAACATAAGGATCATTGCCAGAGATAAAGGGAGACATTTTATAAATATTTATGTATGTGATGATAAAGTGTCAAAATATATGATAGAACTAAAGAAAGAAATAGAAAATGCACAATCTCATTTGAAGATTTTTAACATCCTTTTCTCAGAAACTAATAGAAGAACTAGGTAAAAAAATCAATATGGACATAGCAGAATTGAGCAATATCAAACGACTTGACTAAGTTGACAGCGATGACAGAATATGCATTCTTTTTAAGTACACACAAAATGTTTATGAAGCTAGATAATGTGCTGGACTATAAAATAAAGCGCAAAAGTTTTCAAAACATTAAGTAATGCTATCTAAGCACAACAAAATTAAATTAGAAATATGAAAATGAGACCTCTAGAAAATTCACAAATACGCAGAAATTAAATAACACACTTCTACATAGCCCATGTATCAAAGAAGAAATCACAAGGGAAATTAGAAAATACTTTGACCTGAATAATGATGAAAATGTGACATACAGAACTGGAAGAAGCATGACATATTGAATTGGAAGAAGCAGCTAACACAGTGCTTAGAAGATAATGTGTAGCTTAAATGTCTATAGGAGAAAAGAAGAAAGACTTAAAATCAACAATCTAAGCTTTCGCTTTAAGAAGCCAAAAATGAAGAACAAATTAAAGCCAAAGTGAATGGAAGGAAGGAAATCACAAAGATAAAAGCAGAAGTCAGTGAAATAGAAAACATAAATGTAATAGCGAATATAAGCAAAGTCACAAGTTAGTTCCTGAAAAAGTTTAATAAGATTGACCAGCCCCTAGCAAGACTAATCATGATAAAAATGCTACAAAACACAAAATTATGAAAATTAGAAATGCTATCATTATAGATCCTGTAGGCATTTAAAGGATAATAAAAATATATTATAGAAAACTTTATGTAAGTAAATTCAATAATTTGGATGACATGGTCAAATTTCTTGAAAAGCACAACTTGAAATAACTGACATATGAAGAAATAGAAAACTCTGAATAGGGCTATAGCTAGTGACAATTCAAGAACTTGAACTCATAATCAAAATCTTTCCCAGGAAAAACTCTCCAGGCTCAGATAATTTCACAGATGAATTCTATCAATTGGTTAATGAAAATAATGCCAATTTTACACAAAGTTTCAGAAAATGAAGAGAAGAAAACACTTCCTAACTTTTTTTTTTATGGGCAACTAAAACACTTATACTCACACTTGACATATAGATCACATGAAAAGAAAATTGCAGACCAATATCCCTCATGAATATAAAAATGAAACTCATTAATAAAACACTAATGAATCAAGTCCTGCAATGTTTAAAGAGAATTTATCATGTTCAAGTGGGGTTTGTCTTATCTGAATTTAACATTAAAAAAATCAATCAATGTAACTTATCATATTGCAAAGCTAGAAGAGGACAATAGGTGATTATCCCAATAGAGGCAGAAAATGCAGTCAGCAAAATCCAAAACCATTCATGATCAAAATTCCCAGCAAACTAGGAACAGAACTTTCTTAAACTTATAAAGGGCATCTTCAAAAATTCTATGGCTACTTAGTGGTGGAATATTGAGTGCTCAGGAACAAGCTACAATTGTGTTGCAGGCCTTAACCGTGAGAAGACAAGAAAATGAAATAAGAGACCCAGATTTAAAAGGAGGTATGAAACTGATTTGAATCACAGGTGATGTGACTGTGTATATAGAAAAATCATTTGAAGTCTACAGAACAACTGCTAGAACTAACAAACTTAGCAAGATCACAGTATACAAGGTCAATATACAAAAATAATTTTTTAAAAAATTTCTTTATGCAATTTTATTTTCTAAATAGATTCTATTTTATTTCTATATTAAGTTCCATCAAAACTATAAAATAATTCAGACTAAATTTAACAAAAGATGTGTAAGACCTGTACACAGACATATTGCTAAAATGAATTAATTTCTTAATTACTTTAATAACTTAAGTAAATTAAATTAATTACTTAAGTAAATGAAGAGATATTACATGTTTATTAATTGGAAGTCTCATTACTGATGAGATGTCATCTTGATCTATAATTCAACTCAATCTCAATCAAAATTCCACAGAACTTATTCTAAAATTTACAAGTGAATTCTAGGCATAGGGATTAGACTGGCCAAATTCTTGAAAAAAGAACAATGGAAGACTCATGCTATCTGATTCCAAGATAAAGCTACATAAATTATGTAGCTTGTACTTGGGGTAAAGCTACATTAATTAAGACAGTGTGATACTGGCATAAGGACAGACAAAGAAGTCAGTGAGCCCAGAATTAGACACACTTACGTAGTCAATTGATTTTTGACAAATGTGCCAAAACAATTTAATGAGGAAACAACAGTCTATTTAAAAAATGATGCTGGAACAACTGGATAAATGTGTATGTTATGTACATGTAGGGGATGGGGGAGGAACACGACTTCCACCTCATACCACACTCAGAAGTTAACTTAAGAAAAATAGATCGAGCCTAAAATCTGTAGCTCTAGAGCTTCTAGAACAAAACATAAGATGTCTTCATGACCTTGATGTAGGCAAACATTTTTTAGAAAGGTCACTAACAACACTAACTGCAAAAGAAATATTACTTTAATTTCATAAAAATTAAAGACCTGCTCTTTACAAGATCACTAAAAAAATTAAAGTGTGAGTCCCAGACTGGGAGAAGACATTTTGTGTGTGTGTGTGTGTGTGTGTGTGTATATATATATATATATACACACACACACACATTAAGTTATATATATATATACTAAATATATATATATATATTTGACAAAGGATTTATATGTAAAGAGCTCCTCCAAATCAATTTTTAAAAAAAGACTAACAACTAAAAAATGGGCAAAAGATTTGAACAGATACTTCACAAAAGAAGACATATGAACGGACAGGAAGTCCATGGAAAGGTGAAATGTAAGTTTAAAAACCCACCACTTCATATCCACTAGAATGGCTAAAATTGAAAGGAATGGCAACACAAATATTGGTGAGGAAATGAAGCAACATAACTATCATCTTTTGTTGGTGGCAGTGCAAAGTGGTACAGCCACTTTGGAAGAGTTTATGACAGTTACTGGTAAGGTAAAACACCTCCACCATGACTCAGTAAGACCACTCCTAGGTATGTGCCTAAAAAAATGAAAACCAATTTCCACGAAGGACTTGTACGAAAATGTTTATGACAGATTTATTCACAATATCTAAAACCTAGTAACTCAAATATTCATCCGCTGATGACGAATGGACAAGCAAGCTGTTGTGCATTCACACTCAGCAATATTGAGGAATGAAGTAGTGATTCATGCAATAACAACGATGACTCTCAAGATAATGATGCTAAACAAAAGGAGCAAGACATGAGAGTGTATACCCTTCACATTTCCATCCAAATGACATTCAACAACAACAACAGAAGCTCTGTGAGTTGGCAACCATTGATTTGCTTTCTGTCATCATACTCTAGGATTTATAACAAGGGGATGTGGTGACTTACACCAATTCTATTAAACATGTGATTTCACTGAACTGGAGAACGACTTAGGTGGGAGTCTGAATGTTGGGAAGCGCAACTTCACAGAAGTAGGAAGGAATGACGGGTGTGAAATTGTCTTTGGAAATATTCTCTCCTGCTGGCCCCTACATTCCTGCTCAGTACCCACATGATTCTCTAAACCCTGTGCGGCGGCCCCCACCCAAGCCTACCATAGCTCCCAAAACTGTTCCAAGCCTCAAAGTTTCCTTAGTTCTGGTGTCTCTGGTCAGTATTTTTACAGTAATTTTTGCATATTTATGATGCTTGCTGAACTGAGCTATCAGTGGAATTCTGTGATTGATATGTTAGTAGTGTTTTTTTCAGTGCTGTTAAATACTATTAAAATTAAAAAGTGCCCTCTAAAATCTACATTCATCTCTATGAATTTGACTACTCTAAGTACCTCATATAAGTGGAATTATATGTCCTGTTGGTCATTCTGTGACTGGATTATTTCACTTAGCATAATGTCCTCAAGGTTCACCTGTGTCACAGCATGTAACAGGATTTCCTTTCCTTTTACACTTTAATAATATTTCATAGTCTGTTATACCACATTTTGCTCTTACGTTGATCTGTTCACGGACACTTGAGTTGCTTCTATATTTTGGCTATGTAAATAGTGCTGCTATGAACCTGCATGTGCAATATCTTCTCAAGTCTCTGCTTTCAATTTTTTTGGACATATATGCAGAAGTGGATCATATGGTAATTCTATTTTTAATTTTTTGAAGAATCTGCATCCTGTTTTCCATAGCAGCTACATCATCTTATAATTCCAACAGTGTACAAGGATTGCAATTTCTCCGCATTCTTGCCAACACTTGTTTTCTGTTTTGTTTTTTATAGTAGCCATCCAAATGGGTGGAAGTAAATCTGATTGTGGCTTTGATTTGCATTTCCCTAATGATTAGTTATGATGAATGTCTTTTCATGTGTGTATTGGTTATTTGTATAATTTATTTGGGGAAATGTCTCTCCAAGCACTTTGCCAATTTTTTTAATTGGGTTATTTTTTGTTGTTGATGATGATGCTGAGTTGTAGGAGTTCTTTATCTATTCTGGGTATTAAGCTGATATGGTTTGGCTCAGTGTCCCCACTCAAATCTCATCTTGAATTGTAATCCTCATAATCCCTACATGTTCAGGGAGGGACCTGGTGGGAGGTGGTTGGATCATGGGGGTGGTTTCCTCCACGCTGTTCTCATGATAGTGAGTGAGTTCTCATGAGATCTGATGGTTTTATAAGTATTTGACAGTTCCTCCTTCACACGCTGTGTTGCATGCCACTCTGTAGGATGTGCTTGCTTCCCCTTCCACCATGACTGTAGGTTTCCTGAGGCCTCCCCAGCCATGCAGAACTTGAGTCAATTAAACCTCCTTTCTTTATAAATTACTTGGTCTTGGGCAGTTCTTTATAGCAGTGTGAAAATGGACTAATACTTAAGCCCTTAACAGATATCTGGTTTTCAAATATTTGTCTTCCATTCTGCAGGCTGCCTTTGCACTCTATTGATTATGTTCTTTAGATGTACAAGTGTTTTAAATTTTGATGTAGTACATTTCATCTAATTTGTTTTGTTATTACTTGTGCTTTTGGTGTCATATCCAAAGAGTTGTTGCCAAATCCAGTGTTGTGAAGTTTTCCCCCATGTGGGTGTCTAAGAGTTTTATAGTTGTAGTTCTTACATTTAGGTCTTTAATCCATTTTGAGTTAATTTGTATATGGTGTGGAGTAAGGGTTCATTTCATTTTTCTGTATGTGGATATTCCATTTTCCCTGCACTACTTGTTGAAAATAATGTCCTTTACCTATTGAATGGTTTTGGCACCCTTGTCAAGAATCATTTGGTCATGTATATGAGGGTTTACTTCTAGGCTGTCTATTCTATTCCATTGGTCCACATGTCTGTCTTTATGCTAGTACTGCACTGCTTTGATTACTGTAGCTTTATAATTAGTTTTGAAAACAGAAAGTATGCAACCTCTAACTTTATTCTTCTTTCCCAAGATTGTTCTGACTATTTAGAGTACCTTGAGATTCCATGTGAATGTTAGGATGGATTTTTCTTTTTCTTTTTCTTTTTTTTTTTTTTTTTGAGATGGAGTCTTACTCTGTCGCCCAGGCTGGAGTGCAGTGGCCGGATCTCAGCTCACTGCAAGCTCCACCTCCCGGGTTTAAGCCATTCTCCTGCCTCAGCCTCCCGAGTAGCTGGGACTACAGGCGCCCACCACCTCGCCCGGCTAGTTTTTTGTATTTTTTAGTAGAGACGGGGTTTCACTGTGTTAGCCAGGATGGTCTCGATCTCCTGACCTCGTGATCCGCCCGTCTCGGCCTCCCAAAGTGCTGGGATTACAGGCTTGAGCCACCGCGCCCAGCCGGATTTTTCTATTTTTGAAAAAATGCTATTAGGATTTGGACAGGGATTGCACTTCATCTATCACTTTGGGCAGTGTTAACATCCATCTTAACAATGTTAAATCTTCCAATACATGAACAAGAGCTGTCTTTCCAGTTATTTTTGCTTTCTTTAATTTTTTTCACCAATGTTTTGTAGTTTTCAGTTTGCAAGTGTTTTGTATTTTTGGTTGTTTATTCTTAGTATTTTATTCTATTTGGTGCTATTATAAATGGAATTTTCTTTTCAGATTATTTATTATTAGTGTATAGGAATGCAACTAATTTTTGCATGTTGATTTTGTATCCTGTAACTTTGCTGAATTCATTTTATTAGTTCTAACAGTTCGTGTGTGTATGTGTGTGATCTTTAGGGTTTTCTTCATATAAGATTATGTTGTCTGCAAAAGACATCATTTTATTTTTTCCTTTCCATTTTTGATAACTTTTATTTCTTTTCTCTGGCTTAATTTCTCTGTCTAGGACTGAGTACTATGTGAAATAAAAGTGGACGTCCTTGTCTTATTCCTGATCTTAGAGAAAAAGCTTTCAGTCTTTCACCATTGAGTGTGATGTTAGCTGTGGGCTTTTCAGATATGACCTTTATTATGTTGAAGTAGTCTTTCTATTCTTGTTTATTGATTATTTTTGTCATGAAAGGGTGTTGAATTTTGTCAAATACTTTTTCCGTATCAATTGAGGTGATTATGTGGGGTTTTCCTTAATTCTGTTAATTGGATTTATTACACTGATTGATTTTTATATGTTGAACCATATTTGCATTCCAGGAATAAATCCCACTTGGTCATGGTGTATAATCCTTTTAAAGTTGCACTTTGTAAAGACAGAAATTCTTTGCTGAAGACAACGGTTACTGAAAAAAAAAAAAGACACTTGAAATAATAAGAAAATAATTCCCCTATTTTCCCTTTAACTAAAAGTCTGCAATGAATTGTACAATGAAAACACATAGTCTATCTAAAAAATATGAGCTGTGGTAGCCCCAATCCTAATGTCTTCAATGTATGGCTTACCCCTTTAGCTTTCCTTGTACAACTTATGTACCTTTGCATTAACTCCTATTCTTCCAACTTTCACTTTAGGTTAGGAAAATTAATGTTTAACAAGTTTAACATAGATATACATTAATTGCTTGGAAATCATTGCTCAGTCAGAGATTGGTCTACAACTGGGTCTACTTTATTTGTTGTATAATTTTAGATGGTAGTTATTTTAAAGTAGAATAGAATTTTACTCCTGGAAAGATCCATAGGAACCATCTAGACCTATCACCTTATTTTAGAGATTAAAAAACCAAGATCCCCAAGGAATTGAGTTCTTGCCTAAAGTTTCATGGATAATTAAATGTTGGAAATGGGACTAGAAACAAGATCTCCTGGCCAGGTGCGGTGGCTTACGCCTGTAATCCCAACACTTGGGGAGGCCGAGGCAGGCCGATCACTTGAGGTCAGGAGTTCGAGACCAGCTTGGCCAACATGGCAAAGCCCCGTCTCCACTAAAAATACAGAAATTAGCCGGATGTGGTGGCGGGTGCCTGTAATCCCAGCTACTTGGGAGGCTGAGGCAGGAGAATTGCTTGAACCTGGGAGGCAAAGGTTGCAGTGAGCCAAGATCATGTCACTGTACTCCAACCTGGGCAACAGAGCAAGACTCTCTCTCTCAAAAAAAAAAAAAAAAAAAAAAAAAAGAAACCCAAAGAAAGAAAGAAACAAGGTTGTCTGTCTCCTACTGGACTTCTGCTCACAGTTGGCTACATCCCATGCAGTGTCAGTGCTGGGTCACCTACAGTAAAAGAAGTTGGATGAGTTCAACAGATTTACGTAGACCTGGGATCTTTCTTGAAGCAGCTCCATCAGTAGCTTCTCCCTGGCCTCTACATTGGCTGGGGCTGTAGGTACAAAACTCACAATGTATCTACATGCCGTAACACAGACAACAGTGAAGACACACATAGGCAAGGCCTGGTTGATTGCTGTGTTTCCCCATCCCACTGGAGAACATTTGCAACTCCATATCTAGGAATGAAGAGATTGAAGACAATGCCATTAGATGCCATCCAATGCAAGATAATTTTCCAATCTTTTTTTGAAAATACAAAAGTCTCCTTAATGAGTAATATCCGAGGATGTGGACTTTGGTTTTCTCTCCTCTTCCAACCCAACAAATACACTATAGTACCAACAAATACACTTACCATCCTTCTCTGTTTGCATGATATTATGGAAAAACGTGAATGTAGAATACAATTGTTATGCAATACATTGATTCACTGAAATTGTTTTTGTCCTTAAAAGTGCAAGTCATTCTTTCTCTGGCAATGGTCTGTAATTACATGGTTTTTGCCTCCTTGGAATTTTAATTATAATGTTAAGGTAATTTTTTTTAATGAGAAGAAAAAAGTATTGGACTATCCATGTCATTATGATATTTTACTAGCATGAAATGCATGTAGATTTGAGAAGTTGCCTTTTAAAAATATATTAAATTATGGATCGTAGAGATTTATTTTATTAAAGTGCATTCTATATTCCTTTGTTAGATGAAAACACAGCATTTCTTTTTTAAGTGCCTTTTAAGGAAAATGTGGCAAGAAATTTATGAAGACAATTACTTTGCTTATTTTATAAGTTATACTTATTTTCAAACGTTTAATTTTATGCTTACACTAAAACCTAGATTTAATTGATTTTAAAGAATTTTCTAAAATTTTCAGATAATGAATAAGACTATAGAAAAAATTATTTACCAAATATTTAGCTAAAATTCAATACAGCTTTAGAACAAAGGTTGTTTTATTAAGTCAGAGGAGTTTGTTAGACAGAGCTCAAGTTAGGCTGCGATGAGTCCCTCCCCTCCCCCTGACCCACATAGTACCCTGCTAGAGTGCAATGGAAATTTTTATGTCAAAATTCCCTTTTCAGTCATAATGAAAGCAAAAAGATTCTTGTTTGATCATATAATCTCAAAGGCTTTCTCTAAACACTAAGATTTGCACAAAAGGATACATCTTGAAAATTCCATTTACAGCCTGTGATCATAATGCCATATAACTTTCTCATGAGCCGGTTAGACTTGTGTAAAGAAAGCTGGATTTTATCTGAGTTTTCCTCAAAGCTGCTCCTATAATTCCATAATTCACAGACTGGTTTCAGCAGCCAGATCTTTTTTTTGAGATGGAATCTTACTCCATCCCCCAGGCTGGAGTGCAGTGGCACAATCTCGGCTCACTGCAACCTCTGCCTCCCAGGTTCAAGCAATTCTCCTGTCTCAGCCTCCCAAGTAGCTGGGATTACAGGTGTGTACCACCACACCCAGGCCTCTCAAAGTGCTGGGATTACAGGTGTGAGCCATCCTGCCCGGCCTGCAGCCAGATTTCTCTGGTATTGATTATTAAGAATAGATCTGGTATTTATAGAACTTCCATTTGGAAATCAAGAAGAATCACTAAAAATACACATTCCCTCCCCCCAAAAAATAATAATAGCAATGAAGCAAATAGTTATAAATAAAATACCTTCTCATTCACCTGTGGCTTTCTATTATTACATGGATATTCTTCCAACTTAACCCTGGAGTCTTGTTTTTGATAGGTTATATTTTGGATGATGGGAGTACCTCAAAACTTGACTTAAAAAAATGCTTCAGGCCAGGCTCATGCCTGTAATCCCAGCACTTTGGGAGGCCAAGGTGGAAGGATTTCTTGAGCCCAGGAGTTCAAGACCAGCTTGGGCAACATAGCAAGATCCTGTCTCTATAAATTTTTTTTTTTTAATTAGCCAGGCATGGTCATTTGCTCCTATAGTCCCAGATACTAGGAAGGCTGAGGTGGGAGGTTTGCTTGAGCCCAGGAGTTTGAGGCTCCAGTGAGCTATTATCAGTGAGCTATTATCATAGTGCCACTGCACTCCAGCGTGGATGAGAGAGAGAGAGAGAGAGAGAGAGAGAGAGAGAAAGAAAGAAAGAAAGAAAGAAAGAAAGAAAGAAAGAGAAAGAAAGAAAGTTTATCACTGCTTTGGCAGGGGAGTTGAAAACTCAGAACACCTTTTTTTTTATTTTATTTATTTATTTTTTTAAAACTGGTTCATTTTCCTTCTCCTCAGATTATCTTATAGAAGTCATCTTGTCAGTATCTGGTTTCATTTATCTACAGAAACCACATCTGCTTCCATGCAATTGGCTGCCCCAGGAGCATATTCAATACGATATCTTATCTTTCCAGGCCTTAGGCCATTGCAACTTGCTGGCAGACAAAAGTCTCAGGTTCCATCATGGAACATGTTCTGAGTTACAGAAATCCATTTCCCAGGAGGCTGTGGCACTCATCTTTCACTCCTATACACTTATCCACCACCCAACCATGGTTACCACAAACACATACACTCCTTACCACGCTCAGGATAGAAAATGAGGACTCATCTGTAGAACACACACCTCTGAAGTGCTATAGTCACAATCATAATCCTCGTGTCACTGTTGGGATGCAATTCGGAATTACCTCTAGCCCTTTTAATACAAATAGTGTTTAGAGGTAGCTCAGAGTCGATATCAGCCATGAACTTGTGGTGCCTTACTTAATGGGCCGGGAGGTTTCCTTCAACGCTCAGTCCTACTACCTGCGCCTCCAAAGAGCTGAAACCTGGAAAAAAGAGTAGGAGGTGGCAGAGCCAAGGTAGATACCCATATTGATGGCCATAGAAGGGGGTGGCTGGGCCACAGCAGTCAAATGGCAAACTTTTAGTGACAAGAAGCAGGGCTGCGGGTAGATAGGACCTTTGGAATGTATGTTCCTGCCATGGAGAGATTTGAACTGAAATAGGACCAGTGGGGACACCCACACCGGAGGGGTTAGGAAAGGAGTCAGGGGAGCTGGGAGAGAAGCAGGGGAATCCAGCGCTGGAGTGGAAGAGCAGCTGCTTCCATCCTGTTCTAAAACACAGCTCAGGGAGTGAAACATTCCTTTAGGTGC
Source organism: Papio anubis (assembly GCF_008728515.1). Taxonomy (NCBI): domain Eukaryota; kingdom Metazoa; phylum Chordata; class Mammalia; order Primates; family Cercopithecidae; genus Papio; species Papio anubis. Next base: position 97,207,574 of record NC_044989.1, read on the forward strand.
ATCTAAGACCAAACCACTCCTGGGAAGTGGGAATCCCTAATAGCCCTGTCTACCCAGGCAACCCCTGTCTCCGCTTAGCTGAAACTCAGTTCACAGCGGCATCTCCATTGGTCCTGCTGTGGCTTCCCGGCTGACTCGCCCATGCGGCTTTATCATTTAAATGAAACAAAGATCTCTCAAGCCAGTGAGCATCACTATTTAAGACATGTCTTTCAGGGCAGATACTTTATGGGAATTTTTTTTTTTCCCCTTAACTGGAATAAATTTCCCTCTCCTGGGGATGGTGGTGGCAAGGAAGACCAGGAGCAAATATGCTGGACGGCCAGCTAAGGCCCTTTCCAGGGCTCAATTTCATTTGTCCATAAAGAACTTGGCTTCCTTTCTGGGAGCTGACCTAGTAGTTGGTGAGAACTCACTTCTCAGCACCGAGCAGTTTGAAAACATCTGTGCTCGTAAGCCAGGCAGATGGGGCAGGCAGGGCCTGAGATAAGATGGGGAGGGTTAGGCACTGGGCTGGATCTGCAGACGTGCCCAGGTATAGTTGAAAGGCTCAGAATTTAAACTCACATGGTACGGTGAGAGAAGACAGGATAGATTCAGAGGACAATTGGAGAGAAAGAGCACAGCATGCGAGCAGCCCTCAGCTGCTCTCTACCAGGTTTTTTTTTGTTTTTGTTTTTGTTTTTGAAGCAGGGTCTTGCTTTGTTGCCCAGGCTGTAGTGCAGTGGCATGATCTGGGCTCACTCAACCTCCACCTTCTGGGCTCAAGCAATCCTCCCACCTCATCCTCCTGAGTAGCTGGCATTACCAGCGCACGCCACCATACCTGGCTAATTTTTGTATTTTTTTGTAGAGACAGGATTTCCCCATGTTGCTCAGGCTGGTCTTGAACTCCTGGGCTCGAGCAATCTGCCCACCTCAGCCTCCCAAAGTGCTGGGATTACAGACATGAGCCACAGCACCCGGTCAGCCTTGAGTTTTAAACCTGTCTGTCCCTGACTGAGGAGGCCTATGCAGTTCAGAAAATCACCCTGGGGCCCTCATTGACAAGTGAGGCACTCACACCAGACAGGCACCAAAGTTCCCCCGTCCTGTGAGGCTGGACCAGGAGGCCTCTGAACCTCCCCTCAACATGCCTGGTCACACCCTTCTCCAGCTTCGGACTGGCTACCCAGCTTATGTTCAACTGAAATCAAAAGAGGGAATGAGGATAACCAACTTTACAGAGTGCATTTTAACAACTAAAAAACTGGGAAAGAACTTTCCAGAAAAACTCAAAAGAAAATCCAATGTACCACAGAAAGCACCTTTTCCAGGAATAATCAAGAGGTGACTAAACCAGGGGTCCCCACCCCTGGACCACGCACTGGTACCAGTACTGGTCTGTGGCCTGTTAGGAACCAGGCCGCACAGCAGGAGGTGAGCTGCTGGTGAGTAAGCGAAGCTTCATCTGTATTTACAGCCACTTGCCATGGCTGGCTTTACCACCTGAGCTCTGCCTCCTGTCAGGTCAGCAGCATTAGATTCTCATAGGAGCGAGAACCCTATTGTGAACTACCCATGGAAGAGATCTAGGCTGCATGCTCTGTATGAGAATCTAATGCCTGATGATCCGTCACTGTCTCCCATCACCCCCAGATGGGACTGTCCAGTTGCAGGCAAACAAGCTCAGGACTCCCACTGATTCTACATTATGGTGAGTTGTATCATTATTTCATTATATATTACAATGTAATAATGATAGAAATAAAGTACACAATAAATGTAATGTGCTTGCATAATCCTGAAACTGTCACCCCCCCCACCCCCTGGTCCATGGAAAAATTGTCTTCCACCAAACTGGTCCCTGGTTCCGAAAAGGCTGGGGACCGCTGGGCTAAACCGCCTGAGAGGCTGTTTATCCTAAACAACAGGGCAGAAGCAGACCGTACACACAAATACAGGTTAGGCCTCTTGGGAATAGAAATTCTAGCTCTCTGCTCAAAATGAATCATTGTCATGGTGAGAGGAACACACTTGTTTATATACAAGTGCCTGGTGATCCTATTTCCATCAAGCTCCAGTCAGTGACTCACTGTTTGCTTACCAACGGCAAGGAGCAGTACTTTCAGTTTTCTGTAACAAACTTCATCTGCATCCACAGGGAGACAGCACAGTCAGCTGCTCGTCACCCATGCAGAGCAGAGGCAGATGCCTCCAGGATCTGCTGAAAACTCAACGCTCAACGCTAGCTTAGATGCCTTAAAAAAAAAAAATATATATATATATATATATAAAATATATATATATATATATAAAAAATATATATATAAGGCCACATTCTTTAGCTTGTGGAAGCAGTCCTTTCTGTGTGACCTTGAACAAGTTTCTAAACCTCTCTGGGCCCTATTTCCCATATATATAAAGCAGGGTTAATAATGGTATACACTTCAGAGAGTTGTTTTAAGGACTGAATGAGATAACATACACAGAGTGCTTTATACGAGGGTGTGGGGAAGTCCTCAATACATGTTAGCCATTATATAATTATAAATTTTTTTTTTTTTTTTTCAGACGAAGTCTCCCTCTCACCAAGGCTGGAGTGGTGCAGTGTGATCTCAGCTCATTGCCACCTCCACCTCCCAGGTTCGAGCAATTCTCCTGCCTCAGCCTCCCAAGTAGCTGGGACTACAGGTACGTGCCACCACGCCCAGCTAATTATTTTTATTTTTATTTTTAGTAGAGACGGGGTTTCACCATGTTGGCCAGGCTGGTCTTGAACCCCTGACCTCAAGTGATCTGCCCACCTCAGCCTACTAAAGTGCTGGGATTATGGGTGTGAGTCACCATATCTGGCTAATTATACAGTTTTGAATATACTTTAAGAGCAGTTTTAGGTTCACAGCAAAGCTGAGCAGAAGGTACAGAGATTTCCAATCTACCCGGTGCCTGCCCATGTGTACAGCTCCACCATGATCAATATCTACCACGAGAATGGTGCATTTGCTGCATTAGATGAGGTAACAATGAGACATCATTATCACCCAAAGTCCATAGTTTACTTGAGGGTTCACTCTTGTGTTGTACATTCGATAGGTTTGAGCAAATGTATCATGACATGTATCTGCCATTCTAGGATCCTACAGGATATTTTCACTGCCCTAAAAATCCTCTGTGCTTCACCGATTCATCCCTCCCTTCCCCCTCGCCTCTGACAACCAACAATCTTTTCTTTTTTTTTTTTTTTTTTTGAGTCGGAGTTTCGCTCTGTCACCCAGGCTGGAGTGCAGTGGCACGATCTCTGCTCACTGCAAGCTCTGCCGCCTCCTGCCTCAGCCTTCCTAGAAGCTGGGACTACAGGCGCCTGTCACCACGCCCGGCTAATTTTTTTGTATTTTTAGTAGAGACGGGGTTTCACCGTGTTTGCCAGGATGGTCTCAATCTCCTGACCTCGTGATCCATCTGCCTCGGCTTCCCAAAGTGCTGGGATTACAGGCAACAATCTTTTTACTGTCTCCATAGTTTTGTCTTCTCCAGAATGTCATATAGTTGGAATCATACCATATGTGATCTTTTCAGATTGGCTTTTCTCACTTACTAATATGGATTTAGGTTCCTAAATGTCTTTTCATGGCTTGATAGATTCTTTTCAGGGCTGAATACTATTTCATTGTCTGGATGTACCACCTTTTATTTGTCCAGCTATTACAGCTATTATTTTAATTATGTTTTTCACATTTGCACTAGCTCTTAGAAAGTATAGCCCTGGAAGAAGTCTTAAACAAGCTGGCTAGGTAACAGACACACGCACGTGTTATAACCATGGGACAAGATGGTAAGCTATCTTACCTTGATGTAACTAACTGTACATATAATTAGCTAGATAGGACAGTGTGCTACACCGGGCAGCACAGAGAGGGAATAGGACAATCTATTCATATAACAAAGAGCCAGTGGTTGCTATGGAGAGCAGATACATACCGGAGGGAGATGGTGCTGGCTGCTGGGTCCTAGGATTGTAAGGTGGACAGAAGGTGGCCAGGAGAGGAGATGAGATGTGAAACCGAGGCAGGTGGTGCCTGAGAACAAATGTAGGGAATATGAGAGATGAACTTAGGAAACAAGAGAGAGGGGCGTTAGAGGACAGAGATCTCTTATTATCATCTATCTCCAACTTTCTTCATCAGATTGGAGAGTAAAGAGTTGCCGATTATGAATTTAGAGCCCTCTGGAGCTCCATCCATTGGAAGGAGCACGGCGGCTTGAGGGAGCACGGCGGCTTGAGGGAGCACTGTGGCTTGAAGGAGCACTGCGGCTTGAAGGAGCACTCTGGCTTGAAGGAGCACTATGGTTTGAAGGAGCATGGCGGCTTGAGGGAGCACGGCGGCTTGAGGGAGCACGGTGACTTGAAGCAGCACAGCGGCTTGAGGGAGCACGGCGGCTTATGCGCTATCAGCACATTGTATTGCATGTCCTTCTCCTTAAGGAAAAGCATAATTGGAATCACAATAGGAATAGTTTTCAAAAAGCCCAACTTTTTTTTTTTTTTTTTAAGATGGAGTTTCGCTTTTTGTTGCCCAGGCTGGAGTGCAATGGCACAATCTCGACTCACTGCAACCTCTGCCTCCTGGGTTCAAGTGATTCTCCTCCCTCAGCCTCCTGAGTAGCTGGGATTATAGACGCCTGCCATGATGCCAGGCTAATTTTTAGTAGAGATGAAGTTTCACCATGTTGGCCAGGCTGGTCTCGAACTCCTGACCCCGGGTGATCCGCCCGCCTCAGCTTCTCAAAGTATTGGGATTACAAGCATGAGCCGCCACGCCCAGCACTTTTTTTTTTTTTTTTTTTTTTTTAGGACTAGCTACATTTCAACTGTAAGTGGTCTCAGAACACACATTTCACCAAGTGTTTGGTGTCTCCTAGGATGGTGCTGGCTCTACAAGGACCATATATATCCCCAAAGGACTGGCAGAACCTCGGTCCTTTTCCTTTATTCTTTTGGAACAAAAAGAAGCCTCTCAAGGACATTGGCCTTGACATGTGGTCCCTGTAGCTCTTCTCAATTTCCAGTAACCTGGCAGCCTTAACTTGTGCTAGGTTTAGCTGCACCGGGCTTGAGCACTCACCAGACCTGGGAGCCATTTGCAGAATCCCGTCCAATTCCAGCTTGAGACAAGATGATGTGCTCCTCCCCTAGAGGCGGGAAGAATTACAAAGGCAGTTTCCTTTCCCCCACCCCTTTCTGTGTCCTTCCCGCTCCCTCCCCGCCCCAGCACTTCCTCCATCCTCCTCCAGGGCCTGGGCTTGCCGTCTCCTCCCTTCTCAAGAATCACTCCTTCCTGCCTTGCTCTCCATGTCTCCTTCTTAGAACTTCAGAGGCACAAGAGGTCATCCAATTCAACCTCCCCATTTTGTGAATCAGGAAATCATGTTCCAGATATGTCAAGGGAAACTGAGGTCTCACGCAGCAGGTCAGTGCTGAGGCTGGGACCAGAGCCTGGCCTCCTGACCCCAGAGGTGGGTCCTTTGCCAACACAAGGTTGGTTCCCCAGAGACTTGCACTGTGCACCATATTTGGCTCCCGGGGAATTCCGTTGTTATCCCGCCTGGCATCTGATCTGCTTTAGTCTAAGCTTCAACAATCATAGAGACCCTGACTTCCGTTCCATCTCATTCATTCCTCACATACAAAATTCTGGAGAAGCGTTTGAACTTCTCTGTGGACATAAAAGTTGATCAAATTCCCCAGCCTCCTAACTTTTCATCGGAATGGCAGACAGGAGCAACAAACGCGACACTGAACTCTGAATAGCCGTGGGCACTGGCCTTTGCTCACAGTGTCTCATTTCATTCTCACAGCCGCCCTACGAGGCAGGTGGGGGTTCTACCTATTTTACATACGAGGAATCTGGGGCTTTGAGAGGATGAGAACGCTGGCCAAAATCACACTGCCAGGAAGCAGAAGAGCTGGGATTTCAATCAGGCATTACCCAACTCTGGGGTTACTAAAGCCATTAGACTTGGGGGTGCTTAACGTGGTTCCTGCACCAGCAGCTCAGACATTACCTGGGAACATGTTTGAAATGCAGGGTCTCAGCCCCATTTGAGACCTCCTGCACCAAACGCCCGAGGAGGAGGAAGCTGGCAGCCTGTGTGATTTCCAGGCAAGCACAAGTCTGAGACCCACGGCACTGGACCATACGGCTGCCCACTCTGGGATGCTCGACACCCCCAGCATCATTGCCTTTTATCATTGGACCAAATCTGCATTGTGTGCAAAGCCCTTTGCTCTTCCCATTTTACCACTGTACACCTGGAGGTTTGAGAGACTCTCCAATACGCAAGGAGAAGGAGGAGAGGCAGAGGCTGGGGCTGAGCCCAGAGCCCTCACGCCAAGTAATTCTTTCTAATCATTAAGTACCAGTCCCTCTCCTACTGGCCCCAAGCCAGGCCTGAAGATAAATAGCTAAGGACCTAAAATAAATGAAAGCCACACTCTCTCCAAATAGATCAATAATGTTCTCCACTCTGGCACGGACCTTCTCTGCAGGCTGGGAACACATCGCTGCCAATACTTATTTAGCAAGGTTGTAGAGTCCTATCCGCTCCATCTTAACCATTATGGTTTTATTCATCATCTGGGTACTAGAAATCAATGATCTCAAAGGTGTGGAGAGATGTTAGAATTCTCTGCTGTCCTTCGTAGCGTGGCTTAAAGGCACTAAATGTATTGTGGCATTTGTCATGCCATTGATCTGTTTACATACCTGTTACTGAAATCACAGTTTAAGTGGATGTGTCCCTGTGCAGAACAAATCCTAACACCCTTACGACTAGCTGACGAGAGGAGGCAACATTCATTTCACAGAACAAATCAGGTGTGCTAGGAGCTTAGTGAGAGGCAGCCTCATTTAGTTCAAGGGAGTCTTAAAATAGATTCTTTATCAGATGAGTAACTTCCAGTTTTTCTTTTCCTCTCTTCGCTGCCTCTCTCCCATCCCTTAAACATTATAGAAATACCTTCTCCAAGACTACAGTGAGAAACCAATGTGAGAGAAATGCTTTAGAACAACTATTTTTGGAAAACATATGTCTAAGCTATATAAGAGACATCTGGTGAAGGCTTTTCTTGTTTTTTTTGCAATATTCTCTGCATGTAGTAGGTGCACAGTTAAAGAGGCATATTGACTGCTACCATGCCTCCTGTCTCTTGATCGACAAGGACTTCAGCTTGCTTAGCTGTTTGGATCCTGTCTTTACCATGTAACAACTGTGCTATTCATTCACGTATTGCATTACTTATTCATTTATTATTTATTCCCATGTAGCAGGTGTGCACTAGAAAATGCTAAGTCAAAAGATGAGTAAGAATCCTCTGCCCCCGACCCAGTCTTTCAGGAACTGGTCATCTGAGAGGGACACTGGCCCTGTAAACCTGGCTCCCTTCTGCAGGGAGAGTGACTGGGAGGATCTGCATAGCACCCTTTGCCCCCAGGGCACATCGTGGTCTCACATTTGAGACTGATGACTTGTGAAAGAAGCAGTCAAGACCACGATGTGGATTTTAAAGACAACGGGCGCCGGTAGTCCCAGCTACTCGGGAGGCTGAGGCAGGAGAATGGCATGAACCCGGGAGGCGGAGCTTGCAGTGAGCCGAGATCGGGCCACTGCACTCTAGCCTGGGCGATGAGCAAGACTCCATCTCAAAAAAAAAAAAAAAAAAAAAAGGCAAGGAAAAATGGAAGGCTCCCTAATTAAAAGACAACTCCAAATACGATTTTCCCAGAAGCTTTTACAGAGTGTGACAACGGAATTTTGCTTTCTGAGCAAATTCTCTGTGTCCCCAGAGCCATCTGCTCAGGACTGGGTCCCTGAGACACGGGCGGACGTGCTGGCGACTGAGCACGCTTACAGCCTGGGGTGGGCTTTCTCTTCCGAGGTAGAGCGTAGCAGGACTCAGAAGCAATGCTCATGCTTCTGCTGGAGCGGATGAGGACGATGGGAGTGGCGGGGAATGGGGGTGGTGGTGAATGTTCCCTGTGAGCCCGAGTGGGAGGAGAAGGAGCGGGGGCCCCCTCTCTGATTCCCTGGGGTCCCCTTGAATGTGGGAGCTGGGGACCTTGAGACCATCCTGGTGGGACCTCTCTTTGCAGTGGCCGCATGGGCAGCACGAAGAGTCTCCCAAGGCCTTGTAAGCAAAGTTGACTTGAATGATGACCCACTTTAAATAAATGCCCTCAGAATAAAATACAGGGAGGGCTGGCAAAAGACTGATCCCCTGGGCTCGCCACACCTCACGAGAGGCCCACCAGTTTGAGTAAAATGTGGGCCTTCTTTTCTGCTCAGCGGGGACTGTTGCACCTGGGCTGGCCAAAAACAGGTGAGCCTTTTTTCCCCTCCTTCTAGTCCCACATTTTATAATTTCACAGAAGAACTCCTACGAGCACATAGTTAGCACCGTTTTGCACATTATCTCAGTGGTTCTTCACAGTCCTGTCTGTCTGGGGTTTATTACCCGCACTGTAGCAAGGAGGGAAGTTAGCAGTCCAGGGGCCTGCACCTGGGAGGTGGCAGAGTCCGGCTTTGAATGCAGGTTATTGCTACTGAAACCAGCTGAGACTAGGCAGCAACCGCAGAAGCCCATACCGATTCCTCTGAAAAGAGAAAGGGCTGCCGTGATTCAACACCATTGTGTTCAAAATTGGGAAAAGCTGAATAAAAAAGAGACCTCTCGTAGGAAGGAAACCGAATCTTACTCGAGTCATCCTGTTTGGTGTTTTGTTTGTTTTTCTCTAAAAATGTGAGTTTTGTGCCTTCGTTGTTGACATTATTTTGTTTGAATTAAACATCTGCTGCGTGCCAGGCACCGTTTCGCACTCAGGTTTTCTGACGCCAAGTCTAGTGAATTTTTAATTTAGGCACAGCTGCCTTAACCCATCGCCTCACTCCTGCCTCCCCCTCCAGTTTCTCATGCTGTAACTCATTCCAGGCAATAAAGGATGTGGAGTTTGCTTGTGCTCCTTGGGCATGAGTAAGTGGGATGTCTCTTTCAGTATTCTGGGAAACCGTAACTGGGACGGCTCATCTTTGCAAGAAAATGCAAGGCAACAAACACTTAGCAAGCCAGAGTCCCCTTCCTTCACCGCGTGGGTTATGCACCATCCCAGGCTTGGTAAAGTAGCATCCTTGTCCAGAAGTTTCATCTGCAGTACGAGAATCTCACGCCAGAGTTTTCCGGTCAGCAGAAACAGAACATTGTCGCTTTCTCGGGGTTTGCAGAAATATCAGTCTCCAAAGTCATTAATTTTCTCTCAAAGCGGTCAGGCATGTGGACAGAGGACTACAATAGCGCTCTCTCTCCCTGGAGTCAGGACCCTTCAGAAACTGCGATTTTGATTGTCACTGAATAAACCGCCACTGTGTCATTTGGAGATAAATACAAACAAGTGCTTTGAAACGGGGAGAAAAGTGTTGTTCTCAAAGAGCTCACGGTCCCTAAAATGCAGCCTCTGCGGTCACCCCTTTCAGGATCTCGCAAAGAACCAAGAGGGCGGGTGTAAGCAAGACCTTCATTTTTTATGTATTGGTTTCTTTAACCAAAAAATACCAAGTTTGCCTGGAGAAACGACCCGAGCTTGTCTGGGCAGCACTATCTAGGGAACGTTCCTCATTTGAACACCTGGAGTTGTTTGTTATTCATTTGCAAGAATTTCCTTGCAGCTATTTTATAGACACCCGGGATGGGCTGTTCTGAAAATCAACTGCAATGTTTACACAGAGCTGTGCTTCCTGTGATTACAACATGATGAAGGGTTGGAGGCCATCACTGTCGCCTCAGTTTGGAAAAAAGAAAATGCACCATGCATTTGAGACTACAGCTTATGTAGTCTCAAACTCACCGTCTTGCTCTCGTTCTAAATATTTGGGGAAAGAGAAAAATTCTGCGAAGGAAGGACTGTGATAGTTCTTGATCATTCTGTTTGCCTTGGCTTCTGGATTGCATCATTTACTCTCTACTTAGCTTTGACAAATCCATCTAGTTACACGAGGCATACTACTTGCCTTCCTTTGGCTACACCTGTAAGTGAGTATCACGTCCTGATAGACTTCACATTTCAGCTGGGAATAGTCGAGGTTGTCAATTGGCGTTTGAGGAGCCACACAAAAAAATTTCACAGAGATTCTTTTTCAGATGACCACAAACCCTCATCTCTCGCCCTACTGAGTTTGTGTAAAGTGAACGTATTTTCCACGTGCTGGTCTCTTTCTCCAATTGGACATCGTTGCGTGTAGGTTCCAGTGGGTCGTGGTATGACGTCCAAACCATACTGGCAAGAAATGTCCAGCTCCTGGAGCCTGAGAGCTCCTGATGGGGGGGTCACATCATAGCAAGCCCTAAGGAGGAGTTTGATGTGGACAACACGCTGTGAGGTGTATCTTCCTGGCGATCGACATCGCGAATTAACTCCTCTCTCATGAATACTTCTACTTACCGACCACAGGACTATGTAATGATCGTGGAAGCAAGTACTTGCCCTGGGCCTGACCGCCTGCTGTCTCCCTCACCCCAATCCAACCTTCCCTCCTCTAAGCCTTTCTCCCTTGCACCTACTCTTTGCACCTTCCTCTGTCTTCAAGGCCTATATCTCCTTTCATCCAGTCCAGCCTCTCCTCCTCTGAACTCCTAGGGCATCTGGCATCCAAACTGACTATTTGACTCTTATAAATTGCCTTGCCATGGGATTATTTTGACTCGTATATAGTTTCTCTTCTTTCCAACCAGATGGTAGACTCTTCACTGTCAGAGTTAGTCTAATGTACCTTTCATTCACATTTTGTGGCCGAGCAGCATCCTTCACAAATATTAGAGACTTAGAGAATTTGTTTATCCCCAACTCAACCTGCATCCCATGTGAACATGTGAGGTGGAGATACAAATGTTGTCTATTTTCAATGAAAATAAAGCAGTAATGCTATGTGGTCATGGAAGGCCATTGCCTTCACCATCAGGAGAGGTGGGTCCCAGTTTCCTCTCAACCCTCTCAGTTACCTGTGTGTGATCTTAACAGCTGTGGGCCAAGCCGTTCTCACTTGTAAGGTGAGGAGATTGTCTCAGAAGATCTTTAAATATCTCTTCCATAGGTGGCAGGGGAGAGCATTAGGGAAAAGAGTTAGTACATGCTGGGCTTAATACCTAGGTGATGGATTGATAGGTGCAGCAAACCGCCATGGCACACATTTACCTATGTAACATACCTGCACATCCAGGATATGGACCCCAGAACTTAAAAAAAAGAATAAAATAAAACATGTAAAGAGGTCTCCTCCAACACTAATATTTTGCTAATATACACTTGCGTTTTCTTCCTTGTAAGAAAAGATACGTTTATAGAATCAAAATCCCTCACATTTCCAATACTGAGGCCCCGCCATCGCCCATGCTTCTGCTGATGGGGGTTCAGTACTCCTCTTCGTCTAATTGCTGCAAAGCCTGATTATGGGGAGCTGAAATCTTCCTCCTTGTACATTCCATCTTTTGGCTCTTCGTTCTGACCTGGAAACCACACAGTCTGCAGAATCCGCCTCCCCCATGACAGCTCCTCATATGCTAGAATACGGATGTCACATGCCACCCTGCTTCCCCTTGCCTTTTCCAGCCCTCGCATCTGCTCGCCATTTGACTTGGCTTCCAGGCGACCAGCACGTTGGGGCCTCTGCCCGGGTAGCCTCATTTGTCAGAGCGGCTGCAGTGCCCCAGATGGGCTGTGCTCCAACAAGTGCACACCACAAAGGGACTATTATCACCCTCAATGGACACTGTACTTTTATTAATACAGCTTAATATCACTCTGGCTTTTTTTGGCAGCCATGGCCCATTTTTGACTCCAAGCAAACATATGGTTATCTGAAGCCCCCATGTCCTTTTCGGAGAAAAAGACAAATTGTCTTCCCAGTTCCATTAACAGGCATGAGGTTTTTCTAATTTAATTTTTTATTGAATCAAATGGACCAGCTTCTTCTAAATATTTTACTTAAGAGTCTGGTTACTTTGTATTGGGAACTTTTGTATGAATTGTTTTATACTTTTGAATATTATGTTGCTTGAATACTATTTTAACTTAATTTAAAAAAGAACAATTTTTAGTACATCCGTTTCTAAAATCAGTTTATTTCTATATGGATAAGTGGGAGTTAAGATCTTTGGAACTCTGAATTAAAGATAAACCCATTTCTATTCACCCATTTCTCATTCTCTAATGCGTATGCTATTCCAAATATATCAGACTGTCATGTTTGGAAAAACCAGTATAATCGAACAAAGGATCTTTAAGAAATTAAGTGATGTTGATTGAAAGGAGCATTCAGCTGCTTTCTGGGTTGCTTAACTGGAAACAAAATTAATTATGGGATTCACAGATTAAATTTTGCAGTTACGGAATTTGTAGACATTTTCAAATCCTTCTGTACTTTTTGGTAAATTTCTTGTTTGGTGATTTATCAGTTGTTAAGTACAAACAAATCATCCCAGCACTTTATTATTAACTCTAGGCTGGATTTAATTTTGAGACGCAGACCAAGGCCTTTTTATTCCAATTTGCTAGTTCAAGTCATTGGGACCATAGACAGAGTTGCGTCAGTCACAAGGAAGAGGCTCCAGTCCTGGATGGTCCAGGCAGGAAAATCGGTGGAATTTATGACTGCAATGCCAGTGAAATAGGAGGGAGCATCCAATTATTCAACCATCCAATAATTGGCTTTCAATGAGTGGTTCTGTGAACCTGGTCATACGTGTTTCTTTATAGAAAGTGAAATTAATCTGAAAAAAGCCTTTGGAAATATTTATGAAATCATGTGGTCACTCAGATCAGAGCCACCCAGTGTTCTTCCCAGCACAAAAATAAGCCCTTTTCTCTGACACCTGCCATTTCTAACTACCATGGCTGGATTTTTGGACTGGGAAGCATCACCAGCTGTTCCTTGTGTGTGTGTGTGTGTGTGTGTGTGTGAGAGAGAAAGAGAGAGAAGGAGAGAGAGATCTTTTGTTAGCACCTTTTAAAAAATAAAATAGTTTTCTCTTAAATCTGATACGTATATTCATTGCAGAAAATTAGAAAAGTAAATTAAAATATAAAAGAAGAAAAATAATTTCAACATCCTAGTCAACATTCTGGTATATTTTCTTATTCTTTTTTCAATTTAGAGATATAAGTATTTAGAGTAACTTTTAAATTAAAAATGGTATAATTTTGAATATATAATTTCAGAAACTATTTTTCTCTTAAAATTATAAAATGAGCGGTTCCATGAATCATTTCTATTGTTTAAGTATCCAACTTGTAATGACTATGTAATATTCATATATATACTTAAGAAACATTTATATATTGTATACATATGTATATAGAGAGATAATATATATTGATATGGAATACATATTTATATATACACACATAAGTATATTTCTCCTAATTTAGCACATTTGAGTGACTTCAAATCTTTTGCTGTAATAGTGCTATGATGAACGTCTTACATCTCTGGCCAAATATCTGATTATAGATTTAGAATAAATTCCTGGAAGTAGGATCACTGCGTTTAAAGGAATTAATGGTTTTTAGGACTCTTGATACACATGGACTAGTTGCTTGTAAGAAGACTTTTTCCAGGACAGACTTACCTCAAGAGTGAATGAGAATGTAGCACTGAGTCATATTTTAATTTTCATCTGCCTGTTTTATCAGTAAATCTAGTTTTAATTTGCATTTTTAAAGTAACTACTTATGATGAAAGTTTTTACCTGTAATATATAGTGGCTTCTTTTATGAACTGGTTCTTCTTGTCATGTGCCTATGTTGTGAATTGTACTAACCTTTAAAACATTTAAATGGTTGATCTTTTAAAAAATAATTCCAGAGGGTTTTTTTTTTTTTTTTTTTTTTTTTTTGAGACGGAGTCTCGCTCTGTCGCCCAGGCTGGAGTGCTGTGGCCGGGTCTCAGCTCACTGCAAGCTCCGCCTCCCGGGTTCCCGCCATTCTCCTGCCTCAGCCTCCCGAGTAGCTGGGACTACAGGCGCCGCCACCACGCCCGGCTAGTTTTTTGTATTTTTTTTTAGTAGAGATGGGGTTTCACCGTGTTAGCCAGGATGGTCTCGATCTCCTGACCTCGTGATCCGCCCGTCTCGGCCTCCCAAAGTGCTGGTATTACAGGCTTGAGCCACCGTGCCCGGCCCATAAAATTCTTGAGGTTTTCCCCATCTTGTTCTTTAACCAGACACTGGGCCCCTGGAGTCTCCCTAGACAGCACAAGGCGTCCACCTTCTGTCCATCCTTGATGTTCAGGATGGGCAAATGTGATGGTTTGCCAAGTTCCCAGCAGCCACTACCAAGGTACACTGGCTGAGAGCATACCTCAGGTCAAAAAGAACTGGGGGAAACCCTGGAAAAATGAGAGGAAAATACTGTCAGTTTTCCCAGACTCCGAGTCTCAGATATATCACCAGAACAGATTTAAAAACAAAGTAGCTCTCGCCCAATTATGCATGTTGCATTTTTAGCACACTGGAAATGTTTTGCAGTTTATAAGCAGAGCTAACTGAACCCTATTATTCTGCTTGTTTGTGTGACCTACATATTCTAAAACAGAATTCCGAAGGGAGGGTCTGTGTGGAACAGGTGTACACAAGGGATCACTTAGTCTGCCTGAGTCCCAGCCTGTCTGTGCGAAACTGCCCCAAACTCCCATGCCTGACATCCGATGATATTCAGGAGATGGGTACCAGGCCCCTTCCTACCTTAAACAGTGTGTGGCTTTGAGTCACTCCTTTCTGTTCTAACCCCTCGTCGTGGATGAACACTTTTTGAAGAAGAGGTGCTAGAGAAAAACAAAGCCAGGTTGAAAAGCATTTCCAAGGTTTCCTTCAGTTGGTAGAGCACCAACTATTAACCAGTCCACGCACATTTCTAGAAGCTTCTGGGGAAGTATGCAGGGATTTAAAATGACTGAGATCAGCATTCTTTCCTTTCCCCAGACGTAGTTGCTCCCTCTCTCAATAAATGGCTTTTCTAAGACTTATAATTACTAATAAGTGTCTCTCCCCGATCCTGACCACTAGGATTATTTTTGTTTCAGAGGGGAATAGTGGAGTAGTGTCTTGTCACTAAGAGCCTTTTCTACATGCTTCCACAGTATTAGAGTCGGACCTTGAAGGACGTTTGCTGAGAGCTCCTGGAAGCTTGCAATTTAACCTGAGTCTATAACTAAATACACACTGATCAAGTGCCCAAAAGGATACGAGTTTTAAATTAAAAACATTTCAATACTTTTTTTTCTTGTGATAGAAATAATATATTTAACTCAGAAATGCACAAATATGAGAAAAAGAAAACGAACATGAGTAATAAGCCCAATGCCTGAAAGTAATAACTACGGACATGTTTTTGTGTGTAAGCATATGTATATTTACACACATATGTGAAATTCTATTGAATGTATTCGCCTATTTCAGTTGTATTGTATCTTCCCATACCACTCTGTCTTCTTTTAAAAATATTATGCATTGTTTAGCACTTACAAAAAGAGAAGGAGAACATCCTTGGAGTTGCCCTCCAGCAAAGCAATAAAATACTGTAATACATTTGAAGGTCCTTGTGCACACCTCCCAGCCGGCATCAGTTTCCCCAACTAACAGGCAACCTCTTTTTATATTTGGGTGATCATCCTAAACATTTCTTTATACCTTTCCCTCATACATTTGTATTCTTAAGCAAGACGCAGCATTGTTTTTAAACTTAAATGGTGTCTTATTCTACATATTTTTCCTCTGTGTGCTTTTTGTCTTCCATTATTTTATTTGGGACATGGATCCATGCGGAGGTGTGTCAGTCCTGGCCATTCGTCTTCCGGGTGTGCGGTGTGCCATTGTACGAATGAGCTGCAGAGTTTCCACCACCCTGCTCATGCACATGCTCACTGCTCCCCACGTTCGTTCGGGTGCTGACACCCTTGCCACTGCCATTCTTGGATTCATCTTCCTTCTCCACATACGTGAGACAGTTTCTCCAGGGAACACACCTGGAGTGGGTTCTTGGGCAGGTGTGTCTTCTATCTAACTAGCTACTGCTCAACAGAGCTCTGCGTGGTTGTAACAGATTTATTCCCACAAGCAGTGTATAGAATTCTCGTTGCTTCGAGTTCCTATTAATACACAAGACTGCCAGGTTTTTAAATATTTACCAGTCTGATGGGAGTAAAATGACGTATCACTGTGTTTTTATTATTGATACGTAATAACTGTTCATATTTTCGGGGTGTATGTGCTAATGTGATACATTCATACAATGCGTAAAGATCACTGTGGTATTAATTAGCACTTACCCATTGTTGAAAAACACAGTTTTAGTGGATGTATAATATCCCATCATAAAGAGGGGCCACAATCTATTCATTTTTCCCTTATTATCATACATGCAGTATGCTCCCAAATTTTTACCATATAAGCAGTGCTTCATTGAATATCCTTGAACAAAATTGTTTAACCAAATGCCTGATGACCATTCCCACGGATAAGTGTATGGAGATGTACATTACTCACAGTGCTTACGCACACTGCCCAATTCCCTTGCTGCCTGGCAGCTTCCGAGTGTGCCTGTCTGTCTGCACATCCATCAATACTGGTTTAATATTAATTAATAAACAGTATTTATCCACTTAATAGGTAAACAATTATAGCCTTTAAATTTGTATGTTATTTTGTCACTGGCTAGCTCAGTTATGCTTTTATACGTTAATTGACTGTGTTTCTTATTTTGTAAACTATTAACACATTTGTGTTATCTGTTTTTACAATGAGTATAGAATGAGATAGCTTGAACATAGAAAATATTGGTATTTAAAATAAATCTTTCTATCAATACCATTGTAGGAAAATTTCCCCCTAAGCAAACAAGCAATTTTGTAGAATGGTCTACGCCTGGAATTGTCACATGGTACCATTAGGGAATAATTACATAGATTGGGACTTTTGGACTCACTTTGGTTTTGATTTTAGTTCAAGTCAAGCCACTTGCTAATGTTTCTTAATCATTATAAGCCTGGAATTAATAGGTTTAACACTGAAGATAAGTTAAATATGTAGAAAGGATATTTTCTATAAATCCAGGAGAATCCTGAGAGAAGTCTCAGAGGACCAGAGAGCTCCTTCTGAAGTGCTCACGCACAGAGCATTCATAGCACTTTCTCCTGGCAAAACCCATAATTAAGTGTGGCTATAGATGGGAACATAATTCAGGGCTGAGACCATTTTCTACTATGACACGGAGCCATAAGAAAGCAGCTCACTCTAGCTAAGAGAAAAAGCATAAAACAAGCTGGTAATGAAGCTCATTTGCAAGGGAAATGCAGCATTTGTGTGAGCTGAGCTGATTGCTTTCCTTAAATGGGAAAAACACTGTCATCTTTTAAACCTGATAGGAAGACACTCGCTCTCTGAGGAAGACTATGCCTGTCTCCCAATCAACTCTTCTCCTCCCTACCCTAGGGTGAGAAGCCTCAAGATGGTGACATGGCATTTAATTAAATGCCAATAAATTCATAAATATTCAAGAATTGTGAGAAGTAGCTGGTTTGAAGTAAAATGAAATAACTATAAATCTGAGGAAAACATAGCATAGAAAGTAAAAAATCAAAGACCAAGAATCTAAACATATATACGTATATACACATTCAATTTTCATTATGCACAGTACTTATGTTCCATAAAGCTACTTGAACATTGAATTAATGAATACCGATCCATTGCTCCCAGGAGAAATACAGGGTTAGGTTCCTTCAAGCTTCTGGTCACATTTTCATAAACAGACCAATACATAACATTGCTTTATGTGTGTTTGTTTAAAGACACCTAATTGAATACATATTGTTGATTCATTAACGTGGAACTCACAGCCAACAGTACCATAACTCATTCGGTAATGAGGCTTCTCTAATACACATATGTGTATTTTCTGTAAGGCACATCACAGCCTTCTGGGACTTAGACCCAAGTCAGCACTTCAGCACTACACTTGGGGGCCACAGTGAAATCACCACCGAAATCACAAACATTGAGTGGTATGAAATAGTCGCTGAAAAGGACACTTGCTTTACAGCAGGAGAGCTGAAGCAAGAAGGCAGAGTGCTACCTTGCACCACTAAAGCTGGGGAAGTGACCGGGTGACTCGAATTTTTCAACACCCTGCACATGTCTGAATGACCTCAAAAGCACCTGCAGTATTGATTTTGGAGTTGCAAAGGCATTTTAGTAAGTAAGCAAACTTGAGCAGGCAAACTCACAAATACGAAACTCGTGAATAATGAGGACTGACTGTATTGTAAGTGTCGTACTTCAGCATTGCCTCTTTCTCGGCACTAGGAGTGAGGTTGAGCTCTGTGCCTGGTGGGAGACGATTGTTCTTCAGCCTCCCCACCTCTTTTTTCTGATAATATTGCTCAGTTCTTCTCGAGAAACTCCTACCCTGCATTGGGTGTGCTTGATGGCATTTTAGTCAAGGACTTTGCTCACTTTTGTTCCAGGGACGGACCTGTGACCCAAGCTGCACCAGTTGGAATGTCCTGCCAGGGAATGTGGGTCTTGAGCTGAGTGATGCCAGGATGGAGCGTGGTGAAGGCTGATTCGTCCAGACAGCCTCCCCTGGGGGAGATGGCCCTTTGGTTCCCATACCCTAGATCCCGGCGTCTGCTGAGTTGCATCCTTTCAGCTTCCTCCCAGATTATCAGCTGCCTCCCATCTTTCATTTGATTCTTTTTCTACTCAAGTTAGCCAGATTCAGTTTCTATTGATTTTGACCAAAGCACCTGGACTAACACGCATCCTAAGGGTGGGGAGGAGGGGGGCTGTACTTACTCCTCAGCCAGTGCTTCTCATTTTCACTCCTTCTGCCCAGCCGTAGCACTTTCTGTTCACGGATTGGGGTGGAGCTGAGTGAGAAAAGCAGGATCCTATTATCTACACATTTTAGGGCCAGAGAATGTGGCCTTCGAATTGTTAAAGTGAACTAAATATGGCCTAAGAAGGACTTTGTACTTCTATATTTGAGTCCTTGTGGACAAACTGCGAGGTAGCTTAATAAGCAGACAAGACTGAAAACCTAACTTAGGAGTATGTGCCTGTAACAACAGCTGAGTCTTGGCCAATTCCAGCAGCCATACTTCAACCATTCACACACTGCTGAGTGTTCAAACTGGGTTCAAATAAGGCAAACGCCAACTTTTAACCAATCCAGCCATTCTATGCCTCACTTCCGATTTCTGTACGTTATTTTCCTTTTTCTGGCTATAAGTCTTCTTCCACCACATGGCCGCGCTGGAGTCTTTGTGAATCTGCTGTGATTCTGGGGGCTGCCCGATTCCCAAATCATTCATTGCTCAATTAAATTTCTTTAAATTTAATTCAGCTGAAGTTTTTCTTTTGTCGAAATGAAATTGTGGGAAATTTCCATCCCTTTTTAGTGTGTATGTTTGGCATTTTTTTTTTTTAACTATAACATACCCGTTGGTGGAAAAGGATATAGAAATATGCAAATCACCTATGGCTTCATTTGTTGACAGTTAAACCTCAACAGCCACAGAGAGCCAGACCTCAGGTCGCTATATCAGAGGCACCAAGGGCATTAGGCAGCAGCTGGTGGAGAATAAAAGGTTCTGGAAAGCAAGGGTTCCATCCTCATCTTTTCCAATGCCCTAACTCCGGTGGAAGAAAGCAGGGCCTCTGTTATTGTTTCTCATTTAAATGAATAGCACAACTCCACACAGCCTGTTTCTTTAGTGAAATAGTTGGCCTTATTTTTATTCTTGTTGAAGTGGAAAGCTGGGTTGATGGTCTAATATGCAAGTGTACTCCCAAATATTATTATTTGAAAAGCGATGATGGAATTAATCAACCCAATTATTTTAAAGGCAGCTGTTCCTAAAATTCTACAGAGTTCATCTATTCATTCACTTAATAAACACCTAATGAGTACCTGCTATGTTTCAGGCACTGAGCGAAACATTGGAGACCCAGAGATGCACTCCGCCATTCACAAATATTGGTTGAATGAATCAGGAAACCCAAGTTTCTGCCTTGGGGATCAGTTCTGGTAGAAGTTTACTTACCAAACAAAAGATAGTAAAATGCACTAAGTCATTGTTTATTTCGTAGACTCTGGCTACTTAGAGCACGCCTTGAACCAGTAGTATCATCCAGCTTGTTACAAATGCAGAATCCTCGCAGCCCCCAGACTGCCTGGATCAGGCTCTGTATTTTAAGAAGACCTCCTGGGGAATTTGCATGCTCTAAGGTCTGAGAAGCATGGGAGCAGGACTGATAACTGAATCAGGAAAGATGACCATCTGGGGGAGGGGTTGCGGACTTCCCCAGGAGGATGGGCTTGAAAGAATGGTCCACAGGAGTTTTCCAGAGAGGGTGTATGCAAAGGTGTGGGGTTGTGTGAGAAGGTGCTGGGGTTGTCAGAGATGAGGGAATTCTGTGTGACTGGAAGTAGGGAGTGGAGGAGAAGGGAAAGGGCATGGTTTGAAGGAGGGATCATGCTGTGTAATCCAAGCCAAGAGTTAAATGGAGAATGGAGCGCAGTGGGTGACATGGTTTGGATGTCTGTCACTTCCAAATCTCATGTTGAAATATGTTCCCAATATTGGAGGTGGGGTCTAGTGGGAGGTACTGGATCATGGGGGCAGATCCTTCATCAATGGCTTGGCGCCATCCCCTTGGTGATGAGTGAGTTCTTGCTCAGTTAGTTCATGTGAGATCTGGTTTTTTAAAAGTCCAGGACCTTCCCCTTCACTCCCTCTTGCTCCTGCCCTTGCCGTGTGACCTTCCTGCTCACGCTTCGCCTTCCACCACGATTGCAAACTCCCTGAGGCCTCCCCAGAAGCCAAGGAGATGCTGGCACCATGCTTCCTGTATAACCTGTAGAACTGTGAGCCAATTAAACCTCTTTCTTTTTAAAATTACCCAGTCTTGGGTATTTCTCTATAGCCATGCAAGAATGGGCTAATGCATATGGGAATCGAAACCAATGGAAAAACTATACACTAGACAAAGTCACGGAGCCCAAAGCCACAAATCTCAAATCACTCCATGTACTTTCTTCTTTCCATTGCACAGGTTTGTACTTTCCAGATGCGATCCTCTTGGGCTTCCTTGGACTCTTCATTGTGAATAAACATTTTTCCAGGATCTACCATGCTAGTGGTGGTACAGGCACTGAAAGGGGACTCAGGGATGCACAACGTGTACACTTGTCCTTCTCAATGTCTACAGTTAGATTGGGAAGGTGGGATGTTGAGTGTGTCCTCACACAATAGAAGTACAGCACAAGGGCATGCAAGCCAAATGTCAAGTACAAGGAGAGTCAGTAAATGCTCAGGAAGGAGGGAGGTGTTTAGAGAAGGTGGGGTTGGAGGTGGGTCTTGAATTGCCCCTCTGCTGCTGTCATTGGAAGAAAACACTGAAGCTGATTCTTAGCTGCAATTGTAACAGTGTAGAACCATTAATAAAACACAATTGTAGATCAGGGATTTCTACACTCAGGTAAAGAAATATTGCATTATTTAATCTTTCTAAATCATATTAACACTATGCTCAGTGCCCAAGTCTCAGTTGCTAGGATGCAGAGAAGAACCACTCCAGCCATCAATGGGGCTCCCTCATCACCATCTGAGCCATGCAAAAGCCCTGGAGCTTTTTCTGGCAGAGTTCCCTGTTCTCCAGCCCACGTTGAGCCCTGTTGATATCTTCATTGTCTAAGTTCTGGCATCCTTTGAAGGGAGTCTGTATTGCTTCTGTGCCAAGTTTGGAATAGGACTCTTTGGGATGAGGCTGAGACCCCTTGGCCTCGGGTTCCTTTCTACCTGCATCGTGGAACATCCAGCATCTCCTGGCTCTTCCCAGGATACTGGGGTGTCACATCCACTTCTTTCTCTACCACTGCAAACTCCTAGGAAGGTTCCACCTGGTGTTCCATCAACTTGCCTTTAAATCCAAGACAAGGTAATTTCTAAAGAAAAGAGGTTTAATGGCTCCCAAAGACATCTGTGCCCTAATATCTGGAAACTGTGAATATGTAACTTTATATGGCAAAAGGGACTTTGCAGATGTAGTTAAGGATTTTGAAATGGAGACATTATCTTGGGATATGTGGGAGGGCTCAATGTAATCCCAAGGGTCTTTATAATGAAATAGGGAGGCCTGAGAGTCAGAGGGATTTGAAGATGCTGTGCTGCTGGCTTTGAAGACAGAGGAAGGGACCATGAGCCAAGAAAAGCAGGTGGTCTCTAGAAGCTGGAAAAGGCAAGAAAATATGCTTCCCTAGAGCCTCCAGAGGGAACACAGCTCTGTTGATGCTTAGATTTTAGCCTCGTTAGACCCCTTTCAGACTTTTGACCTCCAGAATTGTAAGAAAGTACATTTGTGTAGCTTTAATGCAGTAAGTTTGCATTGATTTGTTACAGCAGCAACAGGAAAATAATACAGGTCTCCTTTCCTGCGGGATGGGCAGAGAAGAGGAAAGAGAGGATCAAACCCACTAACTTTGCTTCTTTCTACATTGTTAAAATATGAATTGTGGGCTTATCCACCGTAAAAGCAAATGGTAGCTGCCCAGGAGAGGGCTATTCTCACCACTGAAGGAGTTTGAGATTGCTTATCGGAGATGTTTCGGAAGGGATTTGCACTTTTGTGTGGGTAGGAGACTGGGCAAAGGAAAGAGATTAGTCTAGAATGTTCTCTTCGGTGCTTTCCATACCTAAGTTTCTATTATTTCAAAATGAAAACGATGCCTTTTTTATTCATGGTCCAATAGCAAATCCCCTCTTCTAAACACTGGATCTTTTTTTTGTTTTTGCATTTGGAAATGGCAATGTAAGCTGCCGAGATGATTTGTAATCCTTTATTTGAATAACATTCAAATAGCAGAAGGGGCTTACTTACACCACACACTGTGTGTATGTGAATCGGGTTCATTTTGCATTTTCTACAAAAGAGACTTTTCAGAGTTCCAAAACAAGCAGGCCTGTTCTATGAGAGCTATTAGGCCATGAGCCCATGAACCTCTGCTCAGTTGCCTTCAGTGCCCAGCCCCAGAGCGAGATCTGAGGAGTATTTTGGACTCGGGAATTACAGGTGCTCTCTGAGCAGACTCACATCCCAAGTTCACTCCCCACATAGGTTGGTCAGGAGTGAGTGCTGGCCCCTGCTCCATGAGCCTCAGTCTTCACTGCATGAGATAACAATACCTGGGAATATAAGGTTGTTGAAAAGACTCAATGAGTAGGCAAAGCACAGTACCTCGCAGATACAAGACCTTCAGGAAATGAGTTTCCTGGACTTCCATTTTCCAGATTTCAGCACTTTTTCCCCATCCCCAGTGACTAAGGGCCCACCTCCTTCTACAGATGGTAGTAGTCCATTCTAATTTTTCCAACTCGGAGGACATAAACATTAACTGTGCTTAACGTTTAGGTAACGTTTAACCCAAATGAAAGCACATTGAACAGTGGTGGTTTGCGAGCAGAGTCTCAGGGGGAGAGGACACTGGGCTGGAGGGGAAGTGGTTGAGCCTGGCAGACATCACTGGGTGGTTTCTTGCTCCTTCCGTTGGTGGCTCACTTAGCACCACACAGAGTGTGCGTAACTGTGGCCTGTGGTCTCTTAGGCAGGGTCCTTTGGGAACAAGGAGGGCTGAACAAGGTTGCACTGGCACGTCCAGCACTCTCTCAGGAAGAGCACCTGCATGCCCTACAGATGGCTTGTTGACGCCATCTTCCTGGAACACACAGCACATTGCAACAAAACAAAAAACGAATGACCGAAAAATGGAATTTTATTTCTTCTCATTCTGCCTAGATGTTTCTAATTAAAACAGTTATTTCTACTGTGTCTCTCTCTACAAAAGTTTCCATCCACTAGTCTTGAATTCTGTAAGCTTTCCATTCCAGCTTAAGCACACTCAAGGCAGGCCTTTCCCATTCTGGGTAGTTTATGGCACCTCTCTCAGCCTCAGTTTTCCCAAATAAGGCTGTGGGGCTGGGGCCGCTGTTTTGGAGGAGGTTCCAGTGCTTTCGATCTATGATCTTTTGACTGGATATACAGGTTGAGCATTGGATGAGGAGCATTCTTGAGCTAATGACTTTTCTTGACTTTCATGGATTAATAAGAGAGATGGAAGCTTGTCCAAACTCAGAGAAACTTCACCTCCTCTGCTCCCAGAAGCACATTAACCCAAATGATCACATTTTCATTTCAGTGACTGCCCTCGTCTTTTCCTTCCCCTAACCATCCACCTAGTGAGGAACCAGAGCTGGCTGCCAGTAATAAAGCAACTGCACCCACATTCCATCAGGCAGGAATCCTGCAGACGCTGTCTTTGCACCTCTCTGCACGTCTTGAGAAAAGTCTAGGCTCCCCCCACAAGCCTGTGCCTGTGTGTGTTCATGTCTTTCTTGTGGTGGGTAGGCAGAATCATGCCTTCTTTACTCCCACCCCCACAAATGTCCTCATTCTGATTCCTAAAACCTGTAAGTACATTCCTTACATGGCATACAGGACTTTGCAGATATAATTACATTAATGACACTGGAGATAGTGCTGCTTGGGCCCAAAATATCACAAGTTTTTATAAAGGACAAGAAGGAGGCAGGAGGGTTAGAGAGAGATGTGATGAGGGAAGTACAGAGCCAAAGAGGTGGCAGCAGGAGGAGGGCTCAGCCAGGCATTGCTGGCTTTGAAGACGCAGGAAGGGGCCATGAGCCAAGGAATGCAGGTGGCCTCTAGAAGCTGGAAAAGGAGGGGAAACAGATTCTCCCCTAGAGCCTCCAGAAGGAACTGCCAAGACCTGGATCTTAGCCAGCTGAAACTCATATCAGACTTCCGACCCCCAGAACTGTAGGATGGTAAATTTGTGTTGTTCTAAGCCACTACATTTGTGGTAATTTGTTTTAGTAGCCATAGGTAATGAATACATTCCTCAAAAATGAAATTAATAACATCTCTTCAATAATAAGATTTTTAAAAGACAGCTATGGCCCCAGAAAATTTCAATGCTCAATCACCAAGCCCAAGCAGTATAAGTTTAGTGTATCTATTCCAAAATTGTTTTTAAAGAAGATATCAACATAAAGATGGAATAGGGAACATGCAACAGGCCACATGGTCAATTAGATGGCACACTAGTTCTAGAACTTGGGCTGCAGGCTCTGCCAGACTGTTTTTCAGGAAGGGCAGGCTCAGTGCCTTCTGCCTCATGTATTTCACCCCATGACTTCTATTGCACACACACACATGCACACACCCTAAAAATGAAAGAGGATAAAAGCTTTCTCCAGTATCACCCCCAAAGTTAAAGCACTTCTCTAAACAGAATGATGCCTAAATTATCCCCAAGTTTCAGTCTCACTACATTAAACAATTCTTTGCTGGGTTAAGGATCATGTTGGTCCTATAAATACAGAGACACAAAAGATGGTCTCCACCTTGAACAGATCAGTCAGGTGGGTTGAGAAGAAGGAGGAGAGGATCACCTTTGTCTTCTTCCAAAGGTGCTCAGAGAACAAAGTGATATGACCTGCTTGGATGAAGATGTGGTTCTCCTTGACTTCTCTAAGGACTTTTGTCCTGGCCTTCCTGAAACACCACTGTTTTGCGTCTCTTATTATAAGCCCTGTGATTCAACTATCACCTCTCAGGCACTCTTGACCTCCCCCACCCTAAGATCTCTTTCTCTCCATTCCCTAGTGAGGCCGCAGGTGTGACTTTCACTGTTATGTCTGCACCTTCTCTCTCAGAGTAGCCTGCCCTCCATGTCCATTCATCCACCACTTCTTGTCTGCCACTTGTTTGTCAATGACTTTATGGTTTTCTCTCTTTCTTCCCTCCCTCCCTCCCTCCCTTCCTTCCTCTCTTTCTTTCCTCTCTCCTTCCTTCCTTTCTTTCTTTTTTCTTTCTTTCTTTCCTCTCTCTCCTTCCTTCCTTGCTCCCTTCCTTCCTTCCTTCCTTCTTTCCTTCCTTCATTCCTTCCTCCTCTTCTTCCTTTCCTTTCCTTCCTTTTCTTTCCTTTCCTTTTCCTTTCTTTTCTTTTCTATTCTTTTCTTTTCTTTTCTTTCTGTTTTTTGAGATGGAGTCTTGTTCTGTCACCCAGGCTGGAGTGTAGTGGCTTGATCTTGGCTCACTGCAACCTCTGCCTCATGGGTTCAAGCAACTCTCCCTGTCTCAGCCTCCTGAGTAGCTGTGATTACAGGCATGTTCCACCACACCCTGCTAATTTTTGTATATTTAGTAGAGACAGGGTTTCACCATGTTGGCCAGGCTGGTCTCAAACTCCTGAACTCAGATGATCCGCCCACCTCGGCAACCCAAAGTGCTGGGATTACAGGTATGAGCCACCATGCTGGGCCATGATTTTCTTTTTTTCTTTAGTTGAGAAAGAGTCCCACTCTGTTGCCCAGAGTGGAGTGCAGTGGCATGATCTTGGTGCATTGCAACCTGTACCTCCCAGGTTCAAAGTGATTCACCTGTCTCAGCCTCCCAAGTAGCAGGGATCACAGGCACACACTACCATGCCTGGCTAATTTTTGTATTTTTAGTAGAGATGGGGTTTCACCATGTTGGCCACACTGGTCTTGAGCTCCTGACCTCAAGTGATCTGTCTGCCTCAGCCTCCCAAAGTGCTGGGATTATAGGCGTGAGACTCTATGCCTGGCTGTGATTTTCTTAAGTTCCAAAGTTTAAGCTCTATTCGACTCATGGCGTCTTATTTCAGGTTCCAAGTCTAGTGTTCTGTTGTGCATTTTTATTATCATCTCATTTATTAAACATTTGCCAGTTGAGCCAGACGTTGTAGTCCATCGTCTCATATAATTTCTATAAACCCTATGTAGAAATTATGTAGGTGTTATTATCCCCATTTTAGAGAGGAAGAAGTAAGTCAGGTTTGCATGGCTGGTAAGTAGCAAGCCTGAGAGTCAAACCTGGGTCTCAGTGACTTAACTTTTGTATTAATCATGTTGTTGTTGTTGTTGTTTTAATTTTATGTTTTATGCTCTTATATCTTGGGGCTTTGTGGAGCTTGGGAGGAACTATTCCTCTCAGGGTTCGCTAATTCCTAGCAATAACAAACAACTTGTTACCAGCATAACTTTGATGTGCAAATCAACCAATCCAGAGCCCATATTCCCCCCTTCCTCCAGATCACCCCATGGCCAGGTACCAGACACCTAGGCCTATCCCTATGGCCCACGCTCTGCTGAAATTGTTCACACCTGCAATCCTAAGCTTGCTTGGCATACCTACCCTGCCTCATTCATTCCTTCCCATGAAAACCACAAGAAAGGTTCTGCCCCTGGCTTCTCCTTACCCCTTCTGCCTCCTGACTCCAGTGCTTCCTCCTGTGACCCCATGGTATGTCCTGCCCCCCTGCTCTAGGGAACCGTAATAAACTCTCCTTTCAAGGATGTTTCCTCCATGTCTGTCATGTTTTACTATACGTGATTGAAACAAAATCCCAGGTAGTTTTTCAAACAACTTCCTGATTTCCTCTGCTTCCTCCCATTTCTCCCTTTCCCATCTCTCACACTTGATGATTCCCCTTTCTCTGACTTCCAGTAGCCCTTGCTTTCCAGGCAGGGTTATCCCCAGCTCAGCCTTCACGGAACTTGAGGATCAGCTGGGGAGCTTATAACTAGGGCCGCCTCCTCACCCCACCCCAGATAATCGGAATCAATTGTTCTGAGGTGGGTGAGTGTTAGAATCATCTGGAGGGCCTGTTAAAACACAGATGGTTGGATCCTATCAGAGCCTCTGATTCGGGAGTTCTAAGACAGGGCCTGAGAGTCTGCATTCTCACAAGTTCCCGGCTGATGCTGAAATGGGGCTAGGACATTCACGGTTTTAAAAACAACGCCAGGTAATTCTAATAGGCAGTCAAGGCTGAGAACCACTGACCCGGAACACAGTCAAATGGAGAATATTATGAACTTGAATCACAAGGGAATTAATTTTTTTCAAAGATTTCCAGTGATGGGTCCTGATAATCATGGGTTTCCAGGAGCCAGAGGAGTCCTCTGACACACTAGAAGCGGGATCTTCTCCATGCCTCCACTTCGATTGTGTGATCTTGAGCGCAGATCCAAGGTCTTCCCAGCACCGGGGACCTGGACGCCTCTTGATGTCTGCAGCTTAAGGTATGCCTCTTTGAGGGGAAGACCCAGCTGCTGCCCCTGATGATGGAGCAAAGAGCTGTGTTTTACTTCAAGAAGCGGGCTGGACGAGGCCTGGGAAAATGTGCGCAGGGACGGCCAGACCACTGAGTATGCCGGCAGAGTCCCGGCACACGGTCAGGAAAATCCCCGCCTACATTCCACACTCTGTTTATCACACAAGTCTGTAGTGTGGAATATTTAGAGTGATGGCTTTTCATGCGTTCATGATCCAGCACCTGAGGAAGATGGAGCACGCTGTGATTGGCTATCTTAATGAAATGCTGAGCATCTAGGAAGACAATGTGGAAATTATGGGGATCTGAGTGCTGGATGAGGGTGAATGGGAGTGCAGAGGCTGAAGGAACCATCCCTGTATCCTGACCTCTAACAACTCTGTCAGTAACTCAGATCAGACCTGCTCCGCCGCACCCCCGCCAATCCAAAAAAAAAAAAAAAAAAAAAAAGCCACGAAGATGCTGGTTACCATGTAGTAGAACAAACTGTTTCAGGGTTTAAACAAGAATGTTCACCACAGTTAGCTCTCTGCAGTTTTCAGGATAAGCCTAGGTTTCAACGACTCCGAACCATAGACAGACATGTAAGAGTAACCCTCCAGGAAGCCATCTCTGAACGTTCCTGATGAAATGAACCAAGGAAGCACAGGGGATGTCTCCTTGCTCAAAGTCTCTTCTGCAACTATGAGGGTTTTGCCGTGGGCTAAGCCATCATCCCCATAAAATACAGCCAGAACAAATTCATCTTTCCTGGAGGCGTTCTCACATTTTAGTTCATCCTATGACCTGGCTGAGACCTTTGGAAACAGTACCGAAAACAAAAGGACAGAAAATAGGTAAGTTTTGATAAGGTCAGGGCTGGGTTCAGGCAAAGAGGTAGACATTCAAAAAGCAGGGGAAAGTGGGAGCCCGGGCTGGGAGCAGAGCTTGTGGCAGGAGGTGGAGGTTAAGCAGGTGGAAGAGAGGCAGCTTGTGGTGGAAGGACCACATAAGGCCAGGTAAGCAAGTGCATCATTGGCAACTTGGGGGTGGTGGGTAGGGATGCACCGCGCCCCCCAGGCCTGAGGTGTATTCCCTCCTGGAGAATGTGGCAGTAGGACCCGGCAGCAGCAAAAGAGACCTTGGCTTCACCATCTTCTAATGCCATTGACTAGCAAAGCCCGCCAGGCCCCGCAGTCTCTGCCTGCATCCCTGCAACATGAGCCCACCTGCTGGGCTGACCTTGCTGGGTGCATGAAGCCTGAATGAAATCCACACTGTGAAAGCTCAGTATAACACAGTGGCAGGGAGGCACAAACTATCAGCAGAACCTGGATGGTCACCACCATTGTGGCCTGGAGCCTTGATGTCTCCTGACCATAAATGGCCATTTTTAGCCTGTTTCGTCAAACCTTTATAGTTTCTTTAGAAAGGTGCTATGAGAAAGCCATGCATGACGGTGGGTTGGAATGCTGTTAACCAAAGGAATGGACTTCTCTGCTCCCTTCATCTCACAGTATCTCTACTCTCACTTTGCCACTCAAGCAGCCTCTCTGCACCGCGGCCTGGATGCAGGCAACGGCAACCTAGATGGGAACGCCACCTGCTTTCCCACACACTCTCCTGGGTGAAACAGACATTCTCGTGGCTCCTCAATCGCCTGGAGAGAGTATGTTCCAAATCACTCCAGATCATTCAGACTTTGCTGCACACGAACTCACTTCTGCCCCTTGTCACCATCGAGACCTCTTCTTTGAAATGTCTTCCTTCCACATTATTTTTTTTTTTACCTGCACCTTCTCTGTGGCAGCCTCGCACAGGTGGTGGGAGGCCTAGAATGAGAACCCTGCCAAGAGCCCCCTTCTGAAGCATTCCCAGGGCCTTTGCCTGCCTAAGTCATCTAGACCCCTTACCCCGGTGCTGAAGAATGCTCGTGAATGTGACAAACCCCACAAGCCTCTCAGGGCTCTCCATGTCCGTAAACTGTTTTAGGATGTCCCTTTCTTTTTTCATTGAAGCCCTCATGCCTCTGGTTTCTGATAAGAAAGAGATTTGAGAGCTACTGAAATTACAGTCCAGCTAATTCCATGTACAACGCCCAACTGAGTGCTGGGGAATGTAACCCACGCTTTCCAAAGGGGACACAGCTGCTTCTGAGCAGATGAATTCTCTGGTCCTTTGCTTTGCACTGTGGTTTTCCAACTTTTATCCCTGGGGTCTCCACGGAGCTACCTAGGAATCCCCACAGGAGGTGAGAGAAAGATCAAAGGTCCAGAAAACTCTTACCTCATCTGCCTTCACCGCATTTCTTTCCTATGGCCTTTGTTTGAGACTTTATTTGATTCTCTTCAAAATTATCTTTTTTTATTCAAAATGCTTTTCAATTGTTATTAAACTGTGGAGTACAAGCAAATGGCTTTAAAAGTTAAATAGCTCTAGAAAACCTGTAAAGAAAAAGTTTCCAACAGACCCATCACACCTGTCACTCTGTCTGTCTGCAGTTCCTGCCCCAGCCTCCCTCTAATGTCTTCAGGGTTCACGGGGCCCCATTTCCCCCAGACCTTTGGCAAACAGGCCGTCCTGCAGCTTTCATGCCTCACCACCTCTGCTTTCCTTCTCCCAGGGTCTTGTTGAAAGATCTTTTCTGCTAGTGATTCTTCTCATCGATTGCCTGTTTACATACTGTGTGTTCCTTCC
The DNA here is from genome assembly GCF_008728515.1 of Papio anubis. Lineage (NCBI taxonomy): Eukaryota > Metazoa > Chordata > Mammalia > Primates > Cercopithecidae > Papio > Papio anubis. The sequence continues at coordinate 97,238,491 of NC_044989.1, forward strand.
CTGTTATTTTATTGGGGTTTCTAGAAGGAGAGGAGAGAAAACATCTGTCTTCAACCTGCCCTCTCTAACCATCTCAGTCCCGATACCTCTATCTAGCTCTAATTTCAAATATCTTCAAATTCAGTTCAAGTGTGTTTTATTTTAACGTGGTCTTGTTGGACAGAGAGAAGTCACCTTTTATCTTGTTTTGTCTAATTTCTTGGGTTGTGGAGGAGGTGGCAGTGACCATGATGGGGCTTGGGTATAGGGTGTGTACACTGAGTCACTGTCACAGGTCACGGTCCCTGGAAATAGGCCCTGAGTCTCCTGAGGAGGTCTTGGGGGAGTGCACTAGGGAACAGTGCTACGGGAAGTTAAGGTGGCGTTCAGTGGAGGGAGAGGTTGAGCTGCAATGCTGCTACGGCAGAGGCCTCAACCCATCCCACAAGGAGCTCTGGGCCAGGATTCCCTTGAGAGACATCCTGAATGAGGGGGCCTGGATTTTGCCCACTGGCACGGACCGTTCTTAGGGTACCAACTGTTCCCAGGAAGGAAGCATGACCTTGGGCGAGGCAGATCCCTTGGGCCAAGGTCAACTCCCAGAACAGAATGTAGCTGTGAGCAGCCAGCAGCCAATCCCCGCCCTACCCCAACCCCAGCTCCAGGAAAACGCAATGCCCCATCCGAGGGGCCTGAGTGCAGCAGCACAGCACCCTTTACACGAGCCGAGCCGTCCCTGTCTTTCCATGATCGCTGTGACTGCTGACCCGTGTGCAGTGTCAATACAGGTGCTATTCTAAATGCCTCTTTTGCATTAAGTCAGTTCTGACAACCACCCCACGCAGTAGGTCTTATTAGACTGTTTCGGCTTTTGGCAGGACTGAGGTCTCAATGTGTAATCTCTAGGTGTTGGAAGACGAGATTCAGGACCCAGAACGGGGGGTCTGGGGTTTCAGACTGGCATACAGAAACCAGTGCTTATTGAATGAACTAGTGAGGAAAATGCTCCAGTCATCAAAAAGGTCCACCGCCTGGGGATGGAGACAGGTAAGCAAACAAGTGCTGTTAACTCGAGTCTACATGAAGAGATTACCCTAGAGGAGTAGAAACAGGCACCAAAGGGCTGACCACTGGGGTGGCAGGAATCCTAAGCCAGGGGCGCTGTTCCGATGGTGAAGTGTGGGAGCCTTCTGGGTAGCGAACACAGCAGATGGTCTCGTGCCAGGAGACAACCTGCCCGTCAGCAGAGCAGACACAAAGCTGCCTGGAGTTGTCCTCTTTACCATGGCACCATCTGAGCAAATCAAAGGACCCCAAATTCCCTTGTCTGTGGCAAGAAACAACTGCAAAGACTGGTACCTGAGGATGAGATGGAGTCTCCAAAGACCCCTGGGATGGAGGAGTCAATGGCTCAGGAAGCATGAGCACCACAAGGGCAGTGATTCACAAACTGCTCTGGGAAGCCCTGGGACCAGGGCAGGAGAGGAGTCCCCTCTGTCATCCCCAGAAGGCTGGCTGTCATCTATTTGTGCTTGTCAGGCTTTCTGGGGCAGTGAGGTCGCCTTGGGACAGCTTGTGAGATGCTTCCTTTCCTTGGTCACCATGGATTCAGGAAGGCAATCTCACCCAGAAGAGGGACAAAGAGGGGCTACCCTTGGGAGGGTGAGAGGAGGGGAGCACCGGGGTCTAAGGAAGGGGATGAGGGCAGCTAGGACTTTTGTATTTTGTAGGTGTAAAAGGAAAAGCTGCCTGAGGTTGGGGTGGAGCCCAGGGAGGGAAGGATGGTGGTTGGGAGCCTCCATGGTGCCTGTTGGGACCAGCTGGGGTTGGGAACCAAGTGGAGCACTCAGAACAGTGGCCTTGTGAGTCCTGGGTGGGGCATCCTTGGCCAAGGGGACCTCTATTGTCTGAAAATCCTTGTTCGTCAGGGGAGGAATTCGGCCTTGGAAAGGCTCCTGGCAACAGTGGGGAATGTCCACTGTGCTCTCCGAAGTCCGGCTGCAGCAGCCACGCAGGGGCCCAGCAGGCAGCCAGGCTGAGACTGTGGGCAGTCACCCCTGGGGTCCTAAAAGATACGTTGTTGTTGTTGTTGTGTGTGATTATTATCTTTTGGAAGGGAGGCTTCATATGAAACATACTGGAGTTTTTGGTTAATAGATGAGGCGAGGGTTTGGGTGATTACTTAGAAAAAATAACAGTTGTCTATAGATTTGCACTTTTTCTAGTTTAGTCTTACTCTGTTTCATTTGAACAAAAGTCTTCGTGGCTAAAATGATTTCTGAGAACGCTGTTCTGGTATGAAGGTAGAGTTATCAGGGAGCAGGAGGAAAGGCTGGAATTAGCTCTGGAAGTGGTTGTGCTTACCTGGTCAGTATGTGTTAAGCATCAGGTTGCAGGGCCAGGCGTGGTAAAGCCGGCTCCCTCCTTCAAGGGGCTACAGCCAGTGGTGGAGAGACAGCAAAAGAAATCATTTCAATGTGGAATCTGGGAGTGAATGGATTTATAAGTGAGGGCCTACGAGCTGAAATTGCAAAGCTCCAAAGTGGTGTGAGCCTTTCCCAGGAAAGAAATATGACACCCAGAGGTAAAACTCAGCTCCAAGGCAGGGAGCTGTGCAGATGTCCAGAAAGGCAGGAGACAATGTCCAAGGTGGCAAAAGCATTCTGTGCAAAGAAAAGCAATCCAAATGAGATCTGGATGTCTTCTCGAGTTGTAGCTGCTCCTCCTGATGGGTTAAGAGTAAAAATAAAAAACCTTGGAGACTGGCCCCTAAAGTTATCAGCCTGATACGACACTGAAGCTGAAAAGGACGAGGAATTGCTGGGGACAGAGGAGCAAGGCCTAACCTCCCTGAACATTTCTCTTTGATCATTGTGGATGCCAAGTAGGAGTTGTGCGACACCTCAAGAAAGGTACAGAGATGAAAACAGTCTGGATGGTAATCAAGAATTGGAGGACTGCCGCGTCAAGGTAGATTAACCATCACCCTCCCCATCACTAAAAACAGATGTGAAACAAAACTGAGACACAGCACAGAGCAGACTTCTGTCTGAACAGGAGAAGGCTGATCAGTAGGAAGCCTGACCCAGGCACCAGTTTTCCAAACAGCGTTGCGTGCGGTTTGGGAACATAAATGGGTAAGTGCATGGGCCCTTTAAGAAACAAGGTACGGGGCTGTAAGAAAATATTTCCAGACAAGGTCAGAAAGAAGTAGAAGATACTGGAGCTGTTGTTTCTCTGCATGTGGTGAAGGAGTATTTTGTGGATCCAAAGTAGACGGGGTTTAAGCAGAAAATGCAGGTGACTCCAGCAGCCGCTGAGCCAGCCTGGACTCGGGTAAAGAAAGCAGCGCTCTCCTGGTGCAAACAGACACAGCCGCAAGTGCAAGACGCGTAACCTAGAAAGTCCGGAAGGCAAAATAAAGCCTTTTAAAAAATACAGCTCGGGAGGATACTTAAGACACAAACATGAGATACATTACATATTTGTAACTACAAAGAGTAATACAGCACATGCGTGTGTACCTACCAATAATTTAAAAATCGAATCATTGCCAACCCGTTAGATCATGTCTTTCTCTCTCTCTCTCTCCAGGAAAGCACCCATCTTTTTCTTTTAAAAATATTATTTATTTATATAAATATCAAATTAATATGTTTTTGCATATTTTTTTTTTTTTTCCTTTTGAGACAGAGTCTCACTCTGTCACCCAGACTGGAGTGCAGTGGTAGGATCTTGGCTCACCATAACCTCTGCCTCACGGGATCAAGTGATTCTCCTGCCTCGGCCTCTCAAGTATCTGGGATTATAGGCACGTGCCACTACTGCCTGGCTATTTTTGTATTTTTAGTAGAGACGGGCTTTCGCCATGTTGGCGAGGCTGGTCTTGAACTCCTGACCTCAAATGATCCACCTGCCTCGGCCTCCCAAAGTGCTGGGATTACAGGCGTGAGCCACCGCTGCCAGCCTATTTTTGCATATTCTTCAACTTACACATTGCATGTGCTATTCCAAAACAAGATGAAGGTCTTGGTTCCGCTTATTTTCCCAAGTTGTTTCCTTTAGTTAATTAATTAATTAATATATAAACTGATGAATAAGTATTGTAGATACTTACGGTGTACAATAAGAGTTTTGAAATATGTACACATTGGGGAATGGCTCCATCCAGTTAATTAACATACGAATTAGCTCACTTTTTTGTGATGAGAACACTTGAGATTTACTGGCTTGGCAATTTTCAAGTATGCAATACATTGTTATTCACTGTAGTCTCCACGTTGTACAACCCAGGTCTTGAACTTGTGTCTCCTGTCTAACTGAAACTTTGTATCCTTTGACCTACATCTCCCAAGCCCCAAGACTTGGGAGCCACCATTCTACCTCTGCTGCTATGAGTTTAACCCTTTCAGCTCTCCCATGTAAGTGCGATCATGTGGTACCTGTCTATGTGTGCCTGGTTTGCTTTGTCAGCACAACGTCCTCAAGGTTCATCCATGTTGTGACTGACGCTGGGAAGAAAGCACGCATCTTGAGTTTGCTGGTGGTCATTCCTGGCATTTCTTTTTATTTTTACTATCTATGTATACAGAAATGCTACTTTTACCCCAAAACGATCCTTTGAAAGGCCAGGAATTGAGACAGGAATCTGGGTCAGCCTGTGGGTGAGAGGAGCCGTTGAGTTGGGTGAAATGGTTCCCGGCGCCTCCCAGGTCTGTCCCTAACCTCATGCGTGCTCCCTGCACTGTTAGAGTCATCAGCTTCCTAGTCTATCAGGCACTGCCTTTCTTAGGTGCTACTGCATGTGGTGAAGGCGCATTTTGTGGATCTAAAGTAGACAAGGCATAAGCAGGAAATGCAGGTGGCCCCAGCATCCGTTGAGCCAGCCTGGATTCAGGTGAAGAAAGCGGTGCTCTCCTGGTGCAAACAGACGCAGCCGCAAGTGCGAGACACGCAGCCTAGAAAGTCTGGAAGGCAAAATAAGACCTTTTAAAAACATATCTTGGGGGGATATTTAAGACACAATTATGGGCCGGGTGGGGTGGCTCATGCCTATAATCCCAGCACTTTGGGAGGTCGAGGTGGGCGGATCACCTGAGGTAAGGAGTTCGAGACCAGCCTGGCCAACATGGTGAAACCCCTTCTATACTAAAAATACAAAATTAGCCGGGAGTGATGGCGCATGCCTGTAGTCCCAGCTACTCAGGCGGCTGAGGCAGGAGAATCGCCTGAATCCAGGAGGTGGAGGTTGCAGTGAGCTGAGATCGCACCATTGCACTCCAGCCTGGGCAAAAACAGCAAAACTCTGTCAAAAAAAAAGAAAGAAAAGAAAAGAAAAAAGACACAACTAAGGTATAAAAAGTAACATAGTAGGTGCCACTATAGGTGCATAAAAGATTCTCAGAAGGCGGTTGCAGAATTCATGAACGGATACATAAGAAAGAACAGTAGGCTCTAAGGCCTGAAACAAGGGCCTTGGGGGCTGGATTGGGTTCACATTCGTCTTGTATGTAGCGTATCAGGCTGACTAACATTGTAGCAAAGTACAGAATGAATGGTGAACAAGTTAGACCAGCTAAGAAGCTCCCCAATTTAGCTGTATGAATAGCTGTTGAATATCAGCTTTGGGCCAGGCACTGTGCTAGGTTCCAGAATAAAGAACAATAAGACATGAATCCTATTTATAAAAAGCAGAGTCTGGGCTTTCTGACCATGTTCAAGGGCAGGGTCGTCATGGCCTGAAATGGTCCACTTAGAAATCTTGCGTGCCTGCTTAAGACAGCCTTGCTCACCAACGGGGCAACTAATTTACTTCAATTTTATGTTTTTGCAAATAATACTTAAAACTATAAACCATGATTCATGGTATGTTAGTGTTTAGATTACACTATTTACGTCTGCGGTTTCCAGAAGAGAATCAAACTGGGCCACCTCATCCCTGAAGGCCATCCTGAGTGCCTGAGATCTGCTTCTAACTAGGCAGGATCTCAGGTCCTCAGCATCTATAAACATGGTTATTAGCTAAAGATCTAAGGTTCCATGTTATGTCCAATCTTTTCCAAGCTGGAATCTGAGCAATTTTCAGAAAAAACAAACAAACAAACAATGAACCTAGCTGGTGAGGGTGGTGGGCTCACGTGTCTAGCACCCCCAGACAGAAATTCTTAGCATTATACAGGATGGTGTCCCTCTCTATAAGCTCATCCCCTGTATTTTTCCATAGATGCTCTACTTTGGATTCTAGAATTAAGAGAATTTGACCAGCTTAGTAAGTGTGCAAATAAGTGATTTCTACTCCCACTTCTTTAACATGCAACTGCCAAATAAACAAACCCACAAAGGCAAGGCAGCAGTGCGTCTTCTGAAACCGGGTTTTTAAGGCCTGATTTGGAGTTGTCTCCCTAAGGGACCCCAGCTCTTGGGTTCAAAGTCGACAATCATTTGTGTGAATGCCATGGTCTATTTAAATGAGTGCTTACAGCTGTTTCAGTTTCTTCCTCGCCAGCGTTGAGGGATCAGTGAGTGGGCCGCGCCAGGACTCATCCCCAGCAAGTTCACAGAGGCCTCAGACGCTGACAAGTAGAAGTTTCCATCTTTAAGCCTGACAGGTACACCTAGAGATTGAAAATTAACCTCTAGCATATTGCTTTCCCAAACACTTTCTGTTTATTTAAAACTCTGAATGCTGTGTTCGTTCTAGCTTCGAATCTCTGCACGTTTCAAGGGATTTGGTACTTCATGATTACTAAAACATACGGAAATTGTACAAATCCAACATGAAAGGCATTCTTTTTCCTTGTAAAGGGACTGCTATGTTCCACGTTTCAAAAACCTCACCTGGGTTAGAAATGTAGGTATGTCCTTCACTGATGAGGTTTGGAAACATTCTGAAGGCTCATTTTTAAACAATAAAGAAATATTTGTACGACACTTTAAAAAGTTTTAATTCTAATTGTTCATTATGGTGCTAATGCGTCATTCACTTGGCTACAGTAACGTTTTGATACATTATTTTCTTTACATTTATGACTTCACCACAGTAACCAGATTGTCCTATATTTTATTGCATTCCTTTGTTGTAGTCTCTGGAGGCACTTTTTGTTGTTGTTGTTCTCCAGACTCACCTTTTACTCCGAATTTCCATATTTGTCTTTATCTCTGATCCTCTTCTTGGGAAATACGATAGAGTGAGCAAAGTCTGACAGGCTGATTTAGACATCTCAGAGGGTTCATTCAAAACAGCAGTTCTGTCTGTCAAACACATTTCCATGGTGCTGCCTGCAAATACAGACAAGGGATACAGAATGGGGGAGCCGGGAAAGGATGGGAGCCCAAAGCCCGGCAATGCCCACAGGACAGTTTGCAGCGAATCCTTCATTTTGCTGGCCTCTTTGCACAGATCGTTTGTGTGTTGGTTCTGGTTTAATATTCCGGGTGACTCATACTTGAGCAGATTCCCTCATCCCTGGTGCCAGCTTCCTCTGAAATATGCGGAGCATCAGCCTCACAGGTGTGAAGAGGAAAGGAATAATTGAGATTATCCAGCAGACTGTGCAGAGTGCTCCGTGAATGTAAGGTACACAAATAAAACAAAATTAGCCAAATCCTCTCTGCAAATAAAAAAGTCATCCCTCCAATATTTGCCTAGAGAGGAGGCAGGCCTGACTGCAGAAGCAGCGGCTTTGTCTGCGGAGCGTCCTCGCCCACCGACCACAGCAAATATTTCCTGTGCTTTCCGTCTCCAGGGTCAATTTCAGCTCTTTTACAAAGGCTCAATTTACGTTAGCAAATTCCAACTCATGAAAGCTCAGTTGTTCCCCCTTGCAATCTAAAAACGGAAACCTCTAGTTTGCTGCTCTGGGCTGTTTAGCTGAAGGACGGCGTCATGGGGTTTGCTCTGTGTTCTGCGGTGTTTGAAGCAAAAATCGCCACAGGGCCCTTGTGCTTCTGGAAGGAGCAGGCTTGCTCTATCTAGGCTGTCTCCTTCCGGTTCATATGATGGCAGCACAGAAGTCAGGCCAAGTTCATTCACACCCAGACTGAGGCCCTTATCATCTGGGCTTTAGGAACTCTGTTTCTTGCTGCCATTATTCATCCTGGGAGGCACCCGCCCGCACCTCGCTCCTTGTTTCCTCCGCCTCCCCGTCTCTTTTAAGCAGGTTAGAATCAAATCAAAAGACTCATCCTTCAGAAATCTAGACACGAGGGAAACAGTGCACAGCTAGTCTAACCTGGCTTTAGGATTTGTTCTTCTCAGAGCACCACCAGGCCTACTTCATCTGTCTATTTTCTTCATTCTGTGCAATATCAAAACGGAGGAATATCCGTCACATGGGTTTAGCAAGACTCTGCTCCCAATTAACAGCGATAAAAGGGGTGTGGCGCAGCGTGCATTTCGCAGAGTCACATCCCAGAAGGTTTCATGCACAAATATCTCAGCTTATCTAAAGCAGAAAAGCCCAGCTGGGAAGCCTTGGCAGCCCACCTGCCTCACAGGCAGAGCCAAAGGCCTGCAAGAGAGGCTGCTGGTCCCACAGCGGGGACAGAATTCTCTGCTTTCAGGATCTGGCCAAATGAGAGCCCTCTTCTGTCAGAATGTTCACATAAATGGGAAGCTTGTATGAAGCCATAAACAAAATGAAAGAGGGAGGGTGCACTTTCCCTGGGGCTCAGGTCAAAGGTCAAGTGGCCCATCAGCCAACAGCCTCTGCTCACATAGAAGTGTGCCGGCTTCCCAGGCCTTGCTTCCCCCAAAGTGCACCCCCTGCTTGTTTCCAACATCCTCTTTCCAGGTCTCTTTGGGGTTTAGTCACCAGCACTTGGAGAAGCAGTTGCTTGATGAGATCTGGCTGTGGGGAGTGTAGGGAGGGGAAGAGCACGGGCTAGAGGCCTGGGTAGTGAGGGTGACGATAGGGGCTGCATGGCCTCACCCCTGGGGCAGCTTGAGCCTGGGGAGATTGTGCCCCCGACAACGGAGAGGGCCCAGTCTATGAGAGCTCCAGAAAATCTTGAGGAAATCATGGTGTTTAGTGTTATTTGTGAAAGCTGTGCAAATGCCAGTCACTCAGCAAGCCCGTTCGTTTCCACAGTGTCCATGGCGAGGCAGGGTTTCTGCAATAGCGGGCAGTGCAGAGAAAGTGCTTGGGATGCACAGGGCAGAGGGCAGCCCGCTGTGGGGCAGGGTCCTGGGATGCACAGGGCAGAGGCTGGTCTGCCGTGGGGCAGGGTCCTGGAAGCTTCTCCTCCCACCCTGTCTCCACTCACACTCAAGAAGATAATAATAATTTTCTTCTAAAAGGGATCTTGAAGGCCAAAGGCACCATGTTTAGCCTTCTGGTCATCTCTGGATGTGTTTGTGAGGGAGTCTACCATGGCTCCCTACTTCCACCCTTGGCAGAGTTGGGGACCCCCCTTTTCATGCTTATACATGAATATATGTTCCTGCCAGGAGCTCAGACGTGCTGCTGGGAATAGAGGAGTTTGAGGTCCTTGACCTCCTAGAATCCCAACACTTTGGGAGGTCAAAGCAGGCGGATTGCTGAAGCCCAGGGATTTGAGATCAGCCTGGGCAATGTGGCAAAACCCTATCTATCCAAAAAAAAAAAAAAAAAAGCCGGGTGTCATGGTACGCACCTGTGGTCCTAGCTACTTGGGAAGCTGAGGCAGAAGGATTGCTTGAGCCCAGGAGGTCGAGGTTGCAGTGAGCCGAGATGAGGACACTGCACTCAGCCTGGGTGACAGAGCAAGACCCTGTCTCAAAACAAAACAGAACAAAAAGAAAAAGAAAAAAATCATTGATCTGAAAAAAGATGCCCAGAATAAATAATAAAGGGAAAAGGCAGGTTTCAAAGTGCCAGATGCAGTACAATCCAATCTTCATGAAGAAAAAAAAACTGTAGTGAAAAATTTGGAAATGTATACAGCAAAATCTGTGATCTTTATTTTTCTTTTAATAAAGCTATCCTACTACCTATTCTCCCCCAAATAATTTTTTTTATTGCTACTGTAGTAAAATATCAAAATAGGTATCGATAGATAGTGATCAATCTCGTTGTTGTATTTCACAACAACGAGAGGCGGGCAATGCCTGGATGGCCACGTCTGAGGAGCATCACGAATAGGTGACTATGGACCTGCAGAGGAGAGGTTGGGGAGGGAGAGCATGGTACGCAGACATGCCTTCTCCGCCCTGATTTGACATCTCCTCGGTAACCTGGGTCATCAAACAGAGTATTAATAAAGTTGGTGGATGGAAGAGCAAGAGCACAGGAAAAAGGAGCCAGAGGCAGTAAGGTCAGCTGTAGACTCGCCAAGGAGTAAGTGCCAACAACTGACACAAGCATGAGCTGGTAAACATCAAGCTGGGAGTGTGGTGGGAAGAGAGGAGGCAGAGCAAACACAGGCTGCAGTGGACACATACACATATTTCTTGACTATGAGGATGAGTAAAAAGAAGAGGCTGGCAATTGTATAATGCTCTTCTGTCTTCACGCCAGATGGGCCAGGGTTCACCCAGGGCTGTGGTCTACAGTCTTATAATCAAAGCAAGTGATAACACCTAGAGTGAAAACCCACAGGGCTGGGAGCTACATTAATGACATATGAAAGCGTAAGCTCTGGGGCAAAAAGCTTTTCCATCTCAGAATTTCTACTTTTTTTTTTTTTTTTTTTTTAAGATAGAGTCTTACTCTGTTGCATAGGCTGGAGTGCAGTGAGTGGTACAATCTGTGCTCACTGCAACCTTCGCCTCCCCAGTTCAAGTGATTCTCCTGCCTCAGCCTCCCCAGTTAGCTGGGATTGTAGGTGCCCACCACCATGCCCGGCTACTTTTTGTATTTTTAGTAGAGATGGAGCCATGTTGGCCAGGCTGGTCTCGAACCCCTGACCTCAAGTGATCCACCCACCTCAGCTTCCCAAAGTGTTGGGATTACAGGCGTGAGCCACCACGCCTGGCCTAAAGAAGCCTTTCAAAAGGGTCTCTGGGTCAAAAAGCCTTTTGGTATCTTTTTTTGAAAAAAGCCTTTCAAAACTAGTTCTGGGGCAAAAAGCCTTTCAGTATCTTTAGTTGAAAGGAGAAAAAGCCAGGTTGGGACACTTAATAAAAATATTTAAAATAGGACAAATGAGTACAGAAAATAATATACTCTCATCATACCATTACCCAGATTTAGTAAATTAGGTTCAGATTTTTTTTTAAGGAATGGAAACTACGGATGCAATCGAAGTGCCTTTGGCTTTCCGATGTCCTCTCCTCCCTTCCCTCACTAAGAAGTAACTACGCAGAAGTTAGTGAATGTTCTTCTTGATCATGTTTTTGTACTTTTCCTATAGATAATATCAACACATTCCTCAGACACACAAATATTCTTGATGAGATATAGCAGGATATAATAGTGTTTGCATAAAAAAATGGTGCTTGCAACCAGCTTCTTTCTTGTGGGCAATAATAATGTGATTTTTTTAAAGTTCTTTATATCCATGAGGAGGGGAAAAAAATCACATTTTGAAGAGAAGTCTTACCATAGATTTACAAGTTAAAGGAGGTAAGAGACTCCTTTTGCAAAAGACATAATATACCAATTTTAAATAATTGGTTTAACTGATATAATTTTGCAACTTGCTTTTCTCCCACTTGACATTATGTTTTTGACATTCATTCATGGTGAATTATGCTGCTTTAGTTAATTAACTTTTACTCCTGAGTAATAAGTCTAGTATTCTACTGTATAAATACACTATAATTTACCCATTTACTGTTAATAGACATTTTGATTTTTGCGTTTTCTTCTGATATAAGCAATGCTACAATGAGCACTTGTATACATGTCACATGGCCAAGCGTGAGTTCCTCTAGCATGGAACCATGAAAGCAACACCGCTTGGGTAGACGATACATACTAATCTTCGCCTTAACCAACTATTGCCAAATTGTCTTTCAAAGTCTTGAGCCAATTCACGCTTCTGCCAGCAGTGTGTGAGTTCTCATTTCTCTGCATCTTCATCAATACTTCTGAGTATAAAATAACTCATTTTTCTTATTACTAGTGAATAATCATGTTTTCATATGTATAGGCTATTCAGTTTTTCTTTTCTGTGCTTTATCCATTTATATCCCTTGCTCATTTTTTCTATTGGCCTGTTTATAGCTTACTGATTTGCATGAATTTTTTACACATACTAGGTTCTAATCCTTTTCTGGTTATCTGAATTGCAAATCTTCTTCTAACTGGTGACTTGCCTATTCAGTTTGTTTATGGTGGCTTTTCATAGAAAAAATTTTGGGGCCGGGTGCAGTGGGGCTCATGCTTGTAATCCCAGCACTTTGGGAAGCCAAGGCAGGAGGATTACTTAAGCCCAGGAATTTGAGACCAGCCTGGGCAACAAAGAGAGACCTTGCTACAAAAATAAATAAAAATGGAACATTAGCATGGTATGGTGGGGCACTCCTGTAGTTGTAGCTACTCAGGAGGCTGAGGCAGGAGAATCCCTTGAGCCCAAGGGTTTGAGGCTGCAGTGAGCTGCCGTCACACCACTGCACTCCAGCCTGGGCGTCAGAGCAAGACTCTATCTCTAAAAATAAAAACGAATAAATAAATAAAGTTTACCTAATTGTGGTCAAATACATCAGCCTTTCCCTTTCAGTTTTGGGTACATTTATATGGCATAAAGAGATTTTTTTTGATTTTTTTTTTTTTTTTTTTCTTTTTTGAGACAGACTATTGCTCTGTAGCCAGGCTGGAGCTCAGTGGCACGATCTTGGCTCACTGCAACCTCTGCCTCCCCGGTTCAAGCAATTCTCCTGCCTCAGCCTCCCGAGTAGTTAGGACTACAGCTGCTCGCCACCACACTGGCTAATTTTTATATTTTTAGTAGAGACGGGGCTTTATTATGTTGGCCAGGCTGGTCTCGAACTCCTGACCTTAAGTGATCTGTCCACCTTGGCCTCCCAAAGTGCTGGGATTACAGGTGTGAGCAACTGCGCCCGGCCTATATTTCCTTCCAAATGTTTTAAAGTTTTGATTTTGCATTTAGATTTTTCATACCTCAGAATCTATTTTCTCTCACACTGAGCATTAATTTTTCCAAGCACCGCTTGCTGAGTAGCCTGTCCTTTCTGTAATGTATCACGCCGTCTCTGATATAGCCCGAGTCTCCATATGCCTGAGCCTGCTTTCAGATGCTCTGTTCTGTCCCATTTGCTTTTTCTGTATACTTTGCAACATTTATTTTTTTGCAGGGCAAGTCTCCCAACTATTTTCTTCTTGATTTTTTATGTTCTTAGGTTCAGAAATGTTTCTGAAAACTGGTCACTGGTTTCTGTTTCCTTTAGGGGTATGACAAAGTATCAGTTAGGAATCTTTCTCTTGCAAGGAACAAAAAGTGCTTCTGACTATTTTAAGCAAAAAGAAAGGGGGGTGACGGGAAGAATTTTTTCACAAGGATATGAGGCTCACAGAATTGGCAGGAGACTGAGAGATCTGGCTTAGAAAATGGGTCAGATGCAAGGCAGTGCCAAGAGAGGAAGCAAAATGAAGCCTAACCACAAAGCAGCCTGGAACATGGTGGTGCCGGCGCCTTCCACTGCTCGCTCACTGGCTGAAGAGTGGACCCTCAGTGGGATAGAACTGAACTGACTTTATAGGACTTACCTTTTAACTTTGGAAGTTGCCCAACGGAGAGGATGATTTTATGTGATATTATTGACGCTGAACCACCACTTTTTTTTTTTTTTTAACCAAAAGACACTGAAATCATGCCATAATCAAGGATGATTGATTTGTTTTTTATTTGACTTGACTTGTTCCCCTATGTCTCAGGTCGACAAATAACAAATTCACATCAACTGCATCAAATGATTTTTATATAGGTTCAAATAGTGGGTCTTGGTCGTGCGTATATATTAGAATCACCTGGAAAGCTTCCAAAACTTATTGATCCCCTCAACCCTCTTAAGATCAATTAAGTCAGAATCCCTGGTGTTGGCACCTGAGCTTCAGTATTTTTTTTTTAGGCTCTCCTTCCCCTATCCACTGATGCTAACAGGCAGACAGTGCTGAGAGTCGCTGGGCTAAAAGCAAACAGTTGTGCTAACACCAATTACAAGTGAGATTGCCTCCATATCAAAACTGTTCCTCCATGTTTGGTTTGTACAGTAGCACCATCATACAGACTCAAAAGAAGCACTGACAGATTGGAATCTATTTCAAACTTGCATACTTCATCGATGGAAACAAAGGCTGGTAAAAGATCTACACGTTCCTCAGACACACAAATATTCTTGATGAGATATAGCAGGATATAATAGTGCTTGCATAAAATAATGGTGCTTGCAACCAGCTTCTCTCTTGTGGGCAATGTGAATTTGATTTTTTTAAGTTCTTTATATTCATGAGGAGGGAAAAAATCAGGTTTTGAAGAGAAGTCTTACTGACTCATAGATTTACAAGTTAAAGGAGGTTAAGAGACTCCTTTTGCAAAAGACATAATATACCAAACTTTATTTTCATCAGGAGAAAATCATGCTGATAGACTTAATTACAGTAAACAGTTCAGCAATTAGGATCTATCACTCAGAACATGATCTGAGTGATTTCGATAGCAAGAGAGCTGCTCCTGAGCCATATTTGTCTTCTTCAAATTTGAGTGATTTAAGTCTTTAGATTGGTTGGATTTCCTGGCTTTCAAAAGAGGGGATTCTTGGAACCATCCTAAAGAGGTCTTTGGATGACTTCAGAGTAAACCTTAAATTAATCATATGTGAAGATCTATGCTTCCATAATGTTTCCAAAAGCCATATTTTGATTGACATTCTCAGGTATATATATGTCACTGATCCTAAACATGAGTCCAATAACTATTCCCACTATCAGTGGTGTGCCGCAGATGTTCAATAACCAGCTCTGGGCTGGGCTGGTCAGCCCACAACACCTCTAATGCTTTGGGAGGCCAAGACCAGTCTGGGCAACATAGTGGGACCACGTCTGTACAAAATCAAACAAAAGAAACGGATGTTGTCGTGTGTACCTGTAATCTTAGATACTTGAGGGGCTGGGGCAAGAGGATTGCTTGAGCCCAAGAGTTTGAGGTTATAATGAGCTATGATCACATCACTGCGCTCCAGCCTGGGCAACAGAGCAAGATCTTGATTCTGAAAAATATTAATAATAATTTTAAAAATAATCAGATCTCTTGGGGGGAAGAGTGCTCTTAGGTCGTGGTTGCCTATTCTTTACTGCAAACACCACCAGCTATGGCCAAGTTGATTTCAAGCTACCAAATTGAGGTCACTTAACACAGATTTGGGAAGAGTTATATGGATGCACACCATTGTATAATAACTCCTTTATACAGATACAATAGATAGAAATAAGAGTATAGATAATAGTAATATATAGTAAAACAATTAGGAGGTCATCCATTTTGAATATCAATTACCTCTGCTTTTAATATAATTTATTTAATTAAATATTATACAGTTTATTTTTCAATAGACTTTATTTTTTTAGAACAGTTTTAGGTTCACAGCAAAACTGAGCAGAAAGTGCGGAGTTCTCATATATCCCCTGCATCTTCTCCCACAGCTCCTTCTACCTCACTATCAATATCCTACACCATGCAGTACTTTCTTACAACTGATAAATCTACACGGACTCATGATTATCATCCAAAGTCCACAGTTCACATTAGTGTTCACTCTTGGTCTTGTATATTCTATGGGTTTTGATAAATATATAATGATATGTATCCACCATTATAGTATCATAAAGGATAGTTTCACCACCCTAAAAGTCTGTGCTCTGCCTTTTCATCCTTTCCTCCCCCGAACCCTGGGAACCACTGATCTTTTAATTATCTCTATAATTTTTCTTCTTTCAGAATGTCATATAGTTACAATCATACGGTTTGTAGCCTTTTTAGATTGGCCCTTCCTTCCCTCCCTTCCCTCCCTCCCTTCCTTCCTTCCTTCCTTCCTTCCTTCCGAGTTTCTTTCTTTTTAACAGAGTCTCGCTCTGTCACCAGGCTGGAGTGCAGTTGTGGGATCTCTGCTCACTGCAACTTCTACCTTCTGGGTTCCAGCGATTCTCCTGCCTCAGCCTCCCGAGTAGCTGTAGCTGGGACTACCAGCATGTGCCACCACGCCCGGCTAATCTGTGTATTTTTAGTAGAGATGGGGTTTCACCAGGTTGGCCAGGATGGTCTTGATCTCCTGACCTCGTGATCTTCCTGCCTCGGCCTCCCAAAGTGCTGGGATTACAGGCATGAGTCAACACGCCCGGCCAGCTTTTTCTTTTACTTAGTAATATACACTTAATATTCCTCCATGTCTTTTCATGGCTTGGTAGCTCATTTCTCCTTAATGCTGAATACTATTCCACAGCCTGGATGTACCACAATTTATGTATCCATTCACCTACGTTTTGGTTGCTTCCAGATTTTGGCATTTATCAATGAAGCTACCATAAATATTTGTGTATATTATAAGTTTTTATGTGGACATAAGTTTTCAACTCATTTGGGTAAATAGCAAAGAGTGAAATTGCTGGATGCATAGTTTAATTTTTAATAGTGGTTGTGTTTAAAAATCACCTTGGAAAATTCCTGGAAATGTAACAAGAGGCTCTCATCCGCTGGTGTGAGCCAGTGTTGGCCTATCACTGCGTTGTAATTGCATCCCTACCTTCCTCCAAGTTGGGCTTAATACAAATTCAAATGAGTTTTAGGGGGACTCCAACCGAAGTCCGTATGTGACACATCTTTAAAATGTTGCTTTTGTATGTGTATATGTATGTATGTTCCAATGCGTTTATTACATTAAAAAAAAATAGCCTGGTTGGTTTTCAGCTTTCCAACAAAAGCAAGTCAAACCAGTATCAGGAATTTTTGCTCTGTCCTGTAAACTAAAAATAAGATGCTAAGCTCCTCCACCAACAAAATGGACCCTCTTGTGACCGAAGGGACTCCAGGAAAACCTTAAAACTGAGTTCCCAGCCATGGAGGGACAGGAGGTCAGATATACCCCTACCTTTTTTCTCTTTAGACACAAAAACTGACTAGCATTAATGTTAAAATAGAGATCGTAAGGCCGACAGAATGGACTCTTTGTGGCCATAAGACACCAAATTATAAACAAGACCTATGGCCATGCCAAGCCAAGGGTTAAGTCACACATACCACACACACAACACTTAAAGAACAAACTAGGTTCTAACTACCACAAGGTTTTTCCTTTTCTCCAGCAGCTAAACAAGCACTGCCCTCAAGATAAGCAAGATTAAAACAATTGCAACTCACCCAGCTCACAGGCGCTGAGTAACTGACCCCTGTTCTGCCAGCCATAACTATAGCTTTGATTGGATGAGAGAGACTGACTCCAGTGACTTTCTCCTGATAAGAGACCATGGACTGGTTCTGGCTGGTTTGCAGAAAGTACATTCATCCGCCTTCATGTCCTGAAAAGACCTTTTGGGGTATGGGGCCTAATTTTAATACATTTAAATGTTAAATCTCTACCCCAAAATGAACCTGGGTTGTATGTTACATACATGTCTGTTCAATATGCGTGTGTCGGGACTACCTTCATGAATATTCATAGTTCTTCCTGTAAGCTGTTGAATATGTATATTTAGCCATCCTGTCCAGCATAAAGCTTCTATCCCAGCCCCTCCTCCTTTGAAGTGCCTGTCTCTGGTCTTGGCCAGAGGCACACTTCTGAGCCTGCAGGATGGCCACCTTGCAGGCTGTAACCCTTTACGAGAAACAAAATCTCCTCTCCTTCCTTCTCACAATTTATAAATGTGTGATTTTTCAGTTAACATTCCCAAGCATCGTGCACAGAATGTGATAAACCCCTTGCATCAGAGGTCCTTAAACTGTTTCTTAGAATCTCAGGGGCTGCCGAGGTGCCCCTAGGGAATCCACCCATTTTAAGTAGCGCTCCCTACCCCTCCATCCCACCCCCAACTTTTTCACCATGATCCCCTCAAACAGAGCGCTTTCACTCTTCTGTTTGATGTACTGGGTTTCTGCATTAGACTTTGTTTGAAGAAGGATTTCTTTGACTGTAAACACTTTCAAACCTCTGTCTTGGAACTCAAAATGTTAATGAAGGAATTGGACTGTGCCTCACACCATTAATCACGGACCCGTTGGCTGTGCTGTTCTGGCCACGTTTGCAGTCGCCCCAATGAAAACTGTTCTGAGCATCAGGAGTGAGTTTAGGGAGCAAATGCCTATAGCTGTGGTCTAAGATGTCCATGTCCGTAGTGATAAGAAATGGAGCCCCATTTGTTACACGGTGCTGTCTACTTTGTTACAGTTATGTGTGGAATTATTTTAGGCTCATCCCTGGAGCTGCCAATTTAACACTGTAAAATCGAGAGAAGAAACAAGTGTGATCCATTTTATTTCCTCGACGAGTGTTATCCATTTGTATTCCTTCTGATTGAATTACTTCTTCCTGGAGGGAAGATGCATTAAGATTTGGCATTTGTCATCAAGCCTTCCTATGATCAATGTCTTGGCTGAAACATTTGCTGGTCCCATTAGACAAGACTCCCCACAACTTATGTTTGCTGTTTTGTACACAATTTTTTTCCTCTCATATTCAGAGATGCATCACATTGAGTTCAGGCAGTCTATCTTCATACTTCACACATAGCTAATCTATAAGCACGGTGTATCCTAAAGCACACTCGGAAGCTATTCATAGATCAGGAATGGGAGAAATAAATGCATAGAGCGTCCTCCTGGGTATCCTGTTTGTTGGCACTGGTTATGCCTCCCGTTCCCATGACGAAGGGATAAAGTTTTGCCAAAACTGTCTACCTCTCTTCCTTGTCGGGGAAGCATCCATTCGTCCCGGTCTGTTTCAGAGGTAAGTTAGAGGAAAACTTTCTTATGTACTTTTTCCCTTTTGTAGACAACCTTCTGGAGGGATTTCTAAACCTCCTTTTTTTAGTTTTGTTCTCCTTCCTTTGTGTTCATGGACGGATTGCAGCTGCTTTCCTCCCTGACTGCGGCTTAGTAGCTACTATATTTATAGATTTCATATTGCAGTGATGAGAAGATTTGTAAAGATTATGTAAATTGTATACTGTTAAAGGAGACATGTCGGGTTGCTCTCCAGACTTTGGGTGCTTTGAACGGAAAGAACAATGCAGTTCTGGAAGTTCTTTTCAGTTCCTCTGGGGACAGACCTCACTGTTATTTGGAAGTGGTCAGTGATCGGAAATGATGGCACTCCCCAGACCTTGAGATCAAAAAACGTCAATGCCTGGAGAAACTTCAGAGTGTATCTGGTGAAGTCGGTGATGTTATATACGAGGGAAATGAAACTAGAGAGGCTAGCCAGCCTGAAGGGTGCCACACAGCTCAAAAGTGGGACAGTCAGGCCAGAGTTCAGGTAGGCCACGGCACATTTAGGGGAGTTTTGCTTTCTTTTGATTTGCTGTGTTTTGCTTTAGCTTCTTAACACTCTCCTGGGGGCAAGTCTTTATGTAAAAAGAGAATGAAATCAGGGCTCTGGCTGGGGTGCTGAGGATGCATGAGAAGGAGTTCTAAGAGAGCGAAAAGGAGCCCAGCCTCCCTTGCCTGTAGCAGGAGCTACTGACAGATGGCTTCTTCCCTCCCCCTTCAAAAAAAAAAATTAAAAAGAACATAAAGAAATAAATCAGCAGAATTCCAAACAGCAAAAGGCCCACTGAGGTCTCAGCAAGTCCTAAAAGGTAGTAACTACAGAGGCCTTTAGATCTTCAGGAATGTGCTGAATTGCTCAGACAGCTGAGACGGTGGAATTCTGGCTGAAATGGTCCTTCCTAACCCGGGGCTCTCAGCCGCTCCAACTGAGGGTCCCGCCCAAGCACCTGATGGGGGAGGTGACGTGCAGGGCAAAAGGTCTAGCCGCAGCCACCTGAGCTTTTGCAAATCCCAGCAAATCACAAACTGCCCTTCCCCGGTTTGCTGACAGGTTCATTTCTGGGAAAGTTAAATGCAGGGCTGGCTCTAGGCAAAATTGTAAAGTAAGTGAGTCTGTTTTCAGCACATTCTTCTCTTCCTTATTAGCAGCGCCCGGTCCCAGCTGTCACCAGCGTCCTGTGCACCCACTCTGGCACTGTTGGTGGCAGTGCCAGGCCTTTCCCTTCCTCCCCTAGTCAGCAGCTTCCCATTCCCGGTCCAGGTCCCCAGGGCAGCCCCGTACTCCCGATTCCAAGCCCAGCCATTCCGACAAACTGACTTGCGTCTGTGCATTGGTGGCTTCCAAATGGATTCATTCATTCACTTCCTCCCAGGCAATGTGCTTTCACTTTAGCAACGGCTGGCTGGATACAACTTAATCGGATTATTCAGAGGGTAGAAATTTCCAGTGTGGGAACAGCACACAGAAGGGGAAGCAGGCAGAGGGAGGCAGGGAAGGGTTTGGCCTCTGAGTGGCAGTCGGTCCCTTGCTCTGGCTGTGGCTGATGGCCCTGGGAGAGGGACAGATGACATGGCATGTTGAAGGCTTTTCCTGGCACTGAGATCCTATGAAACACTCACAGAGATCTGCTTTTCTTACATCCCCCAAGTTAGCAAATAAATGCTCATAAAACTGGCCGAGGTTAGTTATTTCATGAGGCTTGCACACACCACGACCCCTTCTGAGGCCATTCTTACAGGATTTAGGTTTTACCCAGCTTAGGAATTCGGCGTGTCTCTAATGACAAGGTCTCAGAGTCTCTTACCCAGCTGCATGATGCCAAGTGACAGACAGAGTTCTGTGATTCTCTTGGGCCTTTTTCCCTCCTCTTGCATTTCCTTGTGAGTCCTCAATTTGGAGGGGGCAGGAGTTGTTGCTGAGACTCAGAACTCTAGGTGTCCTCCATCATGTTGTGTTTTTCTTTGAAACCATTTTCACTGTGTTTCTACGCTTGTTTTAAATGAGGATGACATCACAAGAAAGGTTTTTTAAACTACTGTCCTTGGGGAGGAGGGAGCTTGGTGCTGGTGTCTAAAGCCTGCCTCTGTCTCTGCCTTGATAACCCCGGCAGCATCATTATATGGTCATTTGCATCCTGGTATAGCAAGTCGCCCTGGCTAGCAATGCATTTCTTCCTATTTTTACTCCTGTGTGTGTGCTGACTCTCACCCACCTACTCTACTGTGTCACCAGCTGAGGCTGGTGGCCCCTTTGTGCAAGGCCAGCTTCAACTGTGGGCAGATATCAGGGAGAGGTGGCCTAAAGAGGCTGAGTCCATTCAGATCTTGCCTCGCTCTTCCCCAGCTGGCAGAACCTGTGCCTGTGTTTCCCGACTGATTCCGGACAAGGCCATCTGCAGCTTGCACAGCTCAGCCCCAGGAGGATGAGCACACGAGGCCTGAAAACTCTTGGGAAAAGTGACAGTGATGGTGTTTCCTCTCCAGGGATGACACCCTAAAGACTGGGCTCTGTGCGGGGACGATACAAGATGAGTGGTGCCTGCCCAAAGATGCACCAGACTCACCCAAACACAGTCCCTATTGCTTCTCTCCACCAAGGATCCTGGGCTCCAGGGGAGGAGAGCTACTGAGCTCTGCACTTTTCTTTAGATAAACCAGTGTGGCAAAAACAAGTCAGGTGTCCTTACAGGCCATCCACACTCACATAAAATAATCACCAGACTTTATTTTAGAAGCCACCAGAATAATAGCTGAGGCATCCAGGAACAGTGTTGAGGAGTGTCTGTGAATGATAATTAAACGTGGCTACCTCCCACGCCAAAGACAGCTTCCCCTCGCAGAGACAACTTCAAATGCAATGTTAGCTATGCAGTCTGTGACTTCTTTAGTGCCAGTGAGGCCTATGAAATGTTCAGTGCTGTGTGCCAAAGACTCAAAAATGGACTTTCATAAAAGTCATCATTTATGCCATGGCCGGCTCCCTGTTCAAAGAAGGGGTTTCCAAAGCCCCAGAAAGAAGGAGCCTTAGGCATACTCAGATCAGAGCTCAACGGAAGGATAAGACCCTCCAGTACAGCCAACTAAAAAATCGCAATCCCTTGACAGACTTCCTTTTGGAAGGGGGAGTGGTGCTGGATTTCAGCCTGCTCTCTGGTTCCTTTCACAGTGAGGGCAGGCTGTGGCGCTCACGGGGCTTTGAGAAAGACATAGCCACAGGAGATGGGGCCTGTGCGGCCTTAACTCAGGCCCCCAAGGTATTTCCAGGATGTTGCCACCTCCCTGAGCCCCTGTCCCCAGAGGATGCATGGATGAATGAGCCTGAGTTTCCCATCATGGCCGTCTAAGTTCCACCAGTCTGTCCCTAGCCAGAGCCTCTGCTTGCCCCCTCTCCTTTTCCCCCTCGCTTTTCCCAGCTTATGCATCATGCTCTTTGCACACTGTACCATCATCCAAGCTCTACTCTTTCTTCCTTCGAGGCCAAGTTCAAATTCTAATTGCTTTATGGAATCTTTATTGCCAGAGGTACTAAAAACACAGTGATGCCCTGCAAGCGCGCAGCGGTTTAGAGCTTTCCCATCCATTACCTCATTCAAAGGTCCTAGAGTTCTAGAGTTGAAAAGACTTACAAACCGTCACACTATGATTTTATGGAGATGCAGGCTAAGGAAGCATACACCATTGTTGATGGTGAGCAAGGAAGAGATCTCAGGCCTCTTGACCACTCAGACCAGTATTCCCCACAGAGGAGACTCCTGCAAGCTGCAGGTGAGATAACTGGGCAGGGTGACTCAACCCTGCTCACACGACCAGCCGAGCAGCCTCATTAGTGTCTGTGTCTTCTGCCTCCTGGTACAATGCTTTCAACCAGATGGAGCTGCCCTCCTGCAAATCGTGGACTGCCCTTGTGGAACAGCTCTGGGGGCTAGTGCAACAAAGCTATTTCACCACACGTGACTCAGCCTTACCCCTGGCGTTGTTATTTAAAATCTTTGACCCCAATAAAGCTCCTAAAGAATAGGGCCAATATTTTATACCCCCTGAGGTCCTTACCGCCCCATTTCACTGCTCCAGTAATTAGTGCAGGACTTTCTCTGGATTGATGGAATGGAGAGCCATCCTTGTTTAAACAAGGCAGGAGGAAGAAAAGGCAGAAATCAGTGAGAACTAAGCCTTCCCTGCCTGGGAGAGGGAACAGGGCAGGCCAGTGGGAAGTGGTGGCTCACACCTGCGAGGGCCAGCCACAGCAGGCAGGTTTGGAGGAGTCTGTCCTGGACGACTCGACACTCACCAGCCATCACCCATCTCCCTCCCTTCACTCCACTTATAGGAAAGGGGCCCAAACCCTCCAGACCCTGATCAATCCAGGAATTGGGTTTACTCCAAGGCTTAACAGGTCACGTTCTCCCAACCTTTGTACAGCCTGCTTGTGGGACTTCTTCCCAGCTCTGGGGCTAATTAGACAGGAGGAGACTCCAAGATGATTCAGAGGTCTCCTTCGCCCATTTTTCTTGCTAAGACACCAGATAGAGCCCCTGGCAAGGATGCTGCCGTTTCTGCCTCACATGACTGTATCTGCCACTGAGGCCAAGCCAGATTGCCACCTGGTGCTGGGGACATCCGGCCTGAGCTCCTCATCACTTGGTGGAATCTTATGCTGGGTCCTCACCACAGGCATTTCTCTTTTTCCCGGTGTCTTTTCCAATAGTGAATTACTTTTGTCCACATTCTAGGCTCCTGTTCTTGGGTGTGTCAGAAACAGGTAGACAGGGCGACTGCTGGGGAACTTGACGGGTTCTCAAGGTCTTGTGGCAAGTGGCAGCCACACCCACAAAGCCAAAGTAAGTCCCCTGCTGACCTGCTTGAGGGCCTGGTATGCTCAAGCCACCTGTTGGGCTCAGACATTTCTCTAGAAGGTTCCTATTGCATGCATAGTTATTATATGGGCGATTTGAAACTAATTGAGTTTTGTAGCAAATAATAATTGTCCCCAAAGAAGCCCAGGGTCCCATACAAATAACACTTACTGGGGTTTAATTTTGGTTGTAGGTATAGATTACCTTATTCACCCGAACAACAAATGAGTTAGACTAATCTTTCAAGATTATTTTTAGCACCAAATATATGGCTTTTGGAATCTAGCAAGGTAGGTGATTGAGGGATTTCTTTCTTTCTTTCTTTCGTTTTTTTTTTTTTTTTTTTTTTGCTTTCCGATTTGCCCATTTGTGGCACCAGACTTGGATCAGACTTGTGAATTACTGTCTTCATTTCATAAGGCAGAAGCCCTGGGAGGCCTATCAACACTTCCGTCGAAGGCTGAAGGCTCCCTGGAAATTAGGTTAAATGGCTTCTCTCTTGCAGGGATATTGCTGAGCACTGGGAAGGTTGGAGCACTCTGTCACAGTCCTGTCTTTGCCGTACCTCGGGACATAGCCTGGATGAGCAGGGCTGGGCAGGTGGGCTGGGAGATAGACCTAGAATGAGCATAGCCAAGGCTGTGGTGAGGACAGCCCACCTGGACCCGTTGTCACTGTGATTCCCCCAGCTGTGGGGAAGGCTGAGGAGAGGACTGTCAGGAGCGAGGGGTTGCCCTGGGACAGATGCTGTGCATATGCTCTGTCACTGAACATCACAGAACACTGGCGGCTAAGTGTCCTCATCTGCTTTTTACAGGTAAGAAAGCAGAGGCCCAGCAGGGAGTTTGCCTGGGGCCATGTGCATTCTCAGGCAAGGCAGCTTTTCCAGGGCCAGGAGACCCCTGATGGCCGCTTGCCAGTCATCTGCTGTCTCCCTTTGGGAACACCACCTCTGCTGCTGGGCCGGACTTCCTCCCAGCACCAGATGGCGTCACTGACCACCTGAAACAAACACAGCCGATACTGCTACAAACGCATCATGCAGTCTTTTTCCCTTCTGATGAGAACTGCACAAAATCGAATTGACCACCTGGAATAAATGCAGCTGGTACCATTAAAAACACACCATACAGCCCTTTTCCTTTTTAACGGGAATTGCATGAAATCAGATTGACTGAAATGCTCGTGTCTGTGGAGCCCAAGCATGTGGCGTGCTATATAGATGGTGAATTCATCTGCGTGTGAGGCCGCACGTTTGACGCATCTCCACCACCATGGGGATTGCTTCCCGGCATGCATGACTAACAGTGAGTTGTGAAAAGGAAACTTCACTTAACTATAAATAATGAGAGGGATTTTCAGTCAACCTTGCTAGAGGAAAGATGGCATTCTCTTCTGTTCTCTGTAGAAAAGGCAATAACAAAGTTACCAGAGGATGTAGCATAGAGGTGTCATATAGTTAATTAATGAAATGTTCTCTTATTTTCTGGGTATCCCAAGGCTTTAAAAAATGCATAACTTGTTACGGGTTTTTGTTGTAAACACACATTCAATTTCATGTGTGATTTTTGTATAAGGAGTTTTGCATACATTTTGTGTAAGTTTCCAGCCCCATAGGAGGGCTCCGCCCACCTACTGTGCACCAACAGTGGAGAAGCTGTGCCAGGAGGGAGGGAGACATGGAGGTGGGCATGGGGGTGGTGGGCGAGGGGAAGGCTGTGAAAGTCCCCGCCTGTCATTCTAAAGGAGTCCAACTCTTGTTGCGGGAGTCTATGGACTTCTAAATGAAGAAATGGACAGGATGAGACTTGTGTCTTCAGGTGGTCCTGGAGAAAGGAGGTAGAGTGGTCTAAGGTGGGAAAAGGGGGTGACAGGTAGGTGAGCAAGGAGGCCACAGCAGTGCCATAAGTGAAAGATAATGAGACACTCCTCTGGAGCAGGAGTGGGGAGAAGGATAGTTCCAGTGGTGCTCACGAAGCAGACCGGGCAGGACTCCATGGGTGACAGACAAGGAATTCGTGTGGGCGTGCTGGGGCCCAGGGACTGGGTAGATAGAGGGAGTCCAGTGAGACAGAGAAAGCCCGGAGGAAACGGGTTTGACCTTGGATGGCGGGGAGGGTGGAAACACCATTCAGAGAGAGCCCAGGAGGAACAGCAGCTCTGAGCAGATAATGAGTCCAGTGTTGGGTCTGAACAGCCTCAAGTACTGACCCACAAAGCTAAAAGAATGAAATGATCTGAGTCAACAAATTACACACTGAATGAGCCCAGTGGCAAGCCAGGCCAGCATGAGGGGTGGAAAGATTGAACGGTGGCGGTGACGCAGCTTGGGCCCCAGGGAAGAGGTCACAGAACAGCTGACCGAATTGCCCCTACTGAGGTTTTTTTTAACTACACAGTATTTTAGTTAATTATTAAAAATAAGAAATGCATTAATATGTCTCAAAAATCAATACTTATGAAAGGATATTTGCAAAAAGCTTCCTGGTTTCCCTTCCCGGATTCAGTTAGTGTTACCAGTTTCCTGTATATTCTTAAAGATATTTCACAAATGTGCAAGAAAATATGTACTGGTATGCACAAATGTTCTTTTCACTTTATTGTATATCTTGAAGATAGATTCATATTAGCATGATAATAGCTACGCCCTTTTAAATAGCTGCATACTAATCCTTTGTACAGACATACCAACATTTAATTAACCAGTTGATGACTATTGGGTTATATGAATATATCTGTATGATAAATTCCTGGAAGTTGAATTGCCGAATCAAAGGACACATGTATTTATAATTTTGGAAGGCATCAACAGAGCAGTTTTTAAAAATTGGATCTGAATCTGTGTTGAATATCTTTGTCTCTGGGTCTTCATGTCCTCACACTCCCCATTGTCTGATGGTTATGTCCTACCTTTGCATTACTTGCCTGCTTACAAAGGCATTGAGAAAAAAACCCACAGGTTTAATAGTGAGAGGACCTGGGTTTAAGTCCCTGCTTCCTTACTTAGCTGCTCTTTTCATCAGCACGACAGACACATCATCATAAGAACCATTCCGGGTGTGTTCGAGAATAATTAACTAGGGTAGTGTGTGCAAGAGCATTGTGTGAAATGTGAGGGGCTTTGTGAATACACCTGATGGTGATGAAAATACAACTGAGAAGAAAGAACAGTGTCAGGTGTGAGGTTGTGTATGTATTTTTAGTGCCATGACAGCTTTTATCTGTAGATCTCATAAATGCCCTTATAAATATTTACTTGTAACCTACATTTCACTGTGAAACAGTTGCCAGCATCATTATTTTCATCTTACAGAGGGACAGACTGATGTCACCATGGTTTCTCCTGGAGTTTCTCTATTCAGATAAATCAACCAACATGAAGAATGCACGCAAGTGTAGCTAAAAAGTAACTTTATCCACCAAGCATGTGTGGAAGCCTCAGCGATTGTGGCATTCTTCTCATCTGCTTCTTTGGTTTATGTTGCTGACACTGTTGGTTGTTCATCCAACAGCTTTTCTTCTACTCCTTCTTCCTTGCTGGTTGTCTTAGCCTGTTCAGGCTGCTATAACAAATTACCATGAACTGAGTGGCTTATACCACAGACATTTATTTATCACAGTTCTGGAGGTGGTGAAGTCCAAGATCAAGGTGTCAGCAGATTAAATGTCTGGTGAGAACCCATTTCCTGGCTTACAGATGGCCTTCTTCTCATTATATCCTCACATGGCAGAGGCCAGAGAGAGAGAGAGTAAGCTCTGTGTCTCCTCATATAAGGCATTAATCCCGTTGATAGGGCTCTGTTTCATGACAGAATCATCTCCCAAAGGCCCCATTTCCTAATCCCATCACCTTGTGGGTAAGAGCTTCATTATATACATGGGGACAAAAACACTCGGTCTAACGTACTGATGGAGATAACCTCTCACTGCAGAGGCTGAAAGCACCAGATACTTGGCCAGGTGCAATGGCTCACATCTGTAATCCCAGCACTGTGGGAGGCTGAGACAGGAGGATCACTTGAGGTCTGGAATTCAAGACCAGCCTGGCCAATGTGGTGAAACCCCGTCTCTACTAAAGATACACAAATTAGCCAAGTATGGTGGCATATGTCTATAGTCCCAGCTACTTGGGATGCTGAGGCAGGAGAATCGCTTGAACCTGGGAGGTGAAGGATGCAGTGAGCCAAGATTGCGCCATTGTACTCCAGCCTGGGCAGCAGAGTGAAACACTGTTTAAAAAAAAAAAAAAAAATCCAGTGACTCTCTTCCCTAGTCTCTCTTACAGTTAGCTAGGTCATGGGCATGAGAGCCAATCAAGGCCAATGGACATGATGGTGTGTCTGCTGAAAGACTCCCTAATAAAGCAAAATAAGCAAAAGAGCCTCCTTTCCTGCTTTTTGGTGGACCTGTGTGAAAATCATGCCTGGGGCAGTGGCCACCATCTTGTGGCCATGCTGGGGAGATTGGGGAGTGATGGAAAGGACAAAAAGGAAGAAGTTGCCAAGCTCCAGGATTTTTATTACACGAGATAATAATCTTTATTTTTTAAGCCTCTGGAAATTAAATATGCTGTTAATGACCAAAAGCATCTAAATAATAGACTTGGTGTCCAAACCCATGCCATATTTTGGGCATATGAGCTTCTGTATCCAGTTCTTCAGATGAAATGGTTTCTGAAGCAGTTGGTTTTATAGGCCTCTAATGGAGATTTGTGTGGGGTGAAGGAGGGAGCTTAACCCAAACACATTAATGACTGCCAACCACAGACAGTGGCACATGCCTCTGTCCCAAACTAGCATTTCCACTCATGTCTTCTGGTCTGGATGTTAGATAACCTCAACTTTTTCTCAAAAATAAAGCACTACTTCTAGGAATTCACTAATGGGTACACTGTTTCATCCATCAAGCAAATATTGAATGCTTATAGCAGATCAGGCCATGTTCTAAACACTGGCGACACAACTATGGTAAGTCAGAGATATTGCCCTCAGATACTTGTAAGTTGGTGGGAGAGACAGGGAGACACAGAGATGACATGGCCAAGAACCTGATTTGGATCAGTTCAGGGTCTTGGCAGAAAGCAGTTGGCACATTCTGAAAGTTTCATTGAAGAAAGTTTCATTAAATAGCTGTTCAGATGGGTTTAATGGAACCAACAAAGGATGGTGACTTGTATATGTCGGAAGCTGTTACCGCCTTGGGCCTGAAGAGGCAGAAGAAAGGAGCAATGTTACTGGAGCCCAGAGAGAGCTTGGGGCCAGAATAAGTGGAGCTGTAACTTGTAACCGAAGAGGCAGCCACTGGCTACCCAGCTTCCCCACCTCTGCCACCACCCACTGAACCTAGGCCCAAAACCAGAGGGCAAAGGGCCAAGGAGCCCAAGAGAAGCAGCCAAGGAAGGTTCAACCCCTGAGGCATAAAGGGCAGGGAAACACTGAGAATGACTGCAGGGTGGGGCACACGGAAATCACCAGCACAATACTGAAAATGGTTTTGTTCCCTAGCTCTTGTTTCTGTCAATATTAACTATGATAATTGCCTATTTCAATTTTTCTAAAGTGAGCACTCTTTTGGACTTTCATTTCTCACACAGTTTTATTTCAGGCCTTGTTAGAAGAGCCATTCAAACGGGAGCTGAAAAACCATTTGAATCTTTGAGAATATGTAACCGCATATACATCATCAACTCTAGGTTAATTAAAAATTCACAGATTCAGTGAGAGCGGCAGGCCCGAGGGAAAAGTGGTAAGGATTAAAGAGATTTCATCCCTTGCATGTGCATGGAAATTATGCATGACTCCTAGGTTGGGAGTTTGGGAGGGAAGGAAAGGATGTACTTAACCTGATTTAGCTTTAGCTCGGGGATCTTGAGTACAGCACACTCCACAACAGCGAACCTCATTCACTAACCTGAGATCAAAACATGAGGAAGCAGAACACTTAACTTTTAATGAACTCTAATCTCTTTAATCAAATTTATAATTAATTCTTATGCTACCCTGGCTAACACTGGAAGCTTTATTCATTAACTCTAATTATTATCCGTATTTCCTGCCCTAGAAACATACTCATATACTTCCTATTTTTTCAAAGCCATAAAGCAGTAGCATAATTGGAGAGTGGTTGTTTTCCGACAGAAGTGACAAGTTCTCAAAAGCGAGGTCTCTGCATATCACTCGGAGGACGAAAGTGTCACTGAAAATTCCCATCCACCTGTAGCAGAGAATCACTGCATGCAGAGAATCACTCATGTCTGAACGACCTACCCTCTCTCTCAGCCCCATCATGGCTCTGTAAACTGCTCTTAGAGATCCACGTCCTCTTCGTTTTCTAATTTAGTTTTCTTTTCTGACAAAATTATATATGCACATATTTTAAAGTCAAATTGTTCTACAAGGCTTTTTATAAAAAACTGCAGTGCATCCTTAGCATTTTCCACTCCCCAAAGGCAACCCCCTAGCCCCTCCTGTAGCACATTCTTGGTAATTCCTTTCACAGTTCCAAATAACATGCTGGCAATCCTCTTCCTTTGAGTCTTCCATCTTAGGCATTATCTATTGACTCCCCTTTGTAGAGGATGACAACTCTGTTTTCATACCTTCTCCCAATCCCAGCCATTCTACCGCTATTTCGTTCAGACCCATCGCTCGTTTTCCCATCCTCTCAATATCAATACACATACAGTTAATTTGGTTATAGCAGTAGTCGGTGTTCACATAATTATGCTTGCAAATGCTATTTGCAGTCAAGTCACACAGTCTACTATGATTACTTTTTCTTTCCTGCACAATATTTTGCATTCCCTGGAGCTCATAGCTGTCCTGGGTTTGTGAGGGGGTGTGTATGTGTGTGTGTACATGCACACACTTAACTTTCTGTGAACTTGTTACAACTTCATACCCAAACTCTACCTAGTTGTGTCAATCTCCTCTTGACCTGTTCAGACGTGTCAGGATCCATTCATTCTTCCTGAAGAAATGTCTATGTCACATCATTTGTTTTTGGCATTTCATTTCTTCCTCATCCAGTGTTCCTGTAGTAAGTTTTTTAGTGATTTCTTGTGAGGCAAAGTTCTTGAAATCTTGCATATCCTACCAAGTCTATATTCTACCTTCACACTTATGTGATTCTCAAACTGGGAACAGAATCCTAGGATAGAAGTGACTTCTCTCCAGAAAATTTGAAAGCATTGCTTCATTGTCTTCTAGCTCTGGAGCTGATACAAAAAAAATCCACTGTCATTCAGATTCTTGGTTCTTCGTCTGCATACTCTTACTTGTTTCCGGAAGTGCTTTCCTGTATTTGCCCCCAGTCTTCCAAAATTTTGCAATGATATACCTTGTTGTGGATTTTTTTTTTTTTTTGAGACAGGTTCTCACTCTGTCATTCAGGCTGGAGTGCAGTAGTGCAATTTCGGCTCACTACACCCCCCACTTCGCAGGCTCAAGTGATCCTCCTGCCTCAGCCTCGAGTAGCTGGGACTGCAGGCGTGTGCCACCACACCCAGCTAATTTTTTTCTACTTTCTGTAAAGCCAGGGTTTCACCATGTTGGCTAGGGTGGTCTTGAACTTCTGAGCTCAAGTGATCCACCCGCCTCGGCCCCCCAAAGTGCTGGGATTACAGGCGTGAGCCATCACAACTGGCCCAGATCATTTTTATACTCTGAGCAGGGTACATGGTGGACAAAAAAATAGTGTCCTTTAGTTCTGAGCAATGTTCCTCTGCTAATTCCTAAATGGTTTCCTCCCCACTATCTCCTGCCCATACTTACTCCTGTGATTTGTTTGTTGGATTTCTGTTACCTGCATTGATTCTGCAATTTTCTTTTCTTTCTTTCTTTCTTCCTTTCTTTCTTTCCTTCCTTTCTTTTTCTCTCTTTCTTTCCTTCCTTCCTTCTTCTTTCTTTCTTTCTTTCTTTCTTTCTTTCTTTCTTTCTTTGTCTCTCTCTCTCTCTCTCTCTCTCTCTCTCTCTCTCTCTTTCCTTTTGTCTCTCTCTCTCTCTCTTTTTCTATCTTTTGATGGAATTTGGCTCCTGTTGCCCAGGCTGGAGTGCAATGGTGTGACCTCGGCTCATCGCAACCTCCACCTCCAGGGTTCAAGCGATTTTCCTGCTTCAGCCTCCTGATTAGCTGGGATTACAGGAGCGACCACGCCTGGCTACTTTTTGTATTTTTTTTAGTAAAGATGGGGTTTCACCATGTTGGTCAGGCTGGTCTTGAACTCCTGACCTCAGGTGATCTGCCCACCTCAGCCTCCCAAAGTGCTGGGATTATAGGCGTGAACCACCGTGTCAGGCCATTCTCCAATTTTATTTTTCTTTTTTTTTTCCTCTCTCCAATCTTTTGGTCCTTTTACTCTGCTTTCTTTCGGGGCATTTCCTCAACATTATCTTCCAACTTTCTCACCTGGTTTTCAATTTCACCTACTACATCTTTATTTTCTAATTTTTTTTTTTTTTTTTTTTGGTCCTGTGAGTATTTCTTTGATATAAGACCCTCTTCTTGTTTTACAGGTGCAGTGTCCTCTCTTGTCTCTCTGAGGTTATTATTGTTCTCTTCTTCTGTCCCAGTAGCCTCTGCTTCGGCAGGCTGCTCTTTTTCTGTTGCTTGACTTCTGGTCATTGCATTGACATATTCTCCCTGAGCATCTTGTCTGATGATCTTGAGTGGGCCACTAAGGGCTGACTGGAGGTTCTGTTGGGCTTCCACCCACAACCTGCACTGGAAGCTGGTCAGGCAGGCCATTTTCTTAGGAGTCCCAGGGTCAGTTTCATCTGCTGGTGAGTGTCTCTAGAAAAGACACCTCTAATCCCCTGCCTGGAGGGTAAATGGCTATTTTCCAGGGTCCCCATCCTACAATGGGAAGGAGATTGGAGTTTTGAACGTTTACTCACTGTCTGACTTCCATACCCTTCCTTTAGCATGCTTGGTGCCCAAGTTCAGACAGCCTCAGGTTACTTTCTCCGGAAAATAAACTTCCTGTCTGCTGCTGCTGAACTTACCCACTCCTTAAGGAAGGCTTTCGCCAAGTCCTCCCTCACCCCCACTGACAGAAATACACTCCCCCAGTTGGTAAGTGTTTGCGTGTGGGAGGAGAGGGGTACCAAAATGTAAATAAGGTCATTTCTCAGCTGTTGTCACTGCCAGCTAAGGATGTCATTTTCTTCATCTGCTAAGTCAAGTACCATTTTTCTATTTGATTTCCAACTTCCAGTCTCTTCTTTAATGTTCTCTGTCTTCCTAAGATTTACAGTCATTGTGGTGGGAAATCCATGATGAACAAAAAGTCACAATTTTAAATAAAGAAAGGATCCATGTGAATGATGTTTCATTTGCCCTGTGCTCCATATGGCTCAGCATGGCGCTGGTCCAGTCCATGACCTTGCTCCAGAAGTCCTGATCATCTTGGTATTTTCATGATCACATCAGTCAGTAAAGATTGTAAGAGGCTGAGAACTGTATTTTCAATTGTCCATCATGTAAAGTACTTAAACATTCCAGAAATGAGGGCTAAATCCAGTCTGGTCTAAAGCATTTTTGGACAGAAAGTTAAACTAATTTGCATGTGGTAGATCAATGTGTCCAAGATGGATGGACACATCTATGTGTCCTACAAGTAATATTTCTTTCATCACAATCAACACCTTTTTGGAAGACTTTAGAGAGTTAGACAACATATGTATATGCTGGCAAGACAAAGAAGGAAGCCCTGACATGGGTGTTTTTAAATCTATAGGGACATTTGGAGTATACTGAGGGTTAGTCAATGGCAAAGCGGCTTCCACACCCAGATGAAAGGCGACATAATTCAGGTTTTCTACCAAGATTTATATCAGGAATTTTCTCACAATGTCCCAACTTTAGCAGTTTAGTGTAATCCACTCTAGGCTGAACTCAGACACCTCAGCATTGGTTTGGAAACTGCTGTGCAAATCCAAATCCTCCTTCTCCTTCACTTACTCTTGAGGGATTTAACTGCACATTTCTGGATCAAGCGAAGTAAGTGGCAAGCTACAGTTGACTCCAAAACATCCTAAGAGTTCCAGAAATCTCATCATCTGACATCTCTCAGTAATTACTTGATTCTTCTAGAAAAATTACATTGTCCTTCAAATAAATTGTGCTTCAGTCTTCCCTACACAGTGACCATATTCCTGGGCATTCTTTCACGGAAATCTCCACTATCTGGGGGATTTTCCCTGCCTTACACTCCAACTAAATAGGTCGCATTCATTCAAATGCAGAAGTGCTGATCTCATGGGGATGTTATAGAGATAAGGTCAGGTTTCCACCTGTCCTTTGAGACCCAAAAGGAAAGACTCTAACATTTCAAAGCAATATTATGTTTTCTTTAGAAAAGTTGGGCAATTAAGGAGGGATTCCTTGAAAAAAATATGGGGGTGCCTGACTGGCATTCTATGTTTTCTGAGGTAGCTGGTAACCTACTTTTGCTCAGCTCTTCAAAGGGAGTGAGTGTGTGTGTGTGTGTGTGTATGTACATGCTCCTCACCAGCCATGAATTTTATTAGTAAGGTGCCAGGTAAGAACAAGGCATCATTATGAAGAGAAGCATTACCTCACAGCTCAGAGCCTCTAATGAGACCACACCCGGAGGACTTTGTTCTGTTTCAGGAAGCTTAGTTACAGAAAGATGAGGTAACTGGAGGGATGGCAGGGCAATGGGAAACAATACAGAGATACAGCAAATAAAAGCTTCCAGAACAAAAAAAAAAAATCTCAAGAAAGCAACTGTCCCCAACTTTGATCACTTACCAGTTATTCAGTCAGAGTCTAAAATGTTCAAGGTTCCACACTTAAGAGAATTCAAAGATGGGTAAGATCTAGTCCCTTCCCTGGAAGCACTTAACATATATGCAATTTATGGCCAGAGTGGCTGTAATATGCAAGCATCTCAAACTTTTCCAGCTATTACACATACGGACGAGTGGGGTGTTGCTTCACTAGAAATATTGATTCATTTCCAGAGCTCCTACTATATAAACATGGCATCATCAAGCTAGATAAACAGATATTAAACAAGTAAGCACTCCTATCTTTTATCAACACAAAATTTTAATTGAAAAGCAAAGTAAAGCCCAAGATAAAGTAGTCATTGTGAGTTCAAACACCTGGAAATGGTACAGAGAAATGCAAAACTCTAAATAAGGGAAAAAGAAGTAAGCAAAGAGAAACTGGCTCTCTGAGCAAAATCCCTTCTTTCTGAAATGCAGAAACAATTATAAACATACTACAGTCATGGGATTAGAAGTGGCAAACAATGCATGTGAAATATATTAAGTTGTGGTATCCAAGAAAATAGAGGAAAGAGCCTGTAGCAATAAAGTCATGCTACCTCAACTGTGCTGAGCTTGATGGGTTTGTTAGATTTCTATGGCAGCTGAAACAAATTATCACAAATGTCGTGGCTTGAAACAACATGAATTTATCATGTTCTATTCCAGCGGGTTAGAAGTCCAACAGAGGTCTCACCAGGCTAGAATCAAGGTGTTTGTAGGATGGCCTTCCTTCCTAGAGGATCTGGGGAGAATCTGTTTGCTGGTCTTTCCCAGCTTCTAGGCACCACCACATTCCTGGGCTCATGGTCCCTTTCTCCATCCTCAAAGCTAGTAATATAAGGCCAAGTCCTTCTCACATCGCGTTGCTCTGACCTTTTCTGTCTCCCTCTTCCACTTTTAAGGACCGTTATGATTTCACTGCCCCTCAACCCCAACAATTCAGGATCATCACCTTATTAAGGTCAGGTGATGAGCAACCTTAATTCCTCTTTGTCAGATGCTGTAGGTTGAGTTGCATCTCACCCCTCCAAAAAAAAGATACATTGAAGTCTTAACCCCCCACCCAGTGCCACAGAATGGGACCTTATTTAGAAATAGGGCCACTGAGATGTAATTAGTTAGGATAAGATCATGCTAGAGTAGGGCGAGCCCCTTATCCAGTATGACTGGTGTCTTTTCTCTATCTTTTTTTAGAGATAGGTTCTCACTCTGTTGCTCAGAGTGTTACCTGGAGTGTAATGGCATGACCATAGCTCACTACAGCTGCAGACTCCTGGGCTCAAGGGATCCTCCCACCTCAGCCTCCCAAGTAGCTGGGACTGCAGGAGCATGCCATCACACCCAGCTAATTTTTTCATTTTTTTGTAGAGATATGGTCTCACCATGTCCCCTAGGCTGGTTTCAAAACTCTTGGCCTCAAGATCCTCCTGCCTCAGTCTCTCAAGCTGCTGGAATTACAAGTGTGAGCCATCATGCCTGGCCGACTGGTGTCCTTATAAGTACACAGCCACGTGAAGACCCAGACACACAGGGAGAATGCCGTAACGGAGACACTAGCAAAGACTGACATGATGCATTGATGAGCCAAGAAACTCCTGGAATGATCAGCATGAGAAGAGGCAAGAAAGGATCCCCCACTTAGATTTCAGAGGGAGCTTGACCCTACTGTACTTTGATTTTAGACTTTCAGCTTCCAGAACTGTGAGAAAATAAATTTCTCTTATTTTAAGCCAACAGGCTGGTGGTGCTTTGTTACAGCAGCCAAGGGAAACTAATACACCTGTAAGGTAGCATATTCACAGGTTTCAAGGCGGACAACTTTTAGGGAGGAAGAAGTATTATTCTGCCTATCGTCATAGCCTTAAGGGGATTTTGCATTTTAGTAATTTCCAATGAGAAGAAGTGGAAGGATGTTTGGAGATAATTCTCCATGGGTCTCAGGTTTTGAACATCTTGAGAGTGGAGGTGTTTGATGCCTTTGTTCCAGACTATATTTTAAGAGTGTTTGTACATCAATAGCCTTGATATATGGGGATAATGTCTATCCCTGGAACAAAAAGGATCTTTTTTTTTTTATTTTTGGTTTTGTTTTGATTTGGTTTGGTGGTGGTGGTTGTTACTTTTACTGCCAGTATAATAAAGAAATGTCTCTCTCCATTTCTTTGAAACATTCTTCAAATGTTTCTCTGTCCATTATAAAAGACTCAGGTTCCCTAAGCATAGGGCTCCTCTTGTACAGCATGACCCAAGACAATGCAGGTGCCACCATCATCCTCAGGGACTTGGTGCTTAGGAAAACAGCACAAGTGCTGGCACCTCAGCTGCTGTGGTGGCTGTGAGTTGTAAACAGTCCTCTGTCTCTGACCCAGGTGGCTTGTGTCTTCTGCCAGCATTCTCGAAACTGTG
Source organism: Papio anubis (assembly GCF_008728515.1). Taxonomy (NCBI): domain Eukaryota; kingdom Metazoa; phylum Chordata; class Mammalia; order Primates; family Cercopithecidae; genus Papio; species Papio anubis. Next base: position 97,275,440 of record NC_044989.1, read on the forward strand.
TCAATCTCAGGCCCTTCACAGTTCTTGACAAAGAGAAATTCAGATATAAAATTTAGAAAGTGAGCGAGAAACTGCAGCGAGTCGTCACTGAACAATTCATCATGCAGGTCAAACAAACCAGGACTTCCGCTTACCTACTTTCTACCTCATTTGCTAACCCCAGTGGTTCTCCAAGTGAGGGAGTCCCCGGACCTGGAGCCTCAGCGGCACGTGGGAAGCTGTCAGAAGCGCACATCTGGGGGCCACACCTCAGGTTTATTGAATTGGAAACTCGGGGTGGGGTGCAGGCCTCTGTGTTCTAACAGGCCCTCCAGGGTGCTGAGCATGCAGCCCGAGAACCATTGGCCTGCCTGGGGGTCCAATCCCAGCACCTGGAGGGTCCTGGGTCTGTGGGTGCCCATCGACAGTTGTCACAGGGGCCCTGAAGCCCAGGACGTGAGAGGCCAGAAGAGAGTCCTTGCCCATCCCCTCTCTGTGGCTCCTCTATCCCCAGGGGCAGGGTGGGGTTTTCTGTGTTTTTCCATACCATCTCCCTCTCCACCATCACCCCTAAGGAGAGCCAGCCTTTTACTAAACGACCATGCTGCAGTCACGCGGTGCCCATGGGTCATCCTCAGCATGCTGGCCTTATGAGTGCCCCATCTTCAAGGAGGCAAGGTGGACAGGCCAGTTCAGCGGAGCCCCAGGGAAGGAGGGGTCAGAAGAAGAAGGGAAGGAGACTGAGGAAGGAGGAGAGGCCTGTGGGGGCAGACTTTGTCCCAAAGTGAAAGAGAAGCTGAGGGAAGCACTGCAGACAGGCTCCACCACATCTTCGCAAGTTGAGGGGCTGGTGCTTGGCAGTTCCTTCTGCGGGGAGCAGCAACACTCCACGAGGACAAAAGGAAACTGTGCGAACGACTCTTACGAAAGAGTGGAAGGTTCCAAGTTTGAATCAAGTTACCACTTGCAGAACTGTAAGAACTGAGTCTTCAAGAACTTCTTCAAGGATGCCGGAGGACCCGGAGAGGCTCAACAGATTCAACAACACATGGGAACAAATGACCTCCAAGTGACTTACACGGTGTTGTTTTTTCAATGTTTCTTTCCTCAGATTAAAATTACCTTGAAAATTCTCCTTAGTTCTCTGCACCAGAGTGAACGATGTTTTTTGTTTTGTTTTGTTTTGTTTTTTTTTACTGCAAAAAAAATACACAAAAAACCACAGAAAATAGCATAGAAGGGAAAAAAACTGTGACAGGGATCTTAGGAGATTTTTTTCTAATAACGCAATTTTCACTCCCATTGCCAGACAAATCACAGCATGGAAAATATTCCATTCACTACCCCATGAAGAGCTTTCAAATATGTGAGTTAATAAAATGCTGAATGCAGCAAAAAAACAAAAAAAAAAACAAAAAAAAACTTTGATACCAAAACGAATTTATCCATATCCTTTTGTTCCTTTATGATAAAGGGTGATCAGATCCTGCTCTGAATGGGCCTGCCACGCCTGAGAGAAGAGCGCCTGTCCCTGTGCCTGGCCTCATTCAGTCTTCCCGTTGGTTCTTCCTCATCCTGGGAATGAGCTCTGGGTTTTATGAGAACATGTATGAAATCCATTAGTCCTTTAGTTTCCCAGGAGCTACCACAGACCGACCACGTGACGATGCCCAGTGGATATTTCTCATGGAGTATTTATAGAACATTTTATTAGTTTATTACCAATGGACCTAATGATACTCCTTGCATATGAATCAGCTTTCTTCCAGTTTCATTTTCTTGACTCAATTTTAAGCATCCCTGCCCACATGTTTACTCTTAAAACTCTGTCTATTTTCTCAGGCTCCAAAAGGAAGAACCTGCACCTTGTCAGGGTGAAGATGTTAGCTACCACCTTAAAGAAGCCTATATTTTTAGCCCCCAAATGAGCCATCAGACAGGACCATGTGCATGGCAGAATGCAGGCTTGTCATCTCAGGTGATCTCCTTGGCATTGCACCTGGGCTGGGGCAGAGAGGAGCTTGGCCCATGATGGCATCACACAATACAAAAATCCAGAAAAATGGCCCATAAGGCCGGCTCTGTGATGCAGCAGGAGAATGGGTTCATACCAGGAAAGACATGGGCAGGTGTGAGCCTTTGAGGATGGGAAGCCGCCCTTATCAGTGTTTGCAGTTGGGGTGAGGTGCTTGTGCAAAACCAGGCTTCAAAACTGCCCGTCAATCATCACGTGTCCATGACCTCAAGTATGTGTCATTTCTGTGTATTGGGTCATTTCAAACCCTCCCTTCTAGGTATTTTGAAATATACAATACGTTGTGATTAAGTATGGTAATCCTACTCTGCTATTGAGCTTAGAAACTTATTTCATCTAAAATAAATCATTCTACCAAAAAGACACGTACACTCATGCGATGATCATAGTGCTGTTCACAACAGGGAAGACATAGAATCAACCTAGGTGCCCAACAATGGTGGGCTGGATAAAGAAAACGTGGTCCTTACACATCATGGAATACTATGCAGCCATAAAAAAGAACAAAATCATATCCTTTGCAGCAACAGGGATGCAGCTGGAGGCCATTATCCTAAGTGACTTAATGCAGGAACAGATAAGCAAATACCAAATATTCTCACTTATAAGTGGGAGCTAAACATTGGATACTCATGAACATTTAGATGGTAGCAATAGACACTGAGGACTGCTGGGTGGGGGAGGAAGGGGAAGGAACAAGGGCTGAAAAAGTACCTATTGGATACTATGTTCACTACCTGGGTGATGGGATGAATCATACTACAAACCTCAGCATCATACAATACACCCATGTCACACACCTCCACGTGCACCCCGAATCGAAAACGTTTGAATTATTTTGTTAAAGAAAACCTTATTTATCACGAGGTCAGGAGATCGAGAGCATCCTGGATAACATGGTGAAATTCTGTCTCTACTAAAAATACAAAAAATTAGCTGGGCACGGTGGCAGGTGCCTGTAGTCCCAGCTACTCAGGAGGCTGAGGCAGGAGAATGGCGTGAACCTGGGAGAGGGAGCTTGCAGTGAGCCGAGATCGCGCCACTGCACTCCAGCCTGGGCAACAGAACGAGACTCTGTCTCAAAAAACAAAAAAGAAAAAAACGTATTTCTTCTGTCTAACTGTATGTTTGTACTGACTTAATCATTACACATCCTATGCATGTTAAAAATATTCCACATACCTAATAAATGTGTACAATACTATGTATCAAAAATAAAAATAAAAAAAAATCAAAAACTGTTAGTCAAAAGGAAAGTAGCCCAAGGCCATGAAGAGGAGGGTGTGAGTCAGGATCTGTGCAGATCGTGGGAAAGGGAGCTTTAAATCAGGACAGCAGGAGGCCCTGAGGCCTGGAAGGCGTCAGGGCCAGTTCAGCAAAGGGCAGAAGTGGAGAGTAGCACTGGCTTCTGGCTTGTCTTTCTTTCTAGTCACCCAGGCTTCCAGCATCCCCCATCCCCAGATCACGCAGAGGCTGGAGCCTGGGCCTCACACCAAGGAAACTCACTCTAGTGCCACCTCTGCCCCACATAGCTCTGTGGCCTCAGAAAGTCCTTCTTTCCTCACTGGCCTCAGTTTCCCTACCTGGAAAGGCCACTTTGGACTCCCCAGGGGCCTGGGCCCCTTCCAACTCTCATGTTCTCTCCCTAGTGGCGGTCCTCCATCCCCGTTTTCACAAGGTGGGCTTGGAGGCAGGGCCCACCTGAGCGTGTGACATCAAGGCAGTTGAAGACTGGAGGGAACTTGAGCTCTTAGGAAAGACCACACTCATAGGAGCTTACGAGACACACACTCGTGGATTTCAGAAAGTGTGTAGCTCACGGTTCTGGATCTGAAACACATCAACAAATAGACGTTCTGTCTCTTTGTCCCGGAGATCTTTCCACAGAAAGGAACTGCAAACACCTCACCAATTTACGAAGCGACTTAGTCTTAATTCTTCATGACCTCTAGTGGCAGAAAAAGGATTCTGCTATTTGATTTTTTCAGGTAATCCGCTTCCACGTTTGCCTCCTCATTTCTCCTGAATCTCTTCTGTGTCCCCATGGTTTCCCACTCCCACTGCATCTGTTCCCCTTCAGACCATCTCGCAACCCACTGGCACATCCCCATAGCCTCAGAAGTCACCTCTCTGACCGCCCCCTCACCTGCTCCCTCCAGCCTTCCTCCCCTTGCTCACAGAGCAGCCGAGGAATATCCTGGGCACAGGGGTCCACACAAGAACGAAGGAAGGCGCCGCACGCTGTGGTCCCCGGGCTGCAAAATCTGCGCTGACTAAGCAGGGCACCTGGCATCCATGCCCTTTATGCAGAGCCATTGGTGTGATGGGGTGGGGGCACCACGTCAGAGCCCCTGGGGGTTCTAATGCACTCCGTTACCCTCCTCTCAGTACAGGCACTCTGTTACCCTCCTGAAATCCAAAAGGTACTGAATTCCAAAATACAGCAGGCCTCTGGGTGTTCAAGAAAGAATTGAAGGCCTTCGAGAAGGGCGCTGCTGGTTTCCCACTCAGTATTCCTTGTTCCCAATGGATCCCTTTGGAATTTCTCTCACTCCCTTTTCCTCTCCCTTCCCTTCTCTCCGCCCCCTCTCTGTCTCCATTATTGGATGGGTTTGGGAACGACATATGGCCCTGCTTGCCTCTGGCTGCGATCCTGCAACCATGCAGGGAGCCAGACCTTGGCTGAAGCTCACACAGAAAGTGGTAGAACTGAGAAACAGAAAGAAACTAGGTCCTTGAGGGTATCTTTGAGCCACCAATCTTGCCAAGCCTGGACCCACCCTCCCTCTGAACTTGCAATTCTATGAGATAATACACTTTCTTATTGTTTGAGTTGGTCTTTTTTGCTTTCACTTTGAAATGCAGATCCTATCCTGGCATACCTAGCTTAGAATTATTCTCCATCGTCTTCAGGATAAAGTGCTTCCACCTCAGCTCAGCTCAGAACAGAGCTCATGGGCCCCATCCCTCTTCCCACTACCTCCTCCCTACCCCTGAGCATCCATCACTTCTAGTCCCTCCAGCAGACTCTCTCCTCCAGCAGCACAAAACTACCTGCAGCTCCCCTGACTCTCCTGTGGATTCACTCCTCCATGCTTTTGAGAATGATATTCCCTGCTGGAATGTGCTTTCTTTATTGTCAATCCCATGCACATTCTGCCTCAAAATTCAAAGCATTACCTTCTATGGGAACCCCTTCTTAGTTCCCAGGGAGCAGGCTAGTAGAGGAGTTGAGAGGACAAGCTGAGGCTGGGAGAGGAGAGGACACTGCCAAGAATAGAAATCTGAAAAGAGAGGAAAGATGGAAACAAACAGGGTCATGGAGTTCCTGGATCAAGCCTCACCTGAAGGCAAATCTATTTTCAGGCTTTAAGTCTTTGTGAATTTTAAATTTCCTGTATTGTTTATGTTCCTTCAGTTTAGTTTTGTTCATTTGTTTCTTGCAGCCAAAAGCATTCCAAAATGCTTTTCCAAAATTCAGGTCTCTTATGCTTTGCCAAGGACTGGCAGCTTTTCAAGAGCAAGAACAAGGGCCGTAGATTATTTAGTTTTCCATTCCCTGTATTAGAAGTCATGCAGTAAGAGTTGGTTGAAATTAAATAAGCTTCTCACTTTGGTAAGATTTGGTTTAGACATGTATTTCAAAGATTCAGTTCTCAACATTGTTGGTTCAAAGAAAAAAAATTACTGAATTCTAGCCAGGCTCAAGGTTTGTTCTTTTAAGAACAAAACTGAGTGTATGCTCAGCATGTCATATTTCAACTGCATTGAGGGCATAGACTAAAAATGTTCAAATCATATGCGCTTTACAAAAATGCCAACCTCTGATTAAAAATACATAGTCCCCCAATGATGTAACGTTTTTCCAATAGGATCTGAGGGTTATGTATCTATTAAGATGATTTGTTTTGCTCTCACAGAAGGCCTAATTGCCACTCTAGCAAGGTCTAGAGAGGCTGATTTGCCAACAGGCATTCCACTCCCCACTCACCGCTGCCCAGGCTTCTGCACGTGCCTGGAAGTTCCGACCCAGGGCAGCGCACATGGATCACTGTCTGGGAGCTGCAGTTAAACCTGGAGGTTCCCTTGCAGAACCACAGCTCTTTCCCACCCCACCCTACCCCTCCCTGGTCCTGCTGAGTAAATCCCCCATCACATAATGATGGCAACTTCATAGCCTGTTTGGGAAACCATATGACGAAAAAGATATCAAGCTGTTCCAAGAGGCTACTATTTTGGCAACATTGCTCCACGGTCCATGTTAATTGAGCTTGGTGGCTCAGCAGTGTGAGGTCCCTGTAGTTCTCCTGTGACAAGCTGGATCTTGCCTGCAGAGCAGAGGGAAGGTGGCTGGTAGGTCAGACGCCACCCAAAAAAGCCTTGCTGACTATGCAGACCGCCTAAAGCCATCACTCTCTGGTTGCAAGTGGGAGAAATCCAGCTTAAAAAAAAAAAAAAAGACAAGAGGAATTGGGGATTTATGTGGCTAAAAGTGTCATGACTTTAAGTGTGGCTGGATCCAGGTGATTGTCAGAGGCTTGGAGCCAACATTTGCAGTTGAGGAACCCATCAAAATAAATTCTCTTTCCTTGTAGCTATGGAAAAAGCTGTGATGCTTCTCTTCAACTCAGCTTCCTTGCTCCTTCCTGGACTATAATCATAGAGGATAAAGCGTGCTTAAGGGACTCTGTTTGGCCAGGCCTAGGTTACTTGGGTATATCCGGGGACAGGGTACATTCATTTGCTAACGTTACAAAGAAACAAAAACGAAAGCAAACAAACCAACCCCCCAAACCGGGTCGTTTCAAGCAAAGGAAATGGATTGTCTCACAGTCCTGGAGGCTGAAGTCTGAAGCCAAGGTATTGGCAGGGCCATGCTCCTTCTGAAAGCGGTAGGGGAATCCTTCTTTGCCCCTCTCTAGCTACTGGTGGTTGCTGCAGGCTTTGGCATTCCAGGGCTTGTAGATGCATCATTCTAATCCTCAGTTTGCACATGGCCATGTTATCCCTGCGTCTCTTCACATTGTCTCCCTTCTGTGTGTGTTTGTGTCCAGATTCCTCCTTATGAGGATATGAGTCATACGGGATCAAGGCCCTTTCTAATGACCTCCTCTTGACTTGATTACATCTGCAAAGACTCAATTTCCAAATACGATCACATTAACAGTTACTAAGCATTAGGACTTGAACATATATCACTAGGTGTACATACGGGAAGGGCGCAGTTCAACCAGCAACAGCGGGTGGGAAGAGCTAAAACCCATGTGTGAAGTGGGCATGACAGTGACAGCACCGTCCTCACGGATTCAATGTGAGGAGTCAAAGTTCACCCAAAGCCGTCATCCTAGTGCCTGATTCCTGCTGAACACATGAGCAGTCTGGTTTTTGCTTGTGTGGCAACTTCTACAGGGGAGTCAAATCATACATACAAAACTTGTGCACGTTCAATTGCATGTGCAGAGAGAGTCCAATTTAAATAAATTAAAGGAATTAAGAAATAGGGACATTTCCACCCCCCATTCTACTCAAAGTGAGAACACCTTCGAGTGAGAGGAAATTGGAGGAGGGACTTTGCTGTTTCCTCAGACCACCTAGGCCCCCAGGTTCCCTCACTGGGTAGAATGTGAGTCTGGGGAGGAGAGAGCTCTCTTTTGTGCACATATGCCCCAAAATGCAGGCCAGTGACTTCACCTGGTGCCCAGCTTGGGAACGGGCTCTGGAGGAGATGCCAGTGTGTGGGGTCATGGAGCATGGCTCGGGGCACACCTCGTCAAACCGGCTGTAGTGAAAACCAGTGTCCTCCACCGTTCCCAGACCCCTAAAGGCCCAACAGTCCCTGACAGCATGCATCTCATACTGCTTGCATCTCAGCACACACTGAACAGCACCTGCCCTGGTCTCAGACCCACCGACAAGCCAAGGCCACTGATCACAACCAGTGGCTGCTGCAGCCATGCCAAAGGCACAAGTTTCTACTCACTTGACTGTCATTTCTGTGCTTTTTTCATTGTGGACTGGTAACAGACAGTCGGAGACCAGCCCCACCCATAGACCTCGCTTTGAGGAGCCACATGTCCTGCTGAGATAACTTAGAGGATATTCAGAATGGAGGCTGAATGAGACGTCCACCTTTCCTCACTTCTAAGCCCTACCCAAGACAGGCCTCCCCTTGGTAGAGAACAGCACCTTTCCCTGTATGTCTTCTTTCCAGTCCTTTCACCATCGGTTCTCCCTTCCTTAACCAACCTCTCTTCCCCAAATCCCCACCATGCATGTCTAGCCTGGCCATCCCAGCCTTCCTGCCCTCCCAGCAGTAGAGTCATTCTTGCAGGCATGTCCTTACCTATTTCTACCTGTGACACAACCCGACATGACCAGACCTTGCTTTGTTTCATGGGTCTTAAGTTTTAAAGAAATAAAACAGCAAACCCATTCACTCATTCAAACAGGCTCTGGGGTCCTGATGAGAAGGGCTGGCAGGGGAGTGGGGAGAGGGAAAGGTGAGAAGGGGGAGTCAGCCTCACAGGGGGTAGGTGTGAGGAGAAAGCCAGTGGCCAGTGAGGACAGCCACACCTGCCAAGGACAGCCGGGAGTCCCCTCAGGGTTACCAGGGACACCTCGGCCTCAAACCAGGGCAGAAGAAAACCACACGTTTCCCTTCCTCTTCAGATCTTCCTCTTCTCAGCTGCGCTGTGGCAGTAACTGAAGGAGTTGGTGATTAGTGATTACTCAGGGTAATGCTGTTGATGACATCGGTCATTCCATGCCTGCCACACATCCAGGCCGCTCAGCTCTGACCCTGCTGCCCCAAGGCCTCCACAGGGACCCTAGGAATGTCCTGCTTTGCCGGCTTCCTGGAAAACTGGGGCTCTTGGTGACACTGGATCGCACAGTATCCTTTTGTTCGCACTTCACATTTTGCAAGCACTCTGGCTGCGAGTCGAATGAGAACAACTCGAATGTCCATTGACAGTTGAATGGGTGAACGGAATGTAGTCTAGACACGCAGTGGAATATTATTCAACCTTGAGGAGGAGGGAAACCCTGACACATGCTACATTACGGATTAATCTTGAGGACATTACGCTGAGTGAAATAAGCCATCACAAAAGGACAAATACTGCATGGTTCTACTTGTATGTGGTCCCTAGAGTAGTCAGATTCGCAGAGACAGAAAGTAGAATGGCGGGGGGTGTCAGGGGCTGGGAGGAAGAAGAAGGGGAGATAAAATTTAATGGGTGCAGAGCTTGGGATGACAAAAAAGTTCTGCAGGTGGATGGTGGTGATAGATTCACAGCAAAGTGAATGTACTTAATGCCTCCGAACTGTATTCTTGAAAATGTCAAAAGTAGAAATTGCATATTACATCTATTTTACCACAATTTTAAAAAGCTGAATGAACAAACACTTCATTGTGTTTGTTGTGCAGCTTTTAACGAAGACTCGGTCAGCACACGAGGAGCACCTGCCTGGCCGCGGTCATGCCAGTGCCGGCAGTGCAGCTGCAAGGCACCTTCCGTCCTGCAGGGACTTAGATTCCAGGGGAGGAGGCAGAGAAAAAAAAAAACAAGCAGTAATTTTAGGTAGCCATAAGTGATGGGTGGAAAAATAAGGCCAGGTAGGGGACCACAGAGGGAAGCTGGTAGGGGAGGGAGAGGATTCTTGATGAAGATTGAGGGCCCAGGAAAGCCCCCCAAACCCCACTCCAAGAGGTGGGATTTGAGCAGAGATCTCGATGAATTTGGTGATGGAGGCACGTGCAATCCAGTGCAGAGGCTGTGGGGGAGAGACTGTTCAAAAACAACTAGGAGACCCTGTGACGGGACTCAATGGGAAAGGCATGGAGTAGAAGGCAGTGGGTCTGGAAGGGAGCGAAGCCAGGTGGCGTTGGAGCCTGTGCACCACAGCGTGTCACCAGGTGTTGCTCTGAGGGGATGGGAAGCCCCTGGAGGGTGAGTGTGCTCACCTATGGAGCCGCAGTGCTCAGTTAACAAGTTTCTTCCTGCTGCTGTTTGTGGCCTCTGCTGCAAGAAGGAAGAGAGAAGGAGCACTGGAGACCCATTTGGGGATTGGTGCAGTGTTCAGAGGATGTTGGCAGCGTGGGCTAGCATACCGGGATGGAGTTGGTAAGAAGCGGTTGGTCACAATATCTTTTAACTTTAGAGCCAGCAGGGCTTGGGGATGAAACTGATGTGAGCATGAGGGAAAGAGAGGACTCAGTGTGCTCCTTACAACTTCCGGAGGGGGCAGGTACAGAACGGCGAGGCTATTGTCTGAGAGATGGGAGCTGGGGGTGGACGAGACACATACGTGTGGCTGTGCGATGGCTGAGGCTGGCTAGACATCCAGGTAGGGATGGCATGTAGGAAGTTGGAAATCGCAGTCTGGCTGAGGATTTTCAGTTACTGCGTGGAGATGGTATTCATAATTTAAAGCCACAGGAGCGGAGAGATTATCTAAGAAGCGAGGGTACCCAGAGACTAGGATGAAACCCTGGGGTTCTCCAGGGTTCAGATGCCATGTTTCTCTCCGTGAGGCCAAGATGAGTGGTCCTTCTGTGTCCTGCCCCTCACTCACAGTGGCTGACGGGCTGAGGCATCTTCCTACTCGGCCGTTCCCAGCTCTGCGGCTGGCTCCCTGGTGCTAGGTATTCCTCTATGTGCTGCTTCCAGCTCAGGCATTCTCAGTCCTGGCTATACAATAGAATCACTCCGGCAGCCTTTCAAAAATACCATTGCCCTGGGACCATTCTGTACAATTGAAATGGAATCTTTGGGGTGGGACGCAAAGCCTCTGGATATTTTGAAAAGGCAGTTCTGATGCACAGTTGAGGTTGAGAACAGCATATTCCACGCGACTTGGTGCACGTGGATGCATATGTGCATTTTGACTTGTCCCACTACCGGCTGTGGATGATCTCTGGGTTCTTTAGAAAGAATGTCTTATGACAGAGCATGGTGGTTCATGCCTGTAATCCCAGCACTTTGAGAGCCCTAAGCAGGGGGATCACCTGAGGTCAGGAGTTCAAGACCAGCCTGGCCAACATGGTGAAACTCTGTCTCTACCAAAAATACAAAAATTGACCAGGGGTGGTGATGTGTGCTTGTAATTGCAGCTACTCAGGAGACTGAATCAGGAGGATCGCTTGAACTTGGGAGGCGGAGGTTGCAGTGAGCCGAGATTGCACCACTGCAATCCAGCCTGGGCAACAAAGTGAGACTCCATCTCAAAAAAAAAAAAAAAAAAAAAAAAAGAAAAGAAAAGAAAGGAAAAGAATAAAACATCTTACAGCTGGTCTGCCTGTTCTCAAGCTTCTGTGGTCTTAGATATTAGATCCAGGTGGATTTGTCATGATAACTAGACCACAAGAAAAAAAGTAAAACTCAAGATATATCAGACAAGAAAACATTTTTAAATTGTTCTCCTTTTTTATGTTGGTCTGTTGGGTATAATTTCAGTCATTTTTCCGTGCATTTAAAAAGCATTTTTAGGCACAAATGTAATACATTGTTTTATTTGGGGTGGGTGTATATATTTATACTAAACACATAACACTACAATTTGCCTTTCTTTTTTCACTTCAACAATGTGAAGAGGAACTCTTTTGATAGGGGTATGCGTAGGCCTGGTCTGTAGACCCTAGTACATATGGCTACATTTAAGTTTAATTAAAATTAAATAAAATTTCTAATTCAGTTCCTCCATCATGCTAGCAGCCATGTCTCAAGTGCCTGGTGGCCGCATGTGGCCATGGCTGTCACGCTGGACAGCGCAGATAGCGAACCATTCCATCGTCACAGAAAGTCCTGCAGGACAGCACTGCGTAGGTCATTCTTAGCTGAGGCGTCCTCACCCATAGCATGGAAGTGTAAGAGTTAGAAAAAGAATTTTTTTTTCAAACCTTCAGTGAAGGAAAGAGAACACTTTAGTGAGGTCTTTCATGTGAAAAAGTAGGTCACAGCAAATAGTTTCTCCAAGGGGCGGAAATCAATTCCGTGAGAGTCTGAGGTGGCAGCGAGGCATTTAGAGCTCAAAGGCTTCTCTGCAAATGGTTGTTTTGCCCTTGCTTGGAGGTTTTTAGATTCCCTTGCCACCTTTGTCATCTCCAAACCGTAACGACACCCCTCACACCCTGGTGTTTTCCTGACTGCCTCAAAGGTTCTCCTTGCACGCTGCGCCCCACTGCCTTTCACTGCCATGCCGCCTCCATATTCATGGGCTCCCCGTGTCCGCTGCTCCGTAAACAGTGTGGAGACCTATTCTGCAGGGGTGTCATTTATTCTAAGGTGAGAGAATGCATATCGATGACAGTGCCTCAACGAGAGAGCATAGCTGTGTGCTCTCTGGTGTCCAGTGCTGACCCAATGATAGCATTTAACGCTCCCTGGGAGGGGACACAGTGTTTTAAAAATATTCCAGACATTCCCTAATAGTTTTGCCTGAGTCTCTGGCATCAGAATTGGCAGGTCCTTGTCTATCGGTATTGAATGCACAGGGTCTCACTTCTTACTGAGAAACTCCAGACACAGGGGACAATGAGAAAGGAAGAAGCCCCAAACATAGCTGACTTATAATTAAATATTTAAACACAATACACATTCTGAGTTTGGATGGATACTGTGTGGAATGTTTAGTTAAGTTAATCAAGCTTATGAGTTTTGTTTGTTTGTTTGTTTGTTTTTGAGATGGAGTCTCGCACTGTCACCCAGGCTGGGGGCAATGGCGCGATCTTGGCTCACTGCAACCTCCGCCTCCTGGGTTCAAGCAATTCTCCTGCCCCAGCCTCCCAAGTAGCTGGGACTACAGGTGCCCACCACCACGCCTGGCTAATTTTTGGATTTTTAGTAGAGACGAGTTTTCACCATGTTGGCCAGGATGGTCTCGATCTCTTGACCTCATGATCTGCCCGCCTCTGTCTCCCAAGTGCTGGGATTATAGGCCTGAGCCACTGCCCCCAGCCCATGCTTATGTATTTTGACTGCCCTCCTCTGTTTTTAGAGTAATTATTCATTCATTCATCCCATAAATATGTGTCATTTGCCTAACCTGTGCCTGGTAGTGGGGACATCCAGGTGAACAGGACAGGTGTGTCCCTGGTCCTCAGGGCACCTCACAGTGTTAAAGATAGGCAGACCACCAGGTAAATACCCCATGGGGTGATCACTGCTGTGGTGGGGGAAGCTTAGCACCCTCTGAGGACATCTGGGAGGGACACTCTACCAGAGCCTTCCTAATAAGCATTTATTTTGTACCTTTACTTCTTGATGAACAAGATCAAGTGCAATGAACTTTAAGCTCTTTTCCAACTCCTTGCTTTGTAAAGGGCAGAGTAAAAACGAGTCCTTAGCACGAGTAAAACAGGATAAGGAATAGGAATCTTCTTCCTAATTTCACCACTGACTTTACTAACTACTTCACCAGGCAACTAACCAAGAATAAACCATGACTTTGTCAGTTCTTTTCTCAGTGTCAGACCTCACTGGTTCACTCAGATCCGGCACTCTCAACATGGGGTTAGCGATAGACTCGGTGGCTCGAGAAATACCCTCGAGCCATATCCAAACTGCTTTCAGTGTGCCTAAGTGCATGTTCACATTTAAGTGATTTAAGAACCAGAGATCTAGGCATCTGAGGTGTTTGAAAACAGCAAGCTCAATTCTTCCAATATTTTTGGTCTTATTCCAGGCTGTGGTGGGGCGGTGTAGAGAGCACAATCCAGACAGGGGAAGGGAGGAACAGTGAGAGTGGGTGTAAGCGCAGGGAACATTAGCATTTGGTCCCAGCTAAGGGCTCCGATGTGAATGCGCTGAGGCCTCCCTGAAGGCACACTCCCTGACCTCCCATGCAAGTGCCTAGTGGGGAGGTCCTCACTTTGCAGGCACTCTTGTTCTATTAGACACCTCTGTCACTTCACACATCCTGTCTATGTCATCCTTAAGACAAGGCTCTGGGATCAATCGTATATCCATCCTTTTACAGGTGATAAAACTGAGGTTCAGAGAAGTTCAGTGACTTTACCAAGATTCCACAACTCATCAATGACTGACAGCTTCAACTCAGACCTGTCTAATGTATGCACAACTTGGCCTTCATGTTAGAAACCCTGGGGATCACATGAAGCTCCCAGAGCTGATGCCGATCCCAGACCAGTTAAATCATAATCTCTGGGGTGCTGTAATCCCAGCATTTTTGGAGGCTGAGGCAGGCAGATCACTTGAGCCAGGAGTTCAGCCTGGCCAACATGGTGAAACCTCATTTGTACTAAAAATACAAAAAAGTTAGCTGGGCATGGTGGTGCACGCTTGAAATCCCAGCTACTCAGGAGGCTGAGGCAGGAGAATCGCTTTAACCCAGGAGGCAGAGGTGGTAGTAAGCTGAGATCACACCACTGTACTCTAGCTTGGGCGACAGAGTGAGACTCCGTCTCAAAAAAATAAAAAAATAAAAAAATCTCTGGGAGTGGGTGCACCAGGCACTGGGTGATTTCACTGTGCATGCACCCTATCCTATATGTTTCTCTGCAATGCCATGAATATTCTTTGGAGCCACTTAAGACAATGAGAAGCCTTCTGCAAATTAGTTTTCCGGGCATAGGTTCCAACTGAGGACTGTCATTTCCTCGAAATGCTAACATGTCCTGATGTGTACTGCTAACCACTCAGATAGAACATGCAGCGGGCAGCGTAGCACACAGATGCCCTTCACTGAAGCCCGGGTCAGTAAAGACAACCACTGTATTTGTTGGGGTTCTGAAGAAAAACAGACCCATAGGAAATATGCTTATCTCTAGAAAGAGATTTACATAAGGAATTGGCCCACACAATTATAGAGGCTTATAAGACCCGTGATCTGCCATCAGCAACCCTGCAGCCCAGGAAACCCAGACAGGGTCATTTCAAGGCCTGGAAGCCAGAGGGCCAATGGTAAAGATTTCAGTCTGAAGTCAGGGAACCGGAAGAACCAGGGCAGGAAAGATCCGAGTCCCAGCTCAATTTGTTAGGCAGAAAAATAATTCAATCTTCCTCTGCCTTTTTATTCTGCTCAGGCCCTTGATGGACTGGATGATGCCCACTCACATTGAGGAGGACCGTCCGCTTTGCTCAGCCCACCAATTCAGATGCTCATCTCTTCTAGAAACACCCTCACAGACACACCCAGACATAATGATCAACCAGCTATCTGGGCATCCCATGGCCCAGTCAAGTTGACACATAAAATTAACCCATTGCAATCACCATGGAAGGAGTTGCTGCATTGGTGAGCTGTTGTGTCAGAGGACAAGTTCTTATTCTCAGCCATAAGCCCCCAATAAATTCACACCCATCCAGGAACTAGTGACTTGTCAGGAGATGGCCAGGAGACACCATGTGAAGGAAGCGTTTGTTTGCTACTGACAAAGGTTGCTTCCCTGAAGGTAATGATTGAGTATAGGTCCCAACTTAAGGGTGGGGGAAACTTTCTTATATGGCCTGTTCTCAGTATAGCGACTAAAGGCTGCTCTCAGTGAGGGTGGTGGCGGGGATTGGCTCAAAAATACAATTCAAGGCAATTCCCAGCCCAGATGCACTAGAAATTGCTTGAATGAATTCCAGTTCCATTTATATCATCCCAAAGCACTCTCAGATGCTACGTCTGTCACCAGAGGGGGTGTTAACTGTCAGGCAGCCAGAATAAAGGAGTGGACACAACCGATGGGGAAGTAGCATCTGCTCATCAGAAAGGGCTGGATGGATCAAAACAGGGATTGCAGCAGAGGAGCTGAAAGGCACTGAGCGGCCGCTCTGCGTCCCGGGGACCTCGGAGTCTTTATCCTGCTGAATGCTCACAAACTACCTCTGAGGCAGGACCGTTCTCCTCACTTCACACGTGAGACAGTCCGCATTCAGAAAAGTCAGTGCTGAAGCCTGAAGTCACAGGCTGGATGAGCAACGGAGCCAGGCTTTTCCCAGATCTCGCTGAATAAACTGCTCACGGGCTTTCTGTTCTACTGTATGTTGCTGAGATGACCGTCCCAGAATGGCTCCACCCTTGCTAAATTGGGAGCTGCCTGGAGCTAAGGTAAGCTGCCCTGTGCTGGGCTTCGGAACTGCCAGGCGAGTCGCAGGCAGCTGTGTGCACTGCCCAAGCCCCAGTCCCTCCCACTGAATCAGTTCCTCACAATTGGCTTTATTTCGTCTTAAATTGCTCAAAATAAGGGCAGAGCTATTTTACAGAGGAAATAAAATGAATCCTCCACTGCAGATTCCTATTTCGATGCTACAGAAAGCTACTATGTGGGAATGGACATGAGGGCAACCTGGAGAGCAACTATTGTTTATCAGAATAAGTAGACACAAGCGCCAACACTGACTTTCAGCCAAACGCCTGAGGGCTTATTACTGTGCTCAAAAAAAAAAAAAAAAAAAAAAATCTGCAATCCCACCACTCAGTCAGTTGGAGTCTAAGACACGAAACCATTTTTACGGCTCAGAGCACATAAAGAGAGATACAGAATGTGGAGAGGAGAGTGTGGGACAATACAGAGTTGGTATAGTACTATTGTCTGAGAGTCTACTGTGTGCTTTATACCCTCCCAGCCTAATGAGGGGGTGCCGGGCTCCCATTTTGTGTATTTATACACTGAGGCTCATGTAGGCTGAGAAACTTGCTAAAAGGTCACATCGCAGGTTAACGGCATAAGATACCAAGACAGGCCTGCTTCACACCTTTGTAACTGCCCTCGTTGGAAGGCGGGAATGAGCTCAGATGGCTCAGGAACACCCAGGTGAGTGGTTTTGGAATGGAAGGGAGCCACCAGGCTCAGAGTCTATCGCTGTAGCAGGAAGCAAACACCAGGGGTCGCCTGGTGCAGTTGCAAGGCTTCAAGGGAGACCAGAAGCCAGCACGTCAGCCGAGCTGACCTCTCGTGAGGGCAAAAGCCACTACTCTATGCAGAATCCACCTTCAGCCCACTGAATCCCACATCCCACCCAATGACAGAGAAGATCTGCTTCCTCTGTTCATTTGTTTTTACTCCTCCTCCCCTGCTTTGAAATCTATTTTTCAGAGTATGGACTTGAGCAGCTCATGTGCCAGAGTTTCAGCTTGAACTTTGCCTGTCACTAGCTGTGTGACCTTGGATGAGGTATTGACTTCTCTGTCCACATCTGTAAAATGGTTATCAAGCAAATTAAATGAGATCATCAGAATAAGTGAGGCAGCTCTGCACACCTGATAGGGGCTTGGGTCTAGAGTGTCCCTTGTGATTTTCACCCCAGCTCTGCCACTCACTATCTGTGTGATCTTGGGCAAATTACCTATCCCTCATAGCCTCAGTTTCCCCACTTGCAAAACTGGGGCAATCATAATACTTACCTCATGATATTGTAAGAGTTATATAGGTTACTACATATGAAACTCTTATGGGCACATACACAATTCTTCATAAATACCTATTTTGCTCCCCACGAGTCATTTGGCAAGGTCTGGAGACTTTTTTTTTTTTTTGAGACAGGATCTCCCTTTGTCACCCAGGCTGGAGTGCAGTGGCACGAACATGACTCACTGCAGCCTTGACATCCTGGACCTAAGCAATCCTCCCACCTTAGCCTCCGACATAGCTGGGACTACAGGTACATGCCACCACCCCTGGCTAATTTTTGTATTTTTAGTTGAGATGGGGTTTCACCATGTTGCCCAGGCTGGTCTCGAACTCCTGAGCTCAGGCAATTCATCTGCCTCAGCCTCCCAAAGTTCTAGGATTACAGGCATGAGCTGCCGTGCCCCACCTGGAGACATTTTTGATTGTCATACTGGGAGTGGGGATTGCTACCGGCATAGGGTAGGTAGAAGTCAGGGATGCTGCTAAATAAACATCTTACAATGGACAAGACAGCCAGCAAAAAGGAATTATGTGGTCCAAATTGTAGTAGTGCTGAGGCTGGAAAGCTGAGGCCTCGGGAGTCTGGGGCTCTGCCTTGCGGTGCTGACAGGCCTGGGAGCCTTGATCCACACAGTGTAAGATTCGCACTTGTGCTGAGCATGTGAGCCCACTCCCAGGTTTGGCCATGGTGCCATTCATGAAGGCTTTTTACAATGAGTCCCTCGGTTACTTGTCTCATTGGCACTCCCTTGTGGCTCTGGCCTTTCTTGCTACCCTCTGTAGCTGATGCCAGGCTCATGGAAGGACACACTCGACTTCCAGCTGGTTTCCCTTTTCTGTTCCTCAGGGGCAGGGCCATCTCTGAGGTCAATACTGTCTGAATTCCAGTGTCTGGGCCTTCCCAGCAGGAGCTGGTTGCTCGCAGCTCCGCTGATGATGTGTTGCCTGCTGTGACACGGGGTATGGACGCCATAGACCATTGCCCCCGAGCTTCTTGCTGGAGATGGTCCCAGAACGTCTGAGAGAGGCTGGAGATGGCTGTAATTAGCCCAGCTTCTTGTGTTGGGCCTGTGGGCTCCAGGCCCAATGCCAGAGTGAGTTTGCAATACCACCAACAACTCAGCTCCTCTGGAGAGCTGAGCCTCCACAGTGTAAGAGAGGAGGGTAGCTTTCCCCCCAGCAAAACTTTGTTCCTGAGTAGCCTTTGGTGCCGGATGTCAACTCCCCCAGACTGTGACCTTCTACTCTCCAGCATCAGGGACCTGCGGTGGAGAGGCAGAGTTTCCACCCAGGGAACTAGGACCAAATCAGTCACCACCCTCCACTGGGGTGGTGTGGGGCCCGACACACATGGGTCTGCGGCGGAGGCTGTGCTCAGAGTCCCAGTCCCGTCCTGCTCTCCTCATCTGGTAAAGGTAGGGGAAGCTTGAGAGCTGCCAACAGTGGCTGAGGGACAGAGATGGGCCCTTGGCAAGGAGGGCGCAAACCTCCTAATGCACAAACATCCCGCTTAGGGACTGGGAGAACTGTCACGAATCAACATGGTGTTGTGCAGACTGCCAAGAGGGCTCACGAGTGAGTTGAGGACCAGAGAGGCAAGCCCCTTGGAAACTCCATTGCAGGGTCCTGAAGATGACGCAGGACCCCTGCAACATTCGCGGGAGGAAATGCATACTAAATTAGAGCCAGGCTTGCTTCTTCCCACTAAGAACAGCCAAGGGCACGTGGACAAATGAAGAGCACTTTTCCCTGACGGTTTCAGGGATGGCGCTGCTGGCTGAGGCAGAACTTCCAAGAAGTCAAAATCTCTAGAACAGGCATGCTCTTTCTGTTTTCTATGGGGACTGGGAAGGATGGGGGATGCTGACTTGTTTAGTCGTCTAAAGAGCCACACAGTTGGAATTTTCCCCACAAGCTTGAACTATCATCCCTGATTTACAGAGGTCCTCAGGCCTCCTCCTCTCACAGTTTTGTGGTCCCAGGGCTATGGGGAGACCATATGATTCATGAGCTCCTCGCTCAGATCCATTCTATTCAACAGACATCAGAAGATGTCTATTGAATATCTTTAATTGGCAGGAGTCAAAATGTATGCCGCCGAGAGGACACCCAAACACCTGTGTTCACAAGAATCCAAGAGTGGAAGCAAGTGAAGTGTGCATGGATGGATGGATGCAATGGCAAAACGTGGCTTATGTTATACAGTAGAATACTACTCAGCCTTACAGAGGAAGGAGAGTCTACACATGTTGTGACGTGGACAGACCCTGAGGTCACTCTACCCAGTGAAATAAGCCAGTCATGAAAAGACAAACATTGCATGATTTTACCCACATGAGGTATTGGAGTGGTCAAGTTCATACAGACAGGCAGTAGAATGGGGGTTGTCGGGCTGGCAGGAGAGAGAAGTGGGGAGTTGTTGAATGTGTAGAGTTTGTGTTTGGGAGGTTGAAGAGCGTGGCAGCTGGATGGTGGTGATGGCTGCACAACAGTGTGAATGTGCTTAATGCCACTAAACTGTACACCTAAAAATGGTTACACTGGCCAATTTTACATCATATGCATTCACCACAGTTAGAAGTAAATAAATGAAGAAATATAAGAAGTCAACTGCTACTCGACTACCTCCCAAGAGCCCGCAGCCCGGGGGTTTTGACAGAACCTCATTAGACACATTGGGAAGTCTCCATCCAAACAGTAGCAGTAGGGGCCGATGCCTGGGCTTCCTAACCCACTCTCGCAGGCCACGCCAAAGCAGCACTGGCTCCGCTCCTCATTCGTGGGGTTTGGGCTGCCCAGCAATCCCCACTGGCAGAACCAGCAAGGGGCAGAGAGGAAGCAACGTTCCCCTCTGCTACACCCAAGCCCAAAGTCGAGCTCCCCGAACCTGTTGCCTGGCTGGGCTGACAGCATGGGCTGACCCCATGGTGGAATCAACACTTGGATGTCTGATGTGGTGCTTCTCCTTTCAGCCTGGCATGGGTCTGAACGTGAGGGTCTCAGGGGTCCTGTGATAGTGGCCACTGGAAAGAAGCACCCAAACTGGAAGCTTAAGAGTGAAGATTCCACCAATTTCTGAAGAAACCTGAAGTCTAGTCCTGAGTCGGGATGGTGATGAATGCAGACAGCATCCTCCTCAGTGAGAGGTGGAAGGTGGGAATGGAGGTGGGGGGGTGCACAAACCTCAGCACACCAACATGAGCCCCACAGTGAGCCTGATAGGCAATATCCACGTGGGGTTCAAGTGCTGCACCCCTTATCCTTGACAGTGACGGAAGAGAGAGAGGAGAGCGGAACAGAGGGCCCTGGCTTAGGGCCAGGTGACTCTTAGACTTCAGGAGCAGGAAGACCCTTAATCTGAATCTAAGCGACCCGCTGCTCCGGGCAGAGGGGCTCTGCCAAGGAAGATGTGTGTGGAGAGGGCTGCTGCTCCATTTCTGAATAAGAAAAGCAACTGAGAACTCCCTCCAAGGGAACCAGAAAACCCAACCCATTTCTCAACTGCCCTCACACTCACCAGGGCGGGGGGCCCTCCACACCCCAGGTGTGTGTGGTGCAGCCTGTCCCATCTCTCAAAGTACTTGCTATGTAAGAGCTCAAAGTCCTCCCCTGGAGGCAGAGAGGCAGGAGAGGTCCAACCTCCATTCAAAAGGGCTCACAGAATGCCCAGCAGAATAGAAGGGGAAAAAAATGACAGTGAACTGGACAAAGAGAAAATTTGAAAGGAAGAGAGAAAATTGCTAAATATGTCCTGTGTGGAAAAGCAGTTTCCCTACTAGGATTAAAATCCATGCTCTTTCCTGAAAGCTTGAGGGAGGCTCGTAAACACCAGCACAGTATGATAGAAAGTGGCCATCACATTACACTCAAGCGTAAGGGGGAAGGGAGAGTAAGCCAATTTCTCCCTTGATCCTTGCCCAAGCCCAAACACCAGGGGCACACATGAAGTCTGATTAGGTCAGGGTTATTGGATTGGAGCAGTGAGGAACAGTACACTCCAGTTTTGGGGCATTCACCTGAAAGGGAAAATACAGAATTATTATGCCTGCAATCCCAGCACTTTGAGAGGCTGAGGCAGGATGATTGCTTGAAGCTGAGCTCAAGACCAGCCTGGATAACATAGGGAGATCCCTGTCTCTACAAAAAAGAAGGAAAATTAGCCAGGCATGGTGGCACACACCTGTAGTCCCAGCTATTCCGGAGGCTGAAGCTGGAGGATCACTTGAGCCCAGGAGTTTGAGACTGCAGTGAGCCATGATCACTTACTGCACTCCAACCTGGGCAACAGAGTGACATCCTGTCTCACCAAAAAAAATAAATAAGTAAATAATTAATTAAAAAACAAAGAGACAAAATTATTATAGGACTTGCAGAAGAGTGGAGCTTGGGTGAAATTTAAATGCAGTCTTGATTTTATAAGCTGAAACAAAGCAGTGCTGCATGTCGATGGGTGACACGGTTTGGCTGTGTCCTCATCCAAATCTCATCTTGAACTGTAGCTCCCATAATTCCCACATGTTGTAAGAGGGACCTGGTGGGAGATAACTGAATCATGGGGATGGTTTCCCCCATATTGTTCTCATGGTAGTGAATAAGCCTCATGAGATCTGACGGTTTGATAAAGGGAAACCCATTTCACTTGGCTCTCATTCTCTTTTGTCTGCTGCCATGTAAGATGTGCCTCTCACCTTCCACCATGATTGTGAGGGCTCCTCAGCCATGTGGAACTGTGAGTCCAGCAAACCTCTTTTTCTTTATAAATTACCCAGTCCCGGGTGTGTCTTTGTCAGCAGCATGAGAATGGACTAATACAATGGGTCAGCCTCAGGACTGGATGGCAGAGTGGATGGAGGGTCCTGTTTCTTTGGAAATCATGACATTAAAACGGATGTGGAATTTTGTGCCTAGGATTCCTTCATCTGAAACTTTACAGCTGGAGTGGAAATTGAAGCAGCTTCTCTGTATCAGAGTGACTTCCATCCAGAGGTGGGATACTGCCTCTTACTACTGCAACTGCAGACAGCAGAGTTTTCAACAGCCTGTGGCTTGAGAGAACAAGGTCTTTCTGTGAATGAGAAAGCAGTGGTCGTTCTGACATGTCACAGCTTCAGCGTGTCCTTGGGAAGAACATTAGCAATGTTCCAGCTGGTTTTGTCTATTTCTATTATCCCAGACTCGTGAGTGGCCAGGCACAGTGTTACTTTCTCAGTCCAAGTTCATCGGCTCCACATGCCTTCTCCTCCCTGCTCTCTGCCCCGAGGCTGACCTGCAGGAACCACATCAAGGGTTCCCATGCCCCGGGCTTCTGCTTGGGATAGATCTGGCAAGAGTGAGAGGGAGTGAGGGGAGAGGACAAGGGCAGGGCAGCGGTCCCAGTGACTCCATTCCACAGGGCCGCCTGGAGAGGGCTGTGTCCTGGGTCTACAGAGGCTGCTTTGCACAGTCCCCTCCTGGGCTTGAGACCCACTTTCTTGCCTTTCCTTCCTAGGGGCTAACAGCTTGGCTGCCACCAAGCCAGCACCATACTCACCCACACCTTGTCAGTAGTGCACAAAGAAATCTCCTTGACTTATCTATTTTGAGTGTGCCATCTGTTTCCTGATACAGGTGGTACAGTCGTATAAATAAGTATCATTTAATAGATCAAGCTTCCTAATGTGCCGTTAGGAAGTCACACATTCTCGGGGGACTGGCATTGCCGCTGGGAGCCTTGGTTTCCCCAACGGGGAGTGCGGAGGGGTTGAAGTGCTGTTGTGTGGATTCAGTGAAGGAAACATCGGACCTGGCCATGTTAATTTTGTAAGCCTAGAGTGTCGCTTCCTGAGAAGGAGCTGTGGGCTGGACTGCGCATGCAGGGCTGAGTGCCAGGGTGTCCTCCCATGTCTCTGCAGGAACCACGCTCCCACCAGCGCTGGCTGCTCCCCAGAATCCTGCCTCCCTTCCATGCCTTGATCCAGCTCTGTGAAAAAGACGTTTTCAATTCCACATTTCAGTCCTCCCACTGCGCCTCAGCCTTAATGTGGAGCCACTTTAATACATAAAAGACTTGTCAGGGGAAATGTTGTCATTCCTGTAGCACATTTCTGGAGAAGAGCTTTGATTCATCAGTTTTTAATTCCGTGGGGAGATGGGACGAGATAAAACAGCCAAGTTCTGCCTTTAGAAATTCCCATGGCACTGCAAACTGCACCCTCACCTCAGGCTTTTGTTTGGCCCCAAATGGTTGGTTTTCCAACTTCGGCGGTTACCATTTCCTTGTGAGCAAATTGTGAAGAACTCGTGAGTTATTATAAACAAACCTAGGATCAGGGAATCCATGAACCCTGCAGTGAGCCTGATGGGTAATATTTATGTGGGGTTCAAATGCTGCACCCCCTCTCCCCAATAGTGAGGGAAGGGAGGGGAGGGGACCAGAGGCTCCTGGTGTGGGGCCAAATAACTCATAGACCTCAGAAGCAAGGGGGCTCCTGCTCACTCAGTTGTGAGTTATTTGGGGACAGATGGAACTTAATCTGAGCCCAAGCGACCCACTGCTGCAGGCAGAGGGATTTTTTCCACCAAGGAAGGTTTAAGGCCCTGGGCTGAGCAACCGTTCTATCCCCTCATCTAGGGCAATGCCTAGCATTGAGAAAGTGGTTGATAATTACTACAGGATAAAGTGACGTTTTAGCTTCATTTTTCCAGAGGAGACTCAAAAACATTAGGCAACTTGCCTAAGATGAGGAGGCTGGTAAAAGCCATCTCAAGGCTGCTAATTCAGGCCTCCAGACTCCAAATCCAGCCCTCGTGCCCCTTCCTGTGGCCCCATATGCAATGAGGATGCCAAGTCGAGACCGAACAGTACCTAATGTCAAGCACTGAGGGACAGACACTGCAATGGTACAAAGGGGGTCTTTGTCTCAGCCCCTCAGCCTTGAACTCGGGAAGTGGCTTGATTTATCAGTTCTGGCTATGTAGGTCCAGATTCAAGTACATCTGTGGGGTCATCCCACCAGGCATTGTGAAGTCACTGTGAGTAGTGAGTAGGTGCTTACTAAGAATGCTGGACTGAGATAATGCATGAAATAAGGATTTTAATCAACTACATTTGGGAAGAACAGCACACAGTGCTCCCTTCAGTATGTATAGTGCACACTCATGTGCTGAAGACGGAACAGTCCCATAGCAAAGTCATCTGTTTATGTTATTCAATCTAGCATTTCTCAAATGTATTTGATTTAGAAAACGTTTTTCCCCATCTTTATAACACACCTTGGGAAGCAGTAATGTTAGGTCAATCCCAGTAACCGAGATCCTGCAGTAGAGTCACCATTGTCCGCCCCATAGTTGGCATAGTTGGACCAGGAAACCTCCATATAGTCTTCTTAAATGGAAAACTATAGGCTGCAAGGAAGTTTTGGTCTGCAGAACTTCTCCCTTCTACTACTTCAAAGTCGAAAGTTATATATACCGAACATGTTCCCAGATGAGGAACTCTAGCAACTAGTGTTTCATACCTCTCCAAAGTTTTCAGTTCAGTTAGATCATGTCAGTTGCCCTGTCCACAAATTTAGGAAAATGAGAAAATAAAGTGATTGCTAGTAAGTCCCAAAAATGTCACACAGCTGAAAAACAACAGTGGAGTTTAGAGAAACAAACACACGTGGTTAGAAATTTCTATCAGGAAGCCACTTCCCCTTGTGCAGGACTCAACCCTTCTCTCTGAACGGACTGGAACCTTCTCTCACCTGCAAAATGACAAAGTGATGTAAGGCACCATTATCTTCAGTGCCAACATCACTGGGTCTCTTATTCCCCAAACCCGACAACTGCCCACTCTTCTCCGTCTTCATCCCTCCCTACTAGTTCAGAGTTTTGCTGTCTCTTACCTAGATATTTTTTGTAGCCACCAGATGGTCTCCCCTGTTCCCTTCTCTCTCAAGTTTTATCTACCTTGCACTCTCCTGGAGAATTATTTTCCTGATGATTGCAAGATCAAGTCACTTCCAGGCTCAAAAGCTTCAGTGACTCCCGCCTTAGCCAGTTATTTAAATTTTCTACAATGTAAATTCAACCTCTGCAAGTTCTTTTGCTAAGACCTGACTGTGTAGCTTCACAAGATGAACTTGCCATTTCCATTATGAGTCTTGAAATTCCAAGAGATTTGCCTTGCTTTTATGGTCCCCACACAAAGTGGCCATATGGCTCCATCCTTGACACCCAGCTACAACACTGGCTTCTCCATGCTGAGCTTTCCTTTTGGATCGCCCTGGTCAGAAGCAATCTTGTGCTGTTCTGAACAATGACAGTGTCTTATGTTGCCTGCTTTATAACCCTTACCACTTTCTTTGTCGTATTTATTTACCCACATATGTTATCTCCTGTACTGTAGTACGGTCATAGATAAAGGCAGACAAACCTAGTTTAGTTTACTATTCCCCTTTCTATTCTATTTCCTCTATATGCTCATATATAGGAAAACCCTATAAATGTTAGTGAAGTTGAGACGTAAAAACATTTGTGTTTCTGTGAATATCCCTCTAAAATCCAAATGTGATTGTTCTAAAAAGTACATACCAGCTATTTGTCTGGAAATCTTCAGTGCCCAGGAAAATAAAATCTAATATGACAGGAGAGATCTGTATTCATTTTGACTAAATGTATTCATCCAGGGACAAGCATAGATGGATCTCTTCCCTTTGTACCCAGCCCAGAATGAGAACAGCAGCTTCTACTGGACTCTAATCAGTGCTAGAGGAAGGACTTAACCAACAGCAGCAGTTATACCTGCTTGAGCCAACTTTGGCTCAAGATGTTGTCTACCTTAAGTCTACCTGAGCCAACTTATTGAACCACAATGCAGAGCTTCACTGACAATTTTTTTAAAAAGTTCTCCTGCCTTCCTCTTTCTTCCAGGCCTTTAGCAAGATCTGCAATGATCTAGAGCATTAAAAACCACCTTCTGGCCAGGCACGGTGGCTCATGCCTGTAATTCCAGAATTTTGGGAAGCTGAGGCGGGGGGATCACCTGAGGTCAGGAGTTTGAGACCAGCCTGGCCAATATGCGGAAACCCTGCCTCTGCTAAAAATAAAAAACAATTAGCCAGGCGTGGTGGCGAGTGCCTATAGTCCCAGCTACTTGTGAGACTGAAACATGAGAATCGCTTGAACTCAAGAGGCAGAGGTTGCAGTGAACTGAGATCCAGCCTGGGTGACAGAGTGAGACTCCATCTCAAATAATAGTAATAATAAAATAAAATTAAAAACCACATTCCTGTCATATTTCAGCCGTGAATCACAGGTACACAAACACTCGATTAGCTATGTTTTACAAGACAACTTCTGGCAAGAAACTAACAAAACAGTTGCATTTTAGACGTGCAGAAACTTCAACTCCCATCATGAATTTTACTGAGTGATCTCTGGAATGAATTGCCTGTCCTGGTGGGGGCGAAAAAGAAGCCCTTAGTTCATCTAACTGAGGAACAGGAAGTTCTAAATTTTGGTATGATAGCTTCATCCCTGAAAGGTGTTTTTCTTTCTTTTTAAAGCAGTTTCTGCAATTGACCAGAGCAATTCTCAAATACCAGCTATTGGAAATTCTCACATAATCTTCACAGACATGCTTTTCTCTTTCTGTTATTGTTCTATCAATAGCATTTGGCAGGGGACAATGAGAATTTTCCCATTTCCCACTAAATGTCATTAGATAAAAATTTGCCCCTGTTAACAGAAATGATTTTGCCTTATAAAAAGTTCTTATTCTTCCTGGAGCCAAGATGACGCTCTAAGATCTGCAACTTTTTAAAAAGTCATTTGTGGCTGGGCGCGGTGGCTCACGCCTGTAATCCCAGCACTTTGGGAGGCTGAGGCGGGCGGATCATGAGGTCAGGAATTCCAGACCAGCCTGGGCAAGATGGTGAAACCCTGTCTCTACTAAAAATACAAAAAGTAGCCAGGTGTGGTGGTGGGCCCCTGTAATCCCAGTTACTCAGGAGGCTGAGGCAGGACAATTTCTTGAACCTGGGAAGTGGAGGTTGCAGTGAGCCGAGATCACACCACTGCACTCCAGCCTGGGTGACAGAGCCAGACTCCGTCTTGAAAAAAAGAAAAGAAAAGAAAAGAAAAGAAAGAGTCATTTGTACTATGCTGACTAAGTGCGTTTATGCTTTTCTTTAGAAGAAGACATTATTTTCAACAATTTCTAGAAATCTATGCCCAAGTAAGATTTTAAAATTCAGACCAGAGAAAAAGCAAGGATTTAAGCCCACTCTGTTTTTATGGTTACCTGTATCATCTTGCTACTTAAGGCACTGATCGTGTAGTAAAATTAGGCAAAAAGAGAATAGTAGAATGGAATGTATCTATATTTTTGTTGTTGATTTCGTCTCCTTTTAGAAAATGTTTTGAGAAAATTTTATATCATGAAACAAACTGGTAAATAATTTAACAAGTTATCAGCCACCTTCGCATCTAACCAGAATTGATTTTGCTTTAGTTCTGATCATTATGAATATCAAGATTGTCAGTAATTTTGGGCTTACCTGCTGAAGACAGTAAGCTTCTACTTTGCCATTTTTCTTTTTTGGCACAAATTGTGTTGGCTGGTTTTGCAGGCAGGTGGCCTACACAGTCACATGGGGCCCTGTGCTCAGAGGGGCTCCCCACTTCGCTTGATGCTCTGCTGTTGCCGTCTTGAAATTCATAATAATTTTATTTCCAAGTTTGCGTTTTGTATGTAAAGTTTGTAGTTCTAATTTGCATTTCCCTAATGACTAGTATTGTTGGGTATCTGCTGATACGCTTAGGATTTGCTACGTTTGCATTTGCTTAGGATTTGCTATCTTTTCATATGCTTGGGACTTGCTCTCCTTGTATCTTCTTTTGTTAGGTGTGCATTCAGATCTTTTGCCCATTTTTTAAGAAATGGGTGGTTTGTTTCCTTATTGAGTTTTGAGTGTTCCTCGTATATTCCATATACAAGTTCTCTATTAGATTTGTGACTTGCAAACATATCCTGCTAGTTTTTGGTTTGTCTTCATTCTCTGGGTATCTTTTTATTCACTCTGTATTTCTGTGTATCTTTCACAGAGCAAAGCTTTTAAATTTGATCAAATTATTTTTATTTTTTGTATTTATTTATTTATTTTGATATAGAGTTTTGTTCTTTCACCCAGCTTGAAGTGCAGTGGTGCGATCTTGGCTCACTACAACCACTGCCCCAGCCCCCAGGTTCAAGCGATTCTCCTGCCTCAGCCTCCCGAGTAGCTGGGATTAATATGCACCCGCCAACACGACCAGGTACTTTTTTGTATTAGTTTTTACTTGAGATGGGGTTTTGCCACATTGGCCAGGCTGGTCTCGAACTCCTGACTTCAAGTGATCCACCCATCTCGACCTCCCAAAGTGCTGGGATTACAGGCATGAGCCACTGTGCCCAAACTGATCAAATTAAATTTATCTTTTGAAGTCATATCTAAAAACTCTTTGCTAAACCCTAGGTTATGTAGATTTTCCCCTACATTTTCTTTTGCACTTTTTTTAGTTTCATGTTTAATATTTAGGTCATAATCCATGAGCTAATATTGAAAAAGTTCTGAGGTGTACATTAAAGTTCTCTTTCTTTAATCCTTTGTTGAAATTACTATTAATAATTCTCCATTGAATTATCTTAACATCTTTGTCAAAAATCAATTAACTATATTGTTTGACCTTTCCAAACAGTTCCTGTGCCTTTCCATATACATTTTAGAATCACCTTATTGATTATTATTGATTCAAAAGCTTACTGGGATTTTGATTATGTTGAATCTCCACATCAAATTGGATGGAATTGACATCTTAACAGTATTGAGTCTTCCAAACTATGAACATGATATATTTCTCCTTTAATTTCTCTCTTTAGTGTTTTGTAGTTAAGCATACTGATCCTGCACATAATTTATTAGATTTATACCTACACTTTTTTTTACTTTTGGCTTAATACAGCAGAAATTTATTTCTTATAGTTCTGAACTCTGGGAAGTCCAAAATCAAGGTGCTAGCAAAATTTGGTTGCTAGTGAGGGCTCTCTTTCTTATACCTATGTCTTTTATTTCTTTTGATGCTTTTGTAAATATTTTTAAACTTTCAAGTTCCAATTGTTCATTGTTGGTATATAGAAAATATGCTTCACTCTCATATATCAACATTGCATCCTGCAACCTTGCCCAACTAGTTATAGCTATAAGGTATATATAGTGTATAGTTTCTAGTTATGGAAGCATTTTTTCTAGATTCTTAGGAATTTTCTAGATAAATAATTATGTCATATCCAAATAGAGACTTTTAAAATTTCTTCCTTTCTAATCTGTGTCTTTTTTGTCTTGCCTTACTACACTGGCTAGAACTTCCAGTAAAAAGTTGAATATGAATGCTGAGATAAAATATCCTTATGTTGTTCTTAATCTTTGTAGGAGAACATTTAGTCTCTCACCATTAAGTATGATGACCGCTGTAGGTTTTTCATAGATGCCTCTTATTGGGCTAAGAAAGGTCCCTTGTATTCATGGTTTGCTGAGAGGTTATATGATGAATGCATAAAATTAATTTTATCTCCATAGACCAACAACAATTGGAAGAAGAAAAAATTTTGAAGTACCATTTAAAAGAGCATCAGAAAATCTTAAATACTTAGAGATGAATTTAATTAAAAATATGCAAAACCTTTACACAAAAAACTATAAAATATTGATGTGGGAAACTAAAGAACACCTACATGAAAAGAAAAATATAGTAATTTGTAGATGGAAAGACTCAATATTATTAAGATATAAGTCTCCCCAGATTGATTTTCCCCAATTGTGAAATTGATCTATATATAGTCAACATGATCCCAGTCAACATCCCAGCAGGGCTTTTTAAAATTTTTTGTTTGTTTGTTTGTTTTTTGAGTTGTTTTGGTAGAAATTGACAAGCTAACTCTAAAATTATATAGAAATGGGAAAGACCCAGGAAAGCAAAAACTGTAATCAAGACTGTGAAATGTGCCTGTGGATAAACATACAGATCAATGCAACAAAAGAGTTTATATATGGATGGATGGAGGGATGGATGAATGGATAAACAGGTAGATATAAAGAGAGATACCTAAAGATAAATATACAAACACACACACACACACACACACACACACACATATAAAAAAAGAGACAGGTCAACCTTCCGACCTTTCTGGACAGGCAAGGCAAAGCACCCCCTGGTTTGAGGGGTTGAGCCTTCCGCTAATTTCAGGAGATTGAACCTGACCAACTACCCAACATGGGAAATGTTTCTAGTAAAACAAGGACAGGGAAAAAAGCCAACTCAGGGACTCAGGGAGAGGTGAAGGTAATCAGATTCCTTCTGATAGTCCTTTAGGGCGTTATGTTAAAATATTAGAAGGATAACGAAAGGACCAAAAACAAAAAGCAGCTGCTGTCCCAGCTTTACCCTCCTTAAGCAGCCACTTTGTTGTCAGTGTAAACAAGGGCGTAGCCCGAAACCTTGGAGGCCACTGACAACCCGTAGCCTTCTTAATCAAAAATCCTTAACCCAGTAACTGGTGGATGGCCCAAATGCATTCAATCTGTAGTGGCAACTGCTTTGCTAACAGAATAAAGTAGAAAAATAACTTTTAGAGGTAACCTCAGTGAGCACACCTCACCAGGTCGGAACTATCCTAAGTCAAAAAAAAAAAAAAAGAAAAAGAAACCTTACTAACTCAAAAATTTTAAAATATGAAGCTATTCTGTTAGAAAAAGATGATTTAACGTAAACCACGAATAATTCCCTTAACCCAGCAGGTTTTCTAACTGAGGATCTACATCTTAATTAATTACCACACAAAGGTCCAACCAGACCTAGAAGGAACTCCCTTTAGGTCAGGACAATAGATGGTTCCTCTGGAAGATTGAGGGGAAAAGCAACAGTGGATATTCAGTAAGTAATGGGGAAACTCTTGTAGAAGTAGAGTTAGGAAAATTGCCCAATGGTGAGTTGTTTGCGCTCAGACAAGCCTTAAAATACTTACAGAATCAGGAAGGAGCCATCTTTACCAATTCTAAGTTAAATATGGACTAAACGAAGTCTTATTAATAGCAAGGAACAATTGAAACCCCAAACTTACAAGGTTTTCAACAAAAGGAAGGTTTGTTAAAAGTTAACGGTGTAACATATATAATCCTAATTTACAATCCTGTGGCCTTAGGCAGTCTAGTCCACAAACATGAAGGAATTTCACTTTGGAAAAGAATGGTTATCTTTGAGAGAGAAAAAAAAGTTTTTGTTTTGAAGGTTTAAGCAAGTTTTGAAATGTTAGTTGTAAAGGAAATTCTGTGTGTAAACATTGGCTAAAGTTAAAGGGGTATCATCCAGTTTTTCTGTGAGCTGGACATTAAAGTAAAAGCACAACGGGTTTTTCTTAAAGCACTAACCTGCTCTTTAACAAAAATTATAAAAGGTTAAAAAGAGTCTATAAAATTCTTACCTTATGGTCAGACATTAAAAATGGATAAATATGTCTACAAGGTTTTATTAAAATTGAGTTTAACATTAACAGCACGCTAATATAAAGGTAAAATTTAGCTTATCTGGTATAAAATCATACAGGAGGCATTGTCAAATATAAAATGGTGTCTGGCTTTCTTTGGTCTAAAAACTAATAAAAATAGGTGCCAAAGGAAATGTCTCAGCAAGAAGGCACTAAGGACTATAAAGTCCACTGCTGATGTCCCCACATTTAAAACAAAAGATCAGTTTCTTAGAAATTATGTACTTGGTTTGTCCTCCACCTTCTCTTCCCTTAAAACAAAAGGTCTTTTAGCACAGCCTCCACCCGTGGAGTTTCCAGTACATCGGCACCAGCCTGGGGATCACATTCTCATCAAAGGGTGGAAAGGAGGGAAACTCAAGACAGCCTGGGAAGGACCCTACCTTGTGCTGCTAACCACGGAGACTGCTGTTCCTACAGTGGAAAGGGATGGACACATCACACGCGAGTTAAGCAAGCACCATTATCATCAGAATTATGGGCCATTGTTCCTGGATCAAGCCCTACCAAATTAAAGCTAAGAAAAGCTTAGTCTATCTTTTCCTTTCCTTTCCTAACCCGGTGCCTATATCTATTACTATTCCTACCAGGAGCAACTCTAACCCCACTTTAAAGCGTTTCTATGGTTTAGGAGCAGAGGTCGCTGGAAAGGATCCTATAGGCTTCTTTAAGATATACTTTTTTCTCCCTCCTCCACCTCCTACAACTGCCCCTTTCCCAAACCTAAGCAATCAAACTATGCCTCGCCTCATGCCAAATGACAGAAGCAAGGTCTCAGTAGTAAAAATAGGAGACCTAAGGCAAACCATAGCCATTGAAACAGGATATAAAGATATAAATGCCTGGATAAAGTGGATTAAGAATTCTGTTCACACTTTAAACAAAAGCGACTGTTAACACTTGTGCACACGGTAGGCCAGAGGCCCAGGTTGTTTCCTTTCCACTAGGATGGTCGGCAAATCAAGCAGACGTGGAGTGCATGTGTTATGCCCAGACTGTTTGTTCCCCAAAGAAGACCACCAGAGTCCAGAGTCAAAGCCAAGCGGCAGGGATCTTTACTGCAAGTTCGAACTTGGTCCCTCCTTTACACAGTATACAAGAGGGCCCCGAACAATGCGAGCTTTTTATAGCCCGAAAGTTGCAGGGGAACAAAGAAATTCTTTTGGCTCCCGCGCTTTCAGTAGCCTTGAACGGCTGTCTCCTTATCGGAGACTTTCCAGGTAGTGTTTATACTGGGCTCAGGGAGTTTGAGAGATATATGGTGGTGGGATGGGAGGATGTGTCTGTGCTAGGCTCAGGGAGTTTTGAGCCCGGGGCTGAGGAATGTGCCCAGCTCCTTTCACATGGTAGCTCTTTTTCAAGATTCCAGTGCCTGGAATAATGAATTGTGCCAAGTTCTTTCTCTGCTATTTCCTGAAGTTCAACACCCTGTGGGTCAGCCCCTGAGGGGCACCCAGTCTCCATCTTCGAAAACTAATTTTACCTCATGTCTCCAATGACAAGGGGAAAAATGTGGCATTCCTTGGAGACTTAACAGGATGCAGTGAAGTCAGGTACTTCCAAGAGCTGACGCATCAGTCTGCCCTTATTCATCTCTGAGCGGATGTATGGTGGGATTATGGAGGACCTTTACTGGACACTCTGCCAAATAATTAGAGCAGTACTTATGCTCTAGTTCCATTGGCTATCCCTTTTACTGTGGCATTCATCAACCAGAAAGAGTAAAACAAACAAACAAACAAAAAAACATAGCTTCAATTCTTACCTCTTTAACAACTATAATAAGTATACTCCTTCTTCTTCAGTATTGTCTGGACGGGTGGAGAGGACAAAGACGACTAAGATGGCGCATTTCCGGGTTCTTCATCACCAACTTACCCGGGCGCGGGAAAATGCAGCCCGCGCCCGGGAAAAATGCAGACCAACTGCGCAGGCGCAACGTGACGTCCAAACGAGGAGACCGAAACCTACCTAGCCCCGCCCATGGAACGCCCCAGACACGCCCATGTCCCGCCTACTGCCCTCCCACTCCCAGGCCCTAGACATAAAAAACCGCTCCGGGCAGACGTCCGGCGCGAACTTCTTCGGCCCCTCCTCATATCCGGACCTAGGAACCTCGCCGGAGAACGCTGGCGCGACTTCCTCGGCCTCCACCGCTGGAGACCGGTGAACTTCGCCCTTTCGTCCTTCACATTGGCTAGCTAATAAAGTTTTTTTTACCTTGCCTACTTGCCTCATCTCTGGCGCCTGCTCCGGTGGTCGCGTAAAACAAATCAAGTATTACGTTGTACCATACATCCCACAGTTAATCAAAGCAACTAAGCCAAGACATGTTAAGCAAGTTTCAAGAGGAAAACTATAAAGTAAAAGAGGAGGGATTGTAGAAAGTAAAAAGTTTCTTCTTCAAAGTTCCCCCTTCTTGTTAAAGAATAAATCGTAAGTGTTAGAAATAATGGTTCCTTTTAAAGGCCAACTTTCTTCAAGCCTCTTTGCTTTGTGCTAATAACTCTTAGTTAAGCCCTATCCTATGTAACTGTCGGACATGCTCACAGGCACATCCCAGCTCACAGCCTATGCCCCTTCCTTATTTGGAAATGTTACTGCTTCCTTAAACCTTTTGTAAGCAACTTCTTTGTTCTTCCCTGCACTTACCTATTTAGGAAAGTTTTAGGCTAATAGCAAACCGGGTATCAGTTTAAGATTGTGAGGTCACGCTCCAGCCAATGGATGCAGGACACTGCAGTAAGGACGACCCAAATAAATAAGTCTGCTTTTCCTTTGTTCAAGTGTGCTCCCACCATTGTTCCATCTGCAATTGAGCGCCCTTTCTGCAGAAAGTAAAGATGGCCTTGCTGAGAGGTCTTTTGTCTCTGTACTGACTTTTCTTCATGGCATCGATTATCTATTTCTAACAATTTTGGTATTTTTAACAAGGTGGGAGGTGGGAACAGATGTAAAGACCTACAGCCACAAGAGATCTTTTCCCTAGAAAAGAATTTCAAGTAAGTGGAACCAAAAACTGGCCTCAGTTACTAAACAAACACATCAACAGAAATTCAATTGAAAATGCTCATAGAAAGCCTTCTTTTGTCAAGTAACAGCTTCTTGGTATAACAACTAACGTAAATTATTGCCAAAATAGATATTTACATTGAATTGAATAAAGTAACTTGCTTTAGAAATCAGACAGGTGGATCACCTGAGGTCAGGAGTTCGAGATCAGCCTAGCCAACATGGTGAAACCCCATCTCTACTAAAAATACAAAAATTAGCAGGTGCCTATAATCCCAGACACTCAGGAGGCTGAGACAGGAGAATAGCTTGAACCCAGCAAGCGGAGGTTGCAGTGAGCCAAGATCATGCCACTGCATTCCAGCCTGGGCTAGAAAGAGCGAAACTCCGTCTAAAAAAAAAAAAAAAAATAGCTAAAAGCTGGGAGCATTGTATCAAAATGTTGAGGTTCAGATGACAACAGTTACTTATGAATGGCTATCTAGCTATCTGTTAATGAGTTGCCTGGTCGTAGAGTCTTAACCATTTGCATATAAGAGAGCAAGCGTCTCTGTTTGCTGTATCAGGGAGTCATGCATTTACCACAACACAATGTGGTAGGCTGGACGTTAAGGAATATGTTTTTAAAAAAGGGACTTGGGAACCCAAATAACCTAGACTCATCTGTATTTTAAGCAACTAGTCTAGCTATACTTTTTAGCTATTGCAAGCTATGGGAAGTGAGGGTGGGGCGTCTGGAGCGGAAACGGCAGGCAGTCAGCACGCCCTGTATTTCCTGCCGATGGCAATGATAGTGAGTTTCTCAACCCCCTGCCTCTGTTTCACCAGCAGATTTCAGGGGTGTGCCTGATGAAGCTTCTTGACTGTGTCACTTGCAAAAGCTGGTCCACCTCAGCAGCACAGTGAGGACTTTGGTTTTTTATCTGATGTGCAGCTTCCCTCACAACCTAGCAGCGACTCAGTGTCGCTGGAGGCGTTTTCTTTCTCCGTCCCTGCCTTGTAGCCTGCTCTGCCTGCTGAAGTCTTCTCCCCTGGGAAAGGACACTTCCCCTTGGTGCTTCGCAGGGAAACGGTTTTGCTCAGTGGTCACCAGTGATTCTCCAGCACCCAGAGGTTGCTGTGTTTGAACAGCAGGACCAAATTTTTCCTGAGAAGCAACAGCAGTGATCCGCAAAGGCGCAAATGGTGAATGCGTTTCCCTCACACGCTTCACCTGCTCCGTAGAGGAAATGCATCGCGTGGGAGGCAGCCACACCACTGCCAACGAAGCCCCCTCAGGTCCTAACCTTTCTGCTTTGCTTTGGGGAACAGGAAGGATTGGGGTGTAGAAGAACCTCATTAAACCTCATTCAGTATCACTAATGCACTCACTCCGCCAGAAACATTAATTACACTGACTCCTAGTCATCGTTTGCTACTTTTCTACAACATTTCACCCACTTTGGAAAAGCTCAACTCTTCATATGAAAGCCATTTTCCAAAATAAATAGACAAGTAAATTTATAAATTGTATCTCTCATCCCCAGTACTGTGGTAAGTTAAAACAAAGATGCCAAGATACAAAAACGTCCATATTCTATCTGAGTTGCTATTCTGCCTATTTCTTTTAAAAGTGTGTGGTAATAATACTGGAATTGAACATTTGCTTGTTGTGGCTAGAAAGGCTTAATGAATAAGACATATGTATCTTCCCGAGATGACCAGGAGATGGCACCCCAGCTAGTGTGGGAAACTACTGGCAGGCGCCTCCACCTGCAGGAACTGATCTGAATTAGGGAAAAAGGAAGGGAAAAAATATTCAGGGTATTGCATGGGCCGATAGAGGTTTTGGACAATGATCTCAGGATCTCCTCAACATTTTACGAGTGTCTTTTATTTTGAGAGACTGCATGAATAACAAGAGGAGCAAAATAGGAAGGGAGAGAACGCTTAGAAAAGGAAATGATGGCATCTTTTTAAGGGCATTCTGCAGGAAGGGACTGTGCTAAGTGCTTTCCATGAATTATCTTCAGCCCTCAGGCTCCAGTCCCGTTCAGGGAGGTTCGGTGAGTGGCTGAAGCCCTCAGGGATGAGAACAGTCTCGAAGCCAGAATTCAGACTCAGTTCCGACTGGAGCTACAGCGCATCCCCTGAAAGATACACACGTTTCTTTAAGGATGAGGGGTTCCTGGGGCCTGTCTAGAATATAAGATACTCAAGAAGGAAATTCACATGCAATTTAAGAGATAATAGGAAACACGTTCCACACCCATCCAATGTCTTTGGTAGTGTTTCAGATCAGATGAATTAGAAATAAAATGTCCCAGCCCATGAGGAGTTACTGCCTGGTTGAGCAATGGGAGCTAACGTGGAAGACAGGAAGAGGGAAGTCTAGGTGGCTAAAAGAAGCACATTTAGGTGGTAGGTGAAGCAAAAACTCATATGTCCTGACAGGCGGCATTTGCTGATTAAGCACAAATTCCAGTGACCTTTCTAGTCAAGAAGAAAAGCCTGCCACCTTTTTAAACACAAAGACAGCTCCGTGGTTCTAGCTCCACTCCTCTCCACTGCCCTGAAGTGAGCTCTAGTTCTTTAGAATAGGGCTGACATCACCCCATCACCACAGGGCTGCGACGGAATCTGAGTGAGGCGTATTTTGCCATTGGCCAGGTGTACCCAAGTTTGTCAATGTCGTTCAGAAGTTGTAACAAACAGGAAAGTTAATAATGAATAGTTACCAACCGTCCACTCCATGCCAGCCCCGGTCCTAAGCATTCACGTGTGTTCCCTCATTCTCAGGACCCCCTTTCCAGGCTGACCACACCGGCAGATGAAGAACAAGGGCTCAGAGCTGCACCCTGTTGCATCCCAGCGGCCAGACTTCCCGGGGCCGCTCAAGTTACTCAACCCCTAGGGACTCACCTTCTTGTCCATCAGCTGCAATTAATGTGTCCTGCCTCATTTGCGGGTTGTGATGTTGAATGTGTTAAGATTTCAAGGGCAGAGCTTACAGGTCTGTGCTTCCAACAACCATTAGTTGCATAGAATAAGTTAGCAGCAAGGTCTTTCATTGTAGAGGAAAATTTCTTCTCCAGTGGTGCATTCATGTTGTGTAACTTTGTCCTTGTTTTCCATAAAGCTTTTTAAAGCCCCTTGCTTAGGCCTCATAACGTGCCCATGAGGAGGTAGCATAGCAACTCTAGCCTCCCCATTTCAAGGTCAAGGAAATTGAGTCAGCGGGCTGCTGCTTGCCCACCGGACGTCTAGCTTCCAGTCTGTGAGTCCATTGTCTCATGCTCTTTCCTATAAAATATTCTGGGAATTATGATCAAGGGCCGCCTCGATCAAGTGGACAACTGTGTATAAAATAAGAACCTGGGTGAGAGGCGAGAGGTGACAACCATGGAGGAAGCAGAAGGAGAGAGTTCTTGTGTTCATTAGATACTGAACATGAATGAGCATTGGCCTAGCGGTTTGCCCAAATGGCTTCCAAAAAGGAAGTGGAATTATACTTAACCATGACCATTCTGGAAAGTTTCACAAGTACATAATTTTATGTGCTGGAATCTTCTATTGATCCCTTGGAGCCACTCCTCATCTTTTTCCATCATACTCTGCCCCAGAAGGGGTCTTGCATGAGCCTTATCAGTAGGGTGTGCATGACCTCCAGCTTCTGATTGGGTTCAGTCAAGAGGGAGCCCCTGCAGAAGTTGCGGATGGCGGAGATAGGGGAAGTGGAGGATGAAGTCAGGGTGCTTTTCTACTTATTTTCTCCTGCAAGGTCACCTTGGGCAGCCCGAGTTCCTCAGCCAAACGTTACTGCTCCTCTCAAGCCAACTCTACACTAATCTCCCTCCTTCCAGGTTCAGGCAGTTGCCCTCTTCCCAGGTATCTTCCAGCCTAGGGTGGTAACTGTGTGGCTACCACCAGCTCTGGGACACCATAGTGTCCTGTGTGTTTCTCCTACACAATGGCCATTGAAAACTATCTTTCTGTGAACAGTCCCTCTTTGAATTGCCCCACCTTGATGGTGGCAGGTTCCTTTGGTACTCTACCTGGTGCACTTGGGTATTTCAGCTACTTCCTTCCTGACAAGGAGAGTTGAGGCATTTGCATTCCATCTTGGGCTCTGCCATTTACTAACTGCATGCTTGGTCAAGTTGTTTAGGCTCTGCTGGCTTCAGTTTTCTCGTGGTCCAATATGGGCAGAGGCCCTCTTCTTAATCACTGCTGCACTTCACCATCACCTGGGGGGCCTTGTAACAACGGGTTAAGCCAGAACCTCTAAGAGAGGGACTTGGACATATGTCACAGCCCTAGCTTTCTTACATTACACGAGGTCAAGGAAATCTAAAAGGTACCATCTCTCACCTACACCTTTTGGGCCTCAGGTTCACTCAGTGTTTATTTATTGAGCATGTAGGGGAGGTAAAACTTTACATCTACCCTCTTAGGGTCCCTGGCTGGGCCTGAGAATTAAATTGACCTAGGTTGACTGGAGAAAAGCAAACAAATGTAATCCAAGTTTTATCTGACTCAAGAACCCTCATAAGGAAATGGACACCCAAGGATGGGGTTAGAGTGGAACATTGTATACTGAATGGGAATTGTGGACAAGTGACTCAACTATGTGGGGAGGCTAAAGGAAGAGAAGAACTAATTTTTTTTTCTTTGAGATGGAATCTCACTCTGTTGCCCAGGCTGGAGTGCCATGGTGCCATATCAGCTCACTGCAACCTCCGCCTCTCAGGTCAAGCGATTCTCCTGCCTCAGCCTCCCGAGTAGCTTGGATTACAGGTGCCTGCCACCGTGCCTGGCTAATTTTTGTATCTTTAGTAGAGATCAGAATTTCACCATGTTGGCAAGACTGGTCTCGAACTCCTGACCTCAAGTGATCCACCCACGTCGGTCTCCCAAAGTACTGGGATTACAGGCATGAGCCACCACACCTGGCCAATAAGAACTATTTTAAAAAAGGTCTGTTTATGCAGAATTCTCTCAGCTATGACTCCCCATAGAAGAATGATTCTTTTCTCCCTTTACAGCGAATACATTTTTAACATGGGAGGGTTTATCTCTTGTTTTTAGGAAGAAAAGGGGTGATTCGAATGCCCTTCCTGTATCTGCTGTTTCTCGAGTGCCTTCAGCTCAAGAGAATCCTTCAGCCAAAGTGAACTATTTTGGGGTGGCCTGTTGCACCACCCTCCAAGCACATGTCAGGCATTGTGTTAGGCATTTGGCTCCTGCTCAGTGGAGGGTGAGGGAGAAAGACATGTCACTAAGTCATCATATGGTGCTGGGACAGTGGTTGGTAGGAAGGGCTTTAGAAAGAACATACAGAAGACAGGGTTGCTTTGGAAAGGAGCAATCTGTGAGCCATGTTTCCGAGAAATCAGCATAAGGAGAGAGGAGGTAGATGCAGACTAAACCCGACTAGCCTAGGTCGCAAGTGGAAGCCTGGGATGGTGACAGGGAGGCCAAATGGCCATGGTGGTCAGAGCATGGCTGAGGAGATGGAGGCCAGGCTGCGCTCAAGGCAGGCTGCAGGCATCTGTTCAGACCTGTCCCCAGGCAATGCAGAGGGCATTGCATTGTTTAATGGAATCAGATTAAAGTTTGCTACAGAGTGCCTTGTGCAGGAGGGACAGGAGACAAAGAGGAGGGAAGGGCACTATAGAATAGAGGAAAGAAGCTGAAATACTTAGGTGTGAATGAGTCGCTGCTAATTGCTAGTATATTGCTTAGCAGACCTAGGAGACAGCTTGGAATGAGAGAGACAGGAACTGGTGTTGCATGGAATGTGACGAAAGGCGGAGGAGAGGGCAGTTACTGCTGCTCACCTGTGTGCATGTTGAGGCTGTGAATCAACAAAGGTTATGAGGCAAATCCACCCAGCAGTAATACCTACTGCGTCAATAGAGAACTCTTCTCTCCTAATGCATCAGCCACCGGCAGACCACACCCTGGACTTCAAGCACATGCTCCGACACCATCTGAAATTTTCTACGGGCATTTTCACTTTCAAAGAATCCTCTGTGCCTGCTTTTTCCAACGTGGGGCAGGGAGATTCCCTGACTGCAACCTCGTTCTAGGTGGGGCTGCCACACAGGAGGATGAGGATTTTGGTGATACCCACCACACCCTGACAACAGTCTCCCCTGATCCCTGATCCTGAAGGCAGAGATGCAGCCGTGAGAGACAAGGAAGGCCATGGGAGCGGGCCTGGGAGACAGAGAGAGTCACGGGGGAAGGCACCTGCCACTTGCCCTGGGCTTCCCAGGGGTGAGTTAAGAAATGACTTCTCCCCACCTCAGTTTTCACCACGCTATGAGGAACGTGTCACTGAAACAGTCTCTACGAAGTGAGCCAGGGCAATGACCTGGGCCCCTGCCAGCAAGCTGACACAGCCGACTTCGAAGGCTCCTCCTTCTACTCGTCTCCTGCTGATCTCAGGGTCCTGAAATCCAGATTGGTTTATTGATCCACTTATTCATTCATTCACTTACTCATTCGTCAAATATTAACTGAGGCCACTTGGGCCAAGGTGCAGTAGACCCTGCATTAACCTGCAAAAAAGGCTATTTGCAAGAAGAAGGTATCATCAAAACTGGACTTCACCATTGCATAGAAGTGGCATTGAATGGATAGCACCTAATACGGAACAGGAAAGGCATAAGCATAAGTTTACTCATCAGTCTGCATGATTAAGCATAATGACGCCACAAGGCACAGCATTTCTTAGGGGTCACTGATGAGCTAGGGGATTGATAACCTACAGAAAAGATGAGGGCCATTTCCTAGTGATTAGGCCGAGCTCTGAGCTGGCTCATTTCCTTTTAAGCTCATTTCCTGTGACGACACTGTTGTTATTGTTAAGTCAGAAGATATGTGTCCAGAAAGTCAAAGGCATGTAACCAAAACAATTTTAGCAAAGAATATTTTTAAGATAATATATTCCCTTGATTATCTAGACATTTTATGAAGAGAGCCATATTTTCAAACTGAAGCATCTTTCGAAAACTGATTCCATTCTTTCCCTCTTCGTGCATATGCTTAAATTCTGTGCACAGAATCTATATCGGGCAGGAGGATGGGACAGCCCTCAAGCCTTGGAGATTAAGACACAGAAGAAATGCCCAGAAACCAAGGGCTGAGGTGTTGGGCTTCTGTAGATCTCAATTACACACTGTGTAGTTTGGTTCTTCCCAACTGGAGGTGGTTTTGAGGCTGGTATTGAGGACTTTCAAGGTTCCTCCAAACCTTGGGTTTATGTTGTTCCAATTGCAAGAGATTAATCTACTCAATTAGCCAGAGGGTCATTGCTTAATCACAGTAGCGATCTCCCTGTTGCAAAGACAGCAGAGAAGAGGCCAGAACTTGAGCAGGGTGACAGCCTTTGCTCACTGCCCCTTTCTCCCTCCACAGGCAGAAATTCCACTTCAGTAGCCTCTTCACTTTGGAACGAAGAGGAGAGACTTGCATTTGGAACTGTCAAGAGCATGGCAACACTTGTACTTGGTCTCCCCAGAAGGAAATGATTTTGGATCGAGCCACGCTTACAGTCCCCTCATTGGAGAGGGCAAGGTGGCATCTCTGAGGACAGGGGACCCACCCGGTCAGTCCTGGGTTCTGTGCCCACTGACAGGCAAAGGCATGCCTTGACTTTTGGTCTTGGATTTGCCACTTTTAAAACCAGTGCTTAAAAACCACCTCTGCCTTCTACAGTAGCATTAAAGCACCATGTGTTGCTAAGCTCACAGCACCCAACAACGCGTCTGTACAGGGGTTGGGACTTAACATTGCATGTTCCTCTGTGAGTTAGGTGACCACATGTTTTTATTAAAATATTTGTATTGCTTTTTTTTCTTGGAATTTTTTATGTGTTGAAAACTTCTAAGAGCGTCCTTGTTTATTTATTGATTTTATCACGCTATGGGCCTGTGACAGGGCACACTGATTATAATCCTCCCAGAAAGACAAAGTGCTTTATGATGTTTTAATGCAGGAGCTTCTTTCTATAAGAGGCCAGACCGGTAAATATTTTAAGCGTGGGCTAAGTGGTCTCTGTCGCCATTACTCAGCATTGCCGTCATAGCATAAAGGCAGCTGCAGACAATACACAAAGGAACGGATATGTCTGGGTTCCAATAAAATGTCATTCCTGAACACTGGAATTTGAGTTTCATAGACTGTTCATATGTCACAAAGTATTTTTCCTTTAAAATGTGAAAACCATTCTGGCAGGACATAAAGTATAACAGGCATGCCAGATTTGGTCCATGGGCCATAGTTTACTGACTCTTGTTTAAAGATTTGGCACTAGTTGTTAAATATAATTTCTTCACAGCTTCAGAGTCACTGTGGCATGACACTTCTAAACCTGTACCAGGACCCAGGGATTAGCCACACTTTTTGTAGCTCAGGGCCTCACTGTACCAGGTGCCCAGGGATTTATTTTTATTGCCCAGCCCCCTGCCTCCCTCTGTTCTGTGTCAAGGACTTTGCTGGGGTCCCTGAGCTCACCAGGGACACCCCTGTCCTCAGGGTGCCTGACGTCTCTCTAGCCCAGGACCCCAGAGCCTCTCAACATGGCTACTCTGAGCTTGTTGAGTTTCCCAGCAGGGAGCTGCTAAACTGCCAACCCCCGTCCTGTCCTCTGCTGGACACATGCCTCCTTGTCCTCCACAGACTCTCCAGGTGACACTAGAAAGTGACCTGGAAGTTCTTCTAGATTTAGCCACCCCGAGGGTTTTAATGATGTAGCTGCTTCTGTTACTAGCAATGGCTGCTTGATCATCTCCTGGATGGTGACTGCCTCCATGTCACTCAGGGCTCTCCAGACCAACAGCATCTCTTGGAGATATGCAAGGAAATGTATTTTTAAGGAATCCGCTTATGCAATCGTGGGGGCTGGTGAGTCTGAAATCTCCAGGGTAGACCAGGCGGCTGGAAGTGCAGGCAGGATTTCTGTGTTGCGGTCTGGAGGCAGAATCCCTCGTCTCTGGGAAACCTCCGGTTTTCCTCTCAGGGTCTTCATCTGTTCACATGAGGCCCACCCACATTATGGAGGGTCATCTGCTTTACTTAAAGTCAACCGATTGCGGATGCTAATCCAACTACAAAATACCATCACAGCAACATCTAGATTTGGATTTGGCCATACAACTTAGCACCATAGCCTAAACAAGTTGCACAGAAAATGAACCGTCACTCCCAAACCCAAAGCGCTGGGCAAAGCCAGCAGCATGGTGGGGGTGTTCCCACGAGGAGTAGGAAGAGTCTCGTTCCTCAGAAGTTTCTCTTCTGCTACTGACCTGGGGAGAAGGGAGGAGATTTTCCTCCATGAATGTGTTTGGAAAGAGTGTATGAACAGTTGGGAAACCATCCAGCTCTTTTGTCCTTCCTACTCTGCCTGAAGAGCAATTGTTTGCCTCCCAGAGACCTGGTCATGCTCTTGAAGAACTGACATATGTTATGCACCTTAATGATGCAAATAAATAAAAGAGGCTCCCATCCCCTAACAAGCAACATTCACATACTCAGATATCAGTGAGCAACATGAAACTGTACGGGGGTCACACACAGGGTATGTTGTGCAAAGTAGCCCTGCAGCAGAGCGAGGGCTCAGGTTGCAGAAATATCCATAGCTGTGTGGTTTTTACCAAATCTGTTGATTTCTCAGAGTGTCAGTTTTCTCATCTAAACATGAACATGCAGCCATCCTTTCCTGTGTGTATGAGTCTGGGTCCAGTTAACAGATGGAAAGGGGACTACACAATGATTTAAACAGCAGTGAATTATTTAGCTCTTCTAAGCAAGTAAATACCTGTAACCAGCTGCCTCTACGATTCCCGAGGCTGCAAGAGCATACCTGAGCAAGGTGAACTTGAAAGAGACGGCCCTTTCCCAAGGCTACTTACAAACCTCCATGGAGAAGGTGTGCTTGCCACTCGTGGATGATACAGAAGTTCGCCGGATTGCCTGGATGGAAGCTGGTACACAGGTGCTGGGC
Organism: Papio anubis; assembly: GCF_008728515.1. NCBI lineage: Eukaryota > Metazoa > Chordata > Mammalia > Primates > Cercopithecidae > Papio > Papio anubis. The sequence goes on from NC_044989.1 coordinate 97,320,366, forward strand.
AAGCAGGGAGTGTTAACAGGCTTGCAGAGAACACGTGGTATTGCTGTGGGTTGGAGGCCTGGAGCTGCTGGCGTAGTGTTGAGGGAGCCGCAGGGAGGTGATGAGCAGGCCAGGCCCTACTAAGAAAGCTCAACATCATGCCCACTGTATGATACTTGAGACTTGAGAATTTTGTCCTTAACTGCAGAGCGGCTGAAAAGCAAACCATCCTTTGATAATGAGGAACGCTGGGGAGGTTAAGGGAGACGGTGTGTAAAGCCCTGGGCATAGCCTACAGTTTCCACTGTGCTGCCTCAACCTGACTGCAGCTTACCTGGAATTCACCTCCATTTCTTCAACCTGTGTTTTCAGTTGGCAAACGTAAGCCTCTTGATTTACAGTAAATGCCGGTCAGCCAGTGTCTGGAGGTCTGAAGAATGCCTCTTCGTATTGGGACTGTAATAGATCCATTGCCTGATGCATGGCAAGTCAACACACCAAAACACTGGGTTGCAGCAGAGAGAGATGTTTAATTGTAGGGCCGCTGAACGAGGAGACAGGGAGACTTCAAATCCATCTCCCCTAGGAGGGTTTTTAAGGGTTTGAATAGCATGAAGTGTGGAGATTGTTGATTGGTCAAGAGTACAAGGTAAAGTCATGGAACAGAGAGAGGAAACCATTTTATTCTCATGCCAGTTCAGTTCCTCTGTGGGGCTCTTCAAATGGGTTGGCATCAGCTGTTCCATCAGAATTCAGGATCTGCTTAAGCAATTCTTAAAGAAAAACCTTCTGATTTTAACATCAGAGATGCTCTCTGTGGGAACAGTGGGGATGTGAATGGTCAGTATCTAGCGAGCGGTCAGTATCTAGTGAGTGGTCAGTATCTAGCAAGTGGCCAGTATCCAGCGAGTGGTCAGTATCTAGCAAGTGGTCGGTATCTAGCGAGAAGACGTGGTCAGTATCTAGCGAGTGGTCAGTATCTAGCAAGAGGTCGGTATCTAGCGAGTGGTCAGTATCTAGCTTGAAAACCAGATGGAGGCAGTGCCATTCACTGGAACAAAACAGCAAGAGCAGCAGGTTTGGGAGGGGTGAAAAATAAACGCCTTTTAACTCCAATTTGGAGAGTGCGTTGATAAGTTTCTCATGTGTTTTGTTTCCTAACCTAACAGCAGAAAGTTACAATTTTTTGTTTTGTTGCTGGACTTCTTTAAGAGTAAACAGTTTAATAGGCCTACAATACAATATGAAAAAAAAACTATAACCTTAATGAATTATAAGAAAACATATGGCATTTAATAACAACATCCCGCTTTTCAGGATATTAAGAGCAGTGTGTATTTTAGTAAATAGCACACACTTGGAGGAATTACATTAATGAAGTAATTTCACCTTCTTCTGGTATACCCAACAATTTACTTAAACTTTTTTAAATTTTTTAATTGACAAGTAAAAGTTGTACGTATTTATGGTGTATAACATGATGTTTTGATCTATGTACACATTGTGGGACAGCTAAATCAAGCTAATTAATATATATATTACCTTATATACTTATTTGTTGGTGAGAGCATTTGAAATCTACTCTCTTAGCAATTTTCAAGTATATGATATATACATAATAATAGCATATTGTTATTAACTAGAATCACCATGTTGTACAATAGATCTAAATGTATTCCTCCTGTGTAACTGAAAATTTTTAATCTTTTCACCAACATTTCCTCAATCCTTCCACCACCCTGCCTCTGGTAACCACCACTTTAGTCTCTGCTTCTATGTGTTTGAATTTTTTAGATTCCAGATGTAAGTGAGATCATGTGATAATTCCGTGCCTGGCTTACTTCATTTCGCCTAACATTTCCCGGTTTCTCCATGTTGTTGCAAATGACAGAGTTCCCTTCCTTTTTAAGGCTGAATAGTTTCCCATTGTGTATAATGTACCACATTTTCCTTATCTGCTCATCCACTTAGAGCCACATGGGCTTATTCCGTATTCCACAGCTTTGTTATTGTGAATAATGCTACGATGAATATGGGAGTGCAGATAGGTCTTTGATGTACCGATCTCATTTTCTTTGAACACACACCCAGGATTGGTATCGTTGGTTCATACGGTAGTTCTATTTTTAATTTTATGAGGAATCTCCATGTAGTTTTCCATAATGGCTGTACTAATTTACATTCCCACCAACAGTGTACACGTGTTCCCTTTCTCCACTTCCTTGCCAACACTTATCTTTCTTATTTTTAAAAATAGCCATCCTAACAGGTGTCAGGTGACATCTCATCGTGGTTTTGATTTGCATTTCCTTGGTGATTAGTTATGTTAAGCATTTTTTCACATACCTGTTGGCCGTTTCTATGTCCTCTCTTGAGAAACGTCTTTTCAGATCCTTTACCCAATTTTAATCAGGTTATTTGGTTTCCGGTTATTGAGCTGTTTGGGTTCTGTATATATTTTGGATATTAACCCCTTAACACATATGTGGTATGAGAATATTTTCTCTCATGCCATAGGCTGTCTCTTGACTCTGGTTGTTTCCCTTTGTTTTTTGAGTTGAAGCTCTCCATTGAATTATAAATGGACACACAGACAAGTGCACAGCACAAAGCATACTTTCCCCTGTAACCACCACCCAGATCAAGAAGTAAAACATTATTAGCATCACTGAACCCCTGTCATGTCCAATCCCGGGTACAAATCCCCTCCTTCCTGAAGGTAGCCACATCTTGACTGTACACCATAAAGCAGTTTAGCTGGGTTGTGGACTTTATATAGAGGGAATCATACAAGTAAGTGTTCTTTTGTGCCTGCCTCCTTTTGCTCAAGACCAAGTTTGCGAGATTCGTTAATGTTGTTGTTTATGGTAGCAATTCATTCATTTACAAAGTAGTTGTGCTAATTACACTCCCAATGAGAGCACAGAGACTTTTTTTGTTTTGTTTTGTTTTGAGATGGAGTCTCACTCTATCACCCAGCCTGGAGTGCAGTGGCACGATCTCAGCTCACTCCAACCTCTGACTCCAGGTTCAAGCGATTCTCCTGCCTCAGCCTCCCAAGTAGCTGGGATTACAGGTGCCCACCACGATGCCCGGCTAATTTTTGTATTTTTAGTAGAGACGGAGTTTCACCATGTTGGCCAAGCTGGTCTCGAACTCCTGACCTCAGGTGATCCACCCGCCTCAGTCTCCCCAAGTGCTGGGATTACAGACGTGAGCCATCGTGCCTGGCTATTTGCCCTTCTTCCCAGTCAACATGTGGTAATAACCATCTTTTTTATTGTTATTATTTTAAATCATTATCATCAGGATGTAGCTTTTCTTCTGAAGTTTGATTTATATTTTTCTGATGAATGATGAAGTTGATCTCTTCCTAAGTTTACTGAGCATTTGAATATACTCTCTTACATGTTTTCTCTTTAAAAAAAGATAATTTGTAGGAGTTTAGAGATAGATAAATAGAAATCCTGTATCAGTGAAAAATGCTGCAACTGTCTTTGCTTGCTCTATGACTTACCTTTTCACACTCTTAATGGTATTTTGTGTGGGAAAGATTTTAATTTTGATTTTAATATAGTTCAGTTTGTACATCTTTTCCTTTGTGGGTAGTATTTTCTGTGTCTGGATTCAGAATTTTCTTACTATCCCAAATGTATGAGTATATTCTCCTATATTATCTTCCAGAATCTTTATGGTTTTTACTGTAAAAGTTAATTTTTGTATACGGAATGATGTAAGAGTAAGGTTTTATTTTTTCATATCCAATTGACCCAGCATGACTTATAAAAAGACCATCCTGGCCAGGCAAGGTGGCTCATGCCTGCAATCTCAGCATTTTGGAAGGCTGAGGTGGGAGGATTGCTTGAGTCCAGGAACTCAAGATCAACCTGGGCAACACAGGGACTCTGTCTCTACCAAAAAATAAACAAATAAATAAATTAGCCAAGTGTGGTGGCATGTGCCTGTAGTTCCAACTACTCAGGGGACTGAGGCAGGTGGATCACTTGAGCCCCAGAGGTAGGCTACAGTGAGCCAAGATCATGCCACTGAACTTCAGCCTGGGCAACAGAGTGAGACTCTGTCTCAAAATAAAATAAAATAAAATAAAGTAAAATAAAAAAAAAAAAAACAAAGAAAAACATAAGATAAAAAGAAATTCTTTCCCCATTACTCTTGAGTCATAAACACATATGACATTAATAAAACATTCATTTATGTTTGAATCTATGTCTAGATTCTCTGTTCTTTTTCTTTTTCTTTTTTTTGAGACAGAGTCTTGCTCTGTTGCCAGGCTGGAGTACAGTGGCACGATCTTGGCTCACTACAACCTCCATCTCCTGGGTTCAAGTGATTCTCCTGCCTCAGCCTCCCAAGTAGCTGGGACTACAGGCATGTTCCACCATGCCCAGCTAATTTTTGTATTTTTAGTAGAGACAGGGTTTCACCATGTTGGCCAGGAGGGCCTTGATCTCTTGACCTTGTGATCCACCTGCCTCAGCCTCCCAAAGTGCTGGGATTACAGGCATGAGCCACCGCATGTGGCCCTCTCTATTCTTTTTCATAGACTATTTGTCGATCTTTGCATCACTATTAAATTGTCTTAATTACTCTAGCTTAATTATAGGTCTTGATATCTGATAATGTGTATCTTTCACCTTTGTTTTCTGTATTTTTCTAAACATTTATTTCCCACGTATTTCCATAAATTTTAGGTTCAGCTTTTCAATTTACACACACACACAAACACATACACACATCCTTGCTGAGAGATTGTATTACATTAAATCTATAAAATTGGGGAGAACTGACATTTGAAATCTTGACAAATTGAGATTTTCTATATCCATGAATATGGTATGTCTTGCCATTTATCTAGGTCTTCTTTAATTTCTCTTGCAAATTTTATTTATTTATTATTGGTAGATTAAAAAATATTTTTCATGCAATTATATATGGGATCATTTTTAAACATTTATCTTCTAATTGTTTGATACTGGTACATACAAATAAAATTAATTTGTCATATTTACCTTGTTTCCAGCAATTTTCCTAAATTTTGAATTCTAGTGGTTTTTCTATATAATTTGTTTGGATTTTTTTATTCACAATCTTGTAATTTCTGAATAACATAAATTTTATATCTTTATTTGCAGTCCTTATCCTTTTTGTCCTTAGAGAAATGACTAGGATATTCACCACAAGTCTGAACAGGGTTTTTGATAGCAGACATCTTGTCTTTTTCTCAGTCTTAAGGGGAAAGTTTTCAATATTTTATCATAAAATATGCTTGCTCTGTGTGTGTCTGTGTGTGTGGTGTGTGTGCATGCACACTAGACCTTCTTTAATTTCTCTTGCAAATTCTGTTTATTTATTATTGATAGATTTTTAAAGAATATTTTTAGGCAATTATAAATGCAATTATTTTATGATACAATATATATGGGAGTTAAGGAAAATTGCTTCAATTCTTAGTTTATTACAAATTTTTAAAAAATCACAAATGGGCATTTACTTTTTACTTTATTAAATGCTTATCAGTTTTTTTCCCCACTAAGCAAACCATGAATTTTAAACATAAACCCAAGTAAAACCCCTGAGATTCATGCTTAGATCATTGACTGTCAGCCTTTTTTCTTTTCTACGATGTTCATTTAAAGCTGTACATGTCCCTTTAAATTTGGCATTAGTCAAATCCCACAAGTATCGATATAAATATTTTTATTGTTCAGTTAAAAATACTTTCTAATTTCCATTGTGATTTGTCTTTGATCAATGGCTTATATAGCAATGCATCACTTAATTTCAAACAAGAAAACAAATTACTATTGTGTTGTTGCTTTTGAGCTTAGTTGTACTGTTTTCAGATAATGTATTTGTATGTTTTTAATCTTCTGAACTTTGCTGAAACATGTTTTGTGTCCCAGCTTACAGTCAATTTTGGTAAATGTTTCATGTGCCCTTGAAAAAAGAAAGTATAATCTTCCATTTCTGATTTCAGTGTTATATACATGACAACACAATCAAACTTGTTAATACTTTAGAGCCGTTCACTGTTGAAAACTTGAGTCTTTATTTGAAAGTGTCTTTTACTTGTCATTATTTTGAAGGTTAATTCCACTAGATATAGAACTCTATATTTGGGGTTATTTTATTTCATCTTTTGAAACCATCATCCTCTGGCTTCCATTATTTCTGTTAAAAAGTCATCTCTCAACCTTGTTGTTGCTCCTTTGAAGAAAATAGGTCTATTCTTCTTCTGGCTGCTTTCAATTTTTTTAAACTTTTAACAATTCTATGACAGTATAAGTGGTATTTTTTTTTTTTTAAAGAAATTATCTTATTTAGGGTTTGTAGCACTTCTTAAATCTTTGGTGTAGTGTTTTGTCCTTTTAAAAAAGTTCCCCACCATTAACTCTTTTTAGATTGCTTCAGCCTCATTTTCCCTCTCTTTTCCTTTTGGGACTCGAATATGTCATATGATTAGAACTTCTCACCATGCCCTACATATACCTTAAGCTATTTTCTATATACTTTATTTTTTTAGCTTGAGAGATAAGCATGGAGATGCTTCAAACTAGTTATTTTCCAATTATCTGTACTTTAATTTCCTAACTCATTTCTGCTCTTAAGCTGTTTTGTTTAGGTCTTCATTTCATTACTTTTGTTTTCGGTTCTAGAATATCTATTTGAATTTTTGAAATTTTCAGTTTCTTGATGAATTTCTTCAACTTTTTGCTAAATGTATTGAACTGATCACAGTCATTTTGAAGTTTATATCTGATAAATCCAATATCTGGATATATTGTCTATATATTTTCTTGATTTTATGTTCATTGTGTCTTTTTTCCATGCCTGGTTATCTTTAATTGAAAGCTAGACATTGAGTAAGAAAATTCATTGAGATAATTTGAGACTCTGGATAATATTATCTTCCACAAGAGAGAATTTACATTTGCTTCTGACAGGCAGCTGGGGTGGAAGAATATTACTATATCTCTTAAATGTAGCTTGATTCAAATCTGGGCTTTTTAGAAGCTCATATCTGGTTTAGGTTCATGATTTTTTCCTAAGGTGCGGCCTTTCAGAGATTCCAACTGAAAACCCAGAATGCTTACCTGGCCTTCCTTTTTGGTGGGTCCTGAGCTCTGACTTTTGTCTCTCCAGCCATGTGAGACTCCCCCAGCTGGGCACACCTTATCAGCTTCCACTTTGGAAAATCCAGGTGTCTTGTGGTGCAAAGGTAGAGGCAAAGATCACTTACCTTTCTGGACATTTTTGCCTGGAAAAGTGGCTTCTCAAGTTCTTGCTGCCTGGTAGTTCAGTATTGTTTTCAAACTTATTTTTGTTAACTCCAGTTTTCCTGGTTTTCCAGAGCTAGAGGGTTCTAATAAGGGGATTGTGTGTGAAAACTGCCAAAAGTGAAATTTTTACAAAAATTGCACTTTAGAATACTATTTTCAAAATTATATAGAAAGAAGTATCTATTTTTTTAAAGATGTACTTAAGCTGTTGCATTAGAAAAAAGATAATATTTTTTTCTGACAAGAAAAGTGAAGGTTTTGTGGAATCTGAAAACATAGTACTATTTATTTGTGAGTTGATATTATTTGCCTAATATTAGGATAAACATATTATTTATCATCCAAAGCAATATACTTTTGAGAGTAAAAGGGCCATTAAGTAAACAGGATACACTAGAAAAAATAGGTATAAATGAATGTCACAGGATCCTTAGGGTGTCGCTTGGCCAGCCGAAACCTCTGTGGCTGGCAACGCGTCTGCTTGGGTTTTGCTTGTACCTGCTGGGTTCGTTCCACCCGCTCAGCCCAGCAGGCTGTGATTGGCTCACGCTACTGACCCAGATCCCACACCTGTCAAGGGCAAGCCAGGAGCAGGGTGGCAAGGGGTATGTGCATGAGTGAGCTCAGGGTCTGGCTACTGCGCACAGCCAGGAACATTGGCTGCAGTGGGGTGGGCAGCTCCAGGCAGCAGCACGGCACTGGCTCTGCCTGAGGCTGCGTCTGGACCAGGTGTACCGCAAGTGGCTTCTGCTGTGGGCACCGGGGAACATGGTGGCGCCTAAAACTTGGAGACACCAGGAACTGCAGAGCCCTGAAGAGGTAGTTACATTGTGTCACAGCCCAGGCTCAGGGAGCCCCGAGGTCTGGGCCCCCCGAAGGGCGGGTCCCAACTCTTTTCTCCTTCTGGCTTCCTGCCTGCAATGTGGCAAGCACGTTGGCGGGGGAGAGGGGCGAGCGGGCATGTTTGGAGGATTTCAACCTATCTGTGTTACAGCTCTTTCAGTCCCACCACCCGCCCAGCTCCGGCTTGCAGCTTCTGGGCTGGCTCAGCCCCACCACTGCTTCCTGCCATGTGGGGCGGCTGCCTGGTGCCAGTGGAGAGTGGGAGGGCTAAAGTGTTACAGCAGCTCTGGCTCAGGGAACCCCAAGGTCTGGGCCCTCAGAAGGGCTGCCACTCTTCACTCCTGTAGTCCAGGGGCGTGTCACCACCCACAGCTCAGCAAGCTGGCCAGGAACATGTTACAGTTCCCTTTGCTCCTGCTGTTCAGTGAGTCCCAAGTTCTTGTCCCACATCCAGGAAGAATGAGGCTACATGGACAACTGGACGGTGAGCAAGGCAGAGAGGAGCTTTACTGAGTGACAGAACAGCTCTCAGGAGACCCAAAGTAGGTAGCTCCTTTCCACAAGCAGGTTGTCCCAGTGAGCGTCTAAGTCTGGCTGAATCTGGGTTTTTTTATGGGCTTGTAATGAGGAAGTGCACGCTGATCGGTCCATGGGCAGACATGGGTGGACCTGGAAAAAGCAGCTGATTATTATTCCTACTGAAGTTTGAGCACTGCTGTGATACTAGTGATGACACTAGTGATGACACCAAGATTTGGAATGAACTCAGTAAGGGTGAACTGGAGCCACAGTCAAGAAAGATGCAGAATTTTGTCTGGGCAACAGTACTTAGACCATCATATAGTTCTCTTGTCTCCCTTCAACTCTCCTCTTGTTTTTTTGTTTGTTTTTGTTTTAGTTTTTTGTTTTGTTTTTTGAGACAGAGTCTCACTCTCTTGCCCAGATTGGAGTGCAGTAGTGGGATCTCGGCTCACTACAACCTCTGATTCCCAGGCTGAAGTGATTCTCCTGCCTCAGCCTCTCTAGTAGCTGGGATTACAGGTGCGCACCATCACGCCTGGCTGATAGTTTTGTATTTTTGGGAGAGACGGGGTTTTGCCATGTTGGCCAAGCTGGTCTTGAACTCCTGATGTCAAATGATCCACTCGTCTCGGCCTCCCAAAGTGCTGGGATGAGAGGCATGAGCCACCGTGCCCAGCCTCCCCTTGGTTTTTATTCTTTTGGCCTCTTCCTTGAGTTTGTCCCATGACAGTTTCCTGCCAATTTGACCTGTTGACTTTCTGCTCCACTTTTACAATCTGCTGCTGCATCTGGAGGCCACCTGTTTGCAGTGAAATCCATCTCTGCCTCATTGCTTCAGGTTTCTGCAACAGGGTTTCTGGTCACCTTGGCCCCAGGTTCCTGGCCAGCTTCCACAGCGGGCAGTAACGCCATATAGAGCAGAAATTTAAACACTGTGATTCACTATGTTTTTCATAGTGATGCCCAGGTCCAGAGTTGCAGCAATTATACAACCTATTGGCTTATCATTCCAATAGCAAGCTAAAATTACAATCCATGAGGTCAGTTAGGCTTGGCAAAAGTATAGCTTAACCCTGAGGTTATCTCTGTTATCTATTACAGAGAAAGTGAGCTAATTAATGCTCATAATGAGTGGTATTGTTTGAATGTGTCCTTAAGTGTTTTGTTGTCTTTTGTTTTGTATTGTTTTGAGATGGAGTTTCGCTCTTGTTGCACAGGTTGGAGTGCAATGGCACAATCTCGGCTCACTGCAACCTCCACCACCCAGGTTCAAGCAATCTCCTGCCTCAGCCACCTGAGTAGCTGGGATTACAGGCATGTGTCATCACGCCCGGCTAATTTTGTACTTTTAGTAGAGATGGGGTTTCTCCATGTTGGTCAGGCTGATCTTGAACTCCTGACCTCAAGTGATCCATCCACCTCGGCCTCCCGAAGTGCTGGGATCACAAGTGTGAGCATTTTTTTTTTTTGAGGCAGAGTCTTGCTCTGATGCCCACGCTGGAGTGCAGTGGCACAGTCTAGGCTCACTGCAGCCTCCGTCTCATGGGTTCAAGCAATTCTCCTGCCTCAGCCTCCCAAGTAGCTGGGGACTACAGTCACCCAGCACCATGCCCAGCTAATTTTTTTTTTTTAAATAGAGACAGGATTTCACCATATTGGACAGGATGGTCTCAAACAACCTGACCTCAAGTGATCTGTCTGCCTCAGCCTCCCAAAATGCTGGGATTACAGGCATGAGCCACCGCACTTGGTTGTGTCCCCTAAATTTTATGTGTTGGAAACTTAATCCCCAAATTCATATGTTGATGGAATTTGAAGATGGGAACTTTTAGCCTTAAAGGGAAATATTAGTATTAGATGAGGTCATCAGGGTGCGCCCCCACGAAGGGGACTTGTGGCTTTATAGGAAGAGGAAGAGAGTCCTGCACTGACATGCACACTTGCCCTGTCTTGCCATGGGATGCCTCCCACGTGTCATGAGACAGCAGAAAGGCCCTCGCCAGATGCTGGTGCCGTGCTCTTGGACCTTCCAACCCCAGAACCATAAGCTAAAGAAACTTCTTCTCCTTCTAAGCTACCCAGTCTGTGGTATTCTGCTATAGCAACAGAAAATGGACCAGTACAGTCAGCACGCTGCATCATCAAGGAAAGATGTAATTGGGTTCATTGACCCTCATTTAATAAGGCAGTAAATTAGTAATTATTTTAGAAATATTCCCATAAACAATTTAAAATATATATACAGCAAGCTTCAGTTACCCGAGAAGGGAGAGGGGGAACACTCGCTCAAAATTCTCACCACGTCATGATAAGCAACGATAAATGAGGAATAACTGGAATAGCCACTGTGCTTTGTTTGAAGAAAGAAGTTGTAATGATCTGTTTTTACACCAGATGGCAGAGTTGGTTTTCATTTGACTTTTTTCTTTTTTTTTTCTTTTTCTTTTTTTTTAAAGTCTCCAAAATACCTGCCTATTTTATATAACCAGCTTTTACTTGTTGGTTCCCATCAGGTCAATATAATTTGTTTAATACTTTTTCACACAAGGACATAACACAATGAAAGACTTACTTTACTCTAAGCCTTTTTGGGGGAAAGAGAATAGCAGACGGTCTAAAGAGTATAATTCAGCTAGATTATACCTACTTTGTCAAAGGAATGATGCATTTAAATAATACCTGTGGTTGCCTTCAAACTAACACAAGTTTTCATACTGCTTTTATAATTATTATATACAATTATACAACCTATTGGCTTATCATTCCAATAGTTTCTGAAACATCAACTATACTGCTTGCAAATGCATTTTTTGAAATTTATGTCTACTACTAACAATCATAAGAAATGAATTTGTACTCTTATTTTGTGTGTTATCTTGTTTTCATTTTACTTTTTTCCCTACTAAACTTGAGGAGCAAAGCAAAAATAGTAAGAGTTTCTTTTTCAATAGCTAGTATAATAAACATTCAATATGCTAATTATCATAAGATAGACTTCTTTCGTTCTCGCAACAAATAACTGTACAGCAGATGCAAATGTCCATGTACCTTACACTTCCATGTAAATTGCAGAATTTAGCCCTAAATTTTAAAAGTGTAAGTATGGCTATACTTTGGAACCATGGACTGTCTTAGTTCATATGTCCTACGTTGCCCATTATACTATTTGTGAACTCACGTTAGCATTAATCTCAAATATAAACTGCTTGGAGCTTAGAGGTTAATGTTGCTCTCCTGGTTCCCCTGAGGTGCCCAGCTGTATCATGGCATAGATACCTGACACAGCTGTGGCACAAATGGATAGTGTAAGAGAATAGGGGATATGGGTTTGTTGCATTATAGATTCCAGAAATAATTAAATTTTTTCATCACACATATTTAACTGTTCTGTTCTTATCCCATATCTTAGACGAGACCATTTGAACCCAGAGGTCCATGCTTGGCACTCGGTCAGAACTAAATATATGTTAATGCCCTTCTGGTCTCTTCCTTTCCTAAAGACTAGATGATTCTATGACTAGAGCCCTTGAGAACACTCGAAGTCAGAGGATATAAAATAAGCATATAGTAATGTGTGTCTACATTACTAAAAAACAACTGAAAATCTAATCTCACCCAAACTGAAACCAATTTGGCTAAAACAAGTCAGAAATATCTTGAAGGGGCAGCACTCCCTGTTAGTTCTTCCAGTGAAAGTTCTTGATTGTCAGTCAAGAAATAAAAATTTTAAGCTGGGTATGGTGATCATACCTGTAATCCCAGTGCTTTGGGAGGCTGAGGTTGGAGGATTGCTTGAGGCCAGACTGGGCAACATAGCAAGACCCCATCTCTTTAAAAAATTTATTTTTAAGTTAGCCAAGTGCGATGGTGCATGCCAGCTACTCAGAGGTCTAGGCAGAGGGTCACTTCAGCCCAGAAATTTGAGGCTACGGTGAGCTATGATCATGCCACTGTATTCTAGCTGGGTGACAGAGCAAGACTCTGTCCCTCCAGAAATTTTTATTTAAAGACAAACTGAAGTTTAGTAATAGCCTATGGTTTGAGTGTTTGATATCTTCCAGTAGGTGGTGGTGTGGGGTTTCGCATCCTTCTTTTGTGTGCTATTTAAACCAATTTATTCTTTGTATTTAGTAAATGTTGAGTAGCTACTTTGTGCAGAAAGTTTTTTATAGATATGAAAGAAAGGGAACCTATGGTCTGTGAAGGGCAAAAGGCTAAATTGGACTTCCATTTGTGCTATTTTCATGTATAAATTTAATATTTACTGAGTATAATAATAATAGTCAATCTTTATTAGCCCTTACTTACTGTGAGCCAAGCATTATTCTAAGCACCTCATCTATATTAACTAATTTAATTTTTATAAAAACCTTAGGAAAAAAATGCTATTTTCAGCTGATTGTGCAAATGAGGATCCTGAGCACAGAGTTGAAGGGCCTGCCCAGAGGCACCCAGGCAGCAGGTGGCTGAGACAGTCCTGCCTGCATGGAGTTCAGCACTTACAGATTCCCAGGCTCGTAGAGATCCAATAAATACTGGTTAGGAGCTCCTAGCATACATGCAAACTGATTAATGATAGCGCCATGCAGTGAAGAATGAACACCATGCTAAGAGGGCTCAGAGGAGGGAGCAAGTGCATCTCTCCAGGGGATGAGGCAGACCTTCCCCAGAGAGGTCACACTTACACAGGGCATTAGAGGAGAAGCATGGTCCCTGGAAGATGCAGCAGCACAAGCGCACAGACACAAGTGTAGGCTGCCTGGGAGCTGGCAAGGGGGTCAAATAGCCTGTGTGCATTGATGGGTGTTGGGGGCTAAGCTGGAGCTGTGGCCCCCGGGGTGTGAAGGGTCCCTCTCCTGACTGAGGCTAAGGGTTCGGTATTCATCTTGCAGAGCCAAGGATGAGTTTAGCAGGGAATTAACTCCACCCGACTTTGGTGTGGATGACGAAGTGCAGCGCTGTGGGAAACGAGCTAACGTGGAGGACATCTGGGTCTTTGGACTCCTGGGGAAGCAGATCAGGGAGGTCAGAGGTAGGCCTGACTCTGTCCATCAGCTGAGTGGCCTTCGTGGGAGATGACTCCCTCGGTTCTGACCTGGGGATCAACAAACCAAACTCCCAAGTTTGTTGGGAGGATTGGATGAGGACTGTGCTTGCTCAGCACCTCTTATAAAGGAAACATTAATCAACACTGGAGCTGGTCCAGCCATGGACCCTTCCCAGCCCTGCCTCACCCCGCCTGCAGGCCATGGTGCTCAGGCAGTGATAATACTGAGACAGATATCACTGAACACTTAGACAGGCTGAGCCCTTGGCCAGCCAGTACCCCGGGAAGCAGGTCCAATGCAGATGCAACCATGTTTCCCATGAGGATTATGGTCCAGGGAGGCCAGGCCACCTCACCAGGTCACACAGGTGTCATCAGCGGGCTGGGGTTCAAACCCAGTTCTGTTTGGCTGATTCTAAATCCACACTGGCCCTCTCCATGCAAGCACATATCATGCCTCTTGAGAGCCCATCAATGCAGAAGGGATTCTGACTCTCTTTTCCCTCATGCGCCTGCTTGGGACACATGGGCATGGCAGGACAACAGGGCCCATCAAGAGCCGAAACTGCAGCCTCTGGGTGCACTCTTGCTGGTAAGTGTGCTGGGCATGCTGCCTGTGGAGCCGTGGCCTCCAAGCCCGTGGACGTCACTGGCTGGAAGCAGCTGGCAGCAAGGCCCCTGGGACGGCCTCAAACCCACAGGCATTCTGCAGAGGGCAAGGGGTCAGTTATAGAAGGCAGCATGGCAAGGGCTGAAAGCCTGGCTGGGAGCCCCAGGCACTGGTCCCACATGCTTCTGGTCCTCAGGTCAGCCAAGTCCCTGGGTGCCTGCCAGAGTTCTGTAGCAGAAATACCAGGGAGCTGGGGCCTGTGCCCTCAAAGGCAGCATTAAGTTATCAGAGAAAAATATACATACATACATAATACTCATATATACACCTACATATACATATACATATACACACACACATAAATAGATGTTAATAATGCAAAATTGCATCTTAGCCCTCAAAAACAGAAAAGGCCTCTATTTGAAATTGCCCAGCTGAAACCCCATCTCTACTAAAAATACAAAAAAAATTAACCGGGCTTGGTGGCGGGTGCCTGTAGTCCCAGCTACTTAGGAGGCTGAGGCAGGAGAATGGCATGAACCTGGGAGGCGCTTGCAGTGAGCCGAGATCGCGCCACTGCACTCCAGCCTGGGGGACAGAGCGAGACTCCATCTCAAAAAAAACAAAGAAAATGCCCAGCTATGTTACTATCTAGAAGTCAAAGTTAACAAACCAAAAGGAAGTTGAACCTGGCAGAAGAGAATAGCTGTGTGTATGTTTCCTGGAGAAACAGAAGCAAGTTTATGGCCCATGGCCAGGGCAGGATCCAACAATCCCAGGGACTAGTTATACGGTCCCTTTTTTTCACAGATAGCCCAGGGGATATTCCTCATTTAAAAAGTAAGTTTCTTCACAGTTTCGTTCTCCCCGATTTCTATTTGGTATGCCACCTGTAGGGCCATTGATCCAGGCCCACGTGTGCCCCGGATTCCCCATAGGCACTGCTCAACCCTTTGCAGTCTCAGGCGGGCAGAACTCCCAGCAGGAACTCTTTGCTCCCTGTCTTGCCCCATCCAAATGTATCCACCTCTTCCCTTTCTATCAGGGCCCTGTGTTTTGCTAGTTCGCAAATCTTAGCTTAGTCTTGGAAAATCGGTAGGAGCTTTTTCAGGTGGGAAACAATTTTATAAGGGTGTGTGCGCACATTTGCCTGCACCTGAGGAATGCAATAAATAAGTAGTTAACGTTTAATATGCAATAAGGTTTGTAATAAATGACCCCAAAAATCCGTGGCTGTAACAGCAAGCATTTGTGTCTAGCTCCTGGTCCACGGGCTGGCTGGGCCTCTTAGGTGCTTGGTCCTGAACCAGCACTGTCCCTTCTGTCGCCATCTCCTTGGCCAGCACAAGTGGTATGGCCAGTTTCAACATCAGTGGGTCAGGAGCGCGAGCCACTTCCTCCACAGTGACCATGGCAAGGAAGGAGAGGAAGGCCTGTGGACAAACAATGCCATGCCCTGCCACAGGGCAGCACGTGCAACGATACAGAGGTATGAAGAAACTCGGCCGGCGTCAGAGGCATTTTTGGCAGCAGGGAGATAGGGAGCAAGGCTGGCAGATGGTGAGTTTGGAGAAAGAGGTTAGGACTGGCTAGTGGAGGGCTGGGCTTCCTTGCCAAGGAGCGTGGCTCTCATCCTGTAGGCAGTGGAATGACATTCAGGATAAGGGCTCATTTGGTCTGGAACTCCCTGCTCCCCCCCTGCTGCTGTTCCTGCTCTGGGGCACACAGGAACATGCAGTGGCTGAATGGAAACTGACACCTGCTGCCAGGGACAGAGAAGAGTTTGGGGACAGGTCTGGGCTTGTTGCCCATGTCATCCTGGGTACGCATGTGTCAACACATACACTTAGCTTTGAGTGCCCGGGCCTGCAAAGTACAATTGAGTGCCTGAAAGCATTTGGCTGACCTCAGGGAAAATGTCTTTAAGCATATGAGTCCTGCCACAAAAATAAATGGTCATTTAGAAAGGAATGGAGGAAAGAAGCTGAAATACTTAGGTGTGAATCAGTCGCCACTAATTGCTAGTATTCCCTTCACTTCAGCTACCTTAAACATAAATGTAAGTAGCTTGTATTTATATAATGATTTAAAGATTGTTACATGTATTACTTCATACACAAATGCAGCTTCTGCCACTGGGATGTTATTTCAATAGATAGAAAGTGTTGCTATGAACTCACCCCTGAATGCCTCTTTTAGAACCCGATGAAACTCAGTATTTACTCTTCATGCACTTAAAAAAATGAGTGACCTTCAACGCACATTGGGAGGACCTTCAGCGGCTTCATCAGTAAATCCAGATAAAGGAAAATGGAGAGAGGAAGAAAGGAGTGGCGGGAGATACGCTAGTGCTGAAGAAACGCAAAAAGCATAGGGAGGTGCTTATCCCAACTAAAAACAATCCACTGAAACAAGACATCTTGAAGCAAGATTTGTTTGTATATTTCATATCTGACAACAGGCAGAGCCCCCGGAGCAGGTGCAATGAACGCGGATGGGACAGTTTGATTCTGAATCTACTAGTGGGAGGGGTCCCAAAGCAGCTTCATTCTGAGGCCAGACATAGGCTGGAAGCCAACTTTGTAAAAACAAATAAAAATCAACTGGATTTTATGGACATTTCAAGCTTTGTACACTATTTGAGAAGTCTGATCAACCCAGAGGGCGGTGGTAGGCACAGAGGATTGACTTATAAAGAGCTAATTTGGAAGATGAATCCGTCATCTCAGGGAGGTCAACTTGGAGAAGCTCTGATATGCTCCTGACCAGTTATAAATGTAAGATATGGGTTGCTGGGGTTATCTGAACAACGATGGCTTAATGAAATTCTTTAGGGCAAATATGCCCTAAAGCAGGCCAATGACTAAGTTTCCTTCCATTACCAGCAAAGTGGAATGTATGCTCCAGGCCCTTTATGTGCAGCAGAGTCTGGGCTTTACACAACTAACATGCTAAATTAGCTTTTTATAAGGCCCAAAGGAATAGATATTGATCTTTATGGGACTGATTTTCACAAAGGCTATGTGCCATAAGAAATTAATTTATGCATTCACATTTGATAAATTAGATGTTTGTAAAAGGTAAAGGAAGAGGGAAAGTTGCAAAGGTTTTCATTTCACTGAGGCTCAATCTCAACAGATCAACATTTTCTACCTGTTAGACCAAACTTTGCATGCCATATTTATATATACTAAACAATAAGAGACAACAATTCAATAGAAGGTGACTGAGTCTCACCAGCCATGGCTTCAGAGGAGAAAAGATGACCACAGTGGTTTTCTGGAATATGTCAAAGGAACGCGGTCTTGTTTTCCCCACAGGGAAAAGTCTCTTAGGTAAGGTATTGAAAGTACAGGTGCTCCTTGAATTACAAGGGAGATACGTTCTGATAAATCAATCATCAATTTAAAATATTATAATTTGAAAATGCATGTAATACACCTAACCTACTGAACATCACAGCTTAGTGTAGCCTACCTTAATGGTGCTCAGAACACATACATTAGCCTATTCCTTTAGAGAGGAATAGAGGAAAGATGTTAGCCTATAGTTGGGCAAAATCATCTAACAAAAAGCTTCCTTTATAATAAAGTGTTGAAAATCTCATGCAATTTATTGAATACTGTACTAAAAGTGAAAACCAAAATAGTTATATGGCTACCTTAATTGAGTCAAAATACTGTCAGTCAAACGCTTGTAAGTCAGGCACCATCTGTATGCGCATCCTAGAAAGTACTTCGTATAAAGTGCTCCAGGATCTGGGTTGTATGTAAAGGAGGGAGATGAATGTGTGCCACAGAATCAAGATAAAGAATGAATGTGTCAGGAAGCAAGAATTTAAAGACAGCAGAAAATAGCAGATAACTCAGCCAGGCAGGCATGGCCAGAAGGGAATTGATGAGGGTTGGTCTCCGTGACCATTTGTTTCTTCCCTTTCATTTCCTTTTCCCCTTCCCCTTCACCCTCTTGTTCTGTTGCTCTCCTTCTCAGTATTTTGCTTTTTTCTTGTATCAAATATGTTCTAATGGTATAAGGAAATTGTTTATAGTGCTACTATGCTGATATAAAATACCTTACGGCAATATTACTAAAATATAATAAACAAGTAATTATGTTTTGCTTTTCATACCTACACTATAAAGCTGGGAAATTTTCCTCCTTACCTCAAAAATCGCCTAAGGACTCCTGAAATGTCTACCATATCCTACAGCATGTGGAAAAGCTCTTAAATGCAAATATGTGAGAAATAACATCGTATCATTAACCTTTCCAGACACATTTCCTTAATCATTGAATAAGATAGTCCCACACATGAGCTCCATGGCCTCCCCCAGCACTGTGGTTAATCCTGGGGCTCTGACTGTAGCTCACAGGGGCTCACGGGGCTTCACTCCAGGAGGGCTGGGTTGGCCAGGGCTGGACAATGGTGACTCTTTTGGTTAAGGAGAAATATTGGAACCCAGGGCACTAAAAAGGGGAGGTGGTGCCTCTAACAGGAAAACAGGGAATGTATAGTGATAATGAAGGACACTAACTGTACATTTCCATTTCACCATTTCAAAATTTGGGAATTAAAGATGATTGAGTAAAAAGATGCTTTAAAAATAATGGTATGGTGAATTAAAATCTCAACAATGAATTTGAAACCAAAATAACGCAGACTTGGATAAAGAAATTGTGGAACATATACACCATGGAATGCTACAGAGCCATAAAAAAAAAATACAATGAGACCATGTCCTTTGCAGCAATATGGATGGAGCTGGAGGCCATTATCCTAAGCAAATTAACACAGGAACAGAAAACCAAATACTGCATGTTCTCTTTGTAGGTGGGAGCTAAATACTGAGTAACATGGACACAAAGAAGGGATAGACACGAGGAACTACTTGAGGGTGGAGGGCAGGAAGAGGGTGAGGATAAAAAAATTACCTATCAGGTACTATGCTTATTACTTGAGTGACTAAACAATCTGTGCAACAAACCCCTGAGACACACGATTTACTCATATAGCAAACCAGCACATGTACCCCCTGAACCTAAAATAAAACTTAGAAAGAAAGGGAAAATAATGCAGAAAAGATGTAATGAAGAAACAGGGAGACACAGATCAGGAATGTTTCAAAGTAAGTCTTCAGTTTTAACTGAGTTGGTTTAATATTTAAATATTAAATATTCTTTATTTTTAGACAAGCTAACTGAAATCATTTGTGACCAATGGTCCTGCATTAAAGAAAATATTAAAAGTCTTTTACAGGTAGAAGTAAAAGTATCCCAGTGGAGGTTTGCAAATGCAGGGAATAAAGTACTCTAAAATCATTGTACTGTCTGGGCAGTGAGAGTGTTAATATGAGAATTGATAAGTCAAGTAACCACCAAATTAAGCACAAAGTAGTATAGGATAAACAAGTCTAATGTACAATGTAAGGACTAGAGTTAACAAAATTGTGTTAGGGAGTTTTGTTAAATAAGTAGATTTTAGCTGCTCTTGTCACAAAATAAGTAGCTATATGAGACGATAGATATGTTAATCTACTTTACTATCTATATGTATCCTGTAACATCACATTGTAAACCTCCAATACACACCATAAAATGTTTTAAAAAGAAGTACTACAGTATTCAAATACATAGAAGGTGAGAAAAGAATAAAGAATAACCAATCCAAAAGAAGACAAGAAAAGGGAGTACATAAAAGACATGCAAACAGAAAGCGTTTCAGAAGATGTAGATTAAACAAAACCACCTCCATTATCTACTGTCCTTGAGAGAAGTCCTGTCCATGTTTTGCCTCCAGACAGAGCCTCTGTAGTACCGTGGAGCACTTCAGCCAAATGTCTTCATTTACAATGGGCCTTCTCTGCACAGTTCCTGAGGATGATTTTATCATGAATTGTCTGACTTTCCAAAGGTTCCCATAATTTCTTTTTTAAAAATAAAGTTTAAGTAGATGTGTAGGCTATCTAAACTTCAGTCTATGAAAACTGAGTGTATAGGTGGTCTCTGAATTCTAGTAGCACATTTACAACTGACTGATCATCCCTGTCCACTCCGTGTCCCAACCCATCCCACTGCCATGAACCTTTGTGTGGTAGAGGAAGGGAATACAATTTTAGGACTCTAGTATTTGTGGGTTCACACATGAGAGTCGGAAACATGGTGTGAGATGCCTTCAGTTCACCTTGAGGACAGACTTTCAAAGGCAAATCTGCCTGTAACAGAATCCCTGTCAATCTCCTCTTTGTGCTTCAACCCCTTCCTTTGATGCACAAACAGATTTGGATTAAGGGAAAGGTCAATCTCCCAGCTTCCCTGGGGCAATGAGCTATGATGGAGCAATGATATACCAATGGGAATAGCACACGGCGGAGAAAATTAACCCCCCTCATGGGTGTTACTATATTTTCTATTCTGGGAGGCTGGAAGGAATATTTTGAAAAACCATTAAAAGTGATGAGTTAAGAGGTTAGAAAATTTATCCCAAAAGGGCATGCTCAAGAAACAGCAAATGACCTTTACTACTATCTCAAGTGGGTTGGGCCAAGTGATCTCAAGGGTTCGTTTTTGTTTGGAAACAGAACTGACTCATCCAGAGCAACATAGAAGAGGCCAGGGACCTTTCCCTTCCCTCCTCTGATCCCATCCTAAAGAAAACATATCCTCGCTGTTAGACAGATGTTCCACTAATATTTAAAGAATATTGGTTCGAAGTGTTAAAAAGGAAGAATCTTCAGCAAGTTTAAATTTAACAGAGTTTATTTGGGAATTTAAAAAGATTCTTAAACAGGGCAGCCCTCAGAAACAGAGCAGGTTCAAAGAACTCCTGCCTACTACAGGATCAGGCAGCATTAATGGACAGGAAACAGAAGCGGGGCAAGAATAACTTAATTGGTTACAGCTGGGTGCTTTATTTGACTCAGCTGGCTGTCTACCATTGACTAAAGTGCAGCTGCTGTAACCAACCCAAACTCAGCTATTTGCTACCTGAATGTACTTCTAAGTTAATTAGTTTCATTGAGCATGAATGATTATATATTGGTTTGGTCTGTTGGACCCAGTATGGCGCCCAGTCCAAATCAATAAACTCCTGCAAATTTCGTTTAACAGAGGGAATTACTGGTCTGCCATCTCTTGACCAGGATTTATATATCTAGGTATATCCACCCAAACACTGCATTAAACTCCAATTCAGTTAACCTGGTTAAGATCTTCTTTCTTTCTTTCTTTCTTTCTTTCTTTTTTTTGGCGGAGTTTCACTCTTGTTGCTCAGGCTGAAGTGCAGTGGTACGATCTCGGCTCACTGCAACCTCTGCCTCCCAGGTTCAAGTGATTCTCCTGCTTCAGCCTCCTGAGTCGCTGGGATTACAGGCACCTGCCGCCACACCCGGCTAATTTTTTTGTATTTTAGTAGAGGCGGGGGTTTCTCCATGTTGGTCAGGCTGGTCTCAAACTCCCGACCTCAGGTGATCCGCCCGCTCAGCCTCCCAAAATGCTGGGATTACAGGCGTGAAACACCAAGCCCAGCCCTGGTTAAGATCTTCTTATAAAAATGTAAGTACTTTCAAGAAGGTCAAGGCTATCACCATTTGTGGCAAAATGAATTAAGTGACTGAGTTTACTTTTTTCTATGGTCCAGCTGGATGTAAGTATAAGGCAGAAGAGAGAACTAGGTGAAAGACATAGGTTGGATAAGATGTGCGTGTTCTCTAGAAGCAGGGTCTGAGCTGGGGATGAGCTCTCCAATAAAATCTATAAGGAGTTGTGAGAAGCAGGAAAGGATAGGAGAAAGTGCTTGGCAAGGGCTTGGGTTTGGCTGACATTTACCCTCAGCCTGATCCCATGGGGAGGCTCGGAGCATGAATGGCATCAGAGAGTTGTCATCCCTTCCCTCGAGGAGCCCAGATTTCTCCACTCAGTACCGTCCAGTCACTGGCTGAGGGGCTCCCCCAGGGAAAGGCAAAATCTCCCAAGAGTTTCATGATTAGGAGCTCCCCCCACCAACCCCAGGGCAGTTATCAGGAGGAGGGGCAGGTGTGAGCCTTATGAAGCAAGTGCTGATAGCAGCTGGGGGCGGTATCCTCGCCAGTAAGAGGGATCTGGTCAGGGCGTTCCACAGACCCTACTTCAGCTGCCAAGTATGTACCCCAACAGACCCTGCTTCCAAAAGTCATTGAGAGTCAGTCTCGCACAAAAGGGAAGAAAAAAAATTACTTCCCCTCACTCCTGTCTCCACCCTTCTTTTGCCAAGATCCGGTATGCCAAGTAGCCCTGTCATTCAGCAATGTTGAAGTCAGTGTAGGATTTGTGGACTATAATAACTTCTCTGGGTGTAGAATTTCTTAGGGGAAGTTGTAATAATTTACTGACACAGCTGGACCAAAATGTTGAAGCTGGATTATTCTTGGAAAATCTAGAACATGTGGTCATCCTATGTGGAGTTTGCTAGCAGTCAAATAAAATTACAAAAGTATGAATCTAACATACGTATAGTGCCGTAGAATTGTTACTCTGCTACGTGAAATAATGACATTAGAGCTAAAGGTTTATATGAATAAAATCAACATTACTTCCGTGAAACTAAACCAAATTTTTCGGATTTGTTTTCTCACTATGCTCTCCAGTATCTATAGCATCAATATTAAGAAATTTCTTTAATGTTTCAAACCATCTCAACATCATTGCCACCCACTGTCACATGGGAAAGCACAAATAATCTGGGTTTGCTTTTCTTCTACTTATGCCTCACTCTGGTTTCCGCCCCCCGCCCCCCGCCCCCCACCCAGGGTCACACTCCACAGCATTCCTACTAGATTAGGGTCATTGCTGAACTGGCATGACAGTTTTAGCCGCTAGCCTAGGTACTGAGATGATGATAAAAATGTGCACGTATAACTTGTAGAAGAAGCAAAGCACTCCTTTTTTTATTGGGTTCTTCAAAATCTTTCCTTTTGCAAGTTTATGAGAAAGTGAAAACATCATGGAAGTCCTATTTCTTTTAGAAGACGAGGAGTGAAGTATAAACTAAAAATAAAATCCTGAGTTTGAGACCAGCCTAGCCAACATGGTGAAACCCCGTCTCTACTAAAAATACAAAAATTAGCCGGGGACAGTGGCTCATGCCTGCAATCCCAGCTACTTGGGAGGCCAAGGCAGGAGAATTGCTTGAAACTGGGAGGCAGAGGTTGCAGTGAGCCAAGATTATGCTATGCACTCCAGCTTGGGCAACAGAGCAAAATTCCATCTGGAAAAAAAAAAAGTAAAAATAAAATTATATGCCCTTCAACCACTGATTAGACCCCCTCTTGGCCAAAGGGACCCCAGAGAAACCTGAAAAACTGAGTTTCCAGTCATGACGTGGTGGAGGGTAGGATATACTTTCTTATACCCTTTCCCTTTTTTGGTTTAAACATAACTGACCAGCATTCACGTTAAAATAGAGATCGTAAGACTGACAAAACAGATTCTTTGCGGCAATAAGACACTGAATTATAAGCAGGACCTAGGGCCATGCCAGGCAAGGGTTAAGTCACACTCGCTGCACTTAAAGAATAAACTAGGTTCAGTTTGCCCCAAGGTTTCTTTTTCTCTAGCAGCCAAACAAGTACTGGCCTCTAGATAAGCAAGATTACAACAACTACAACTCACCCAGTTCACAGACACTGAGTAACTTACTCCCTGTTCCACCAGCCTTGACTACAGCTCTGATTCCATAAGAGACTGATTTCAGTAACTTTCTCCTGTTAAGAGACCACCCACTATGGACCGGTTCTGGCCATTTTACACAGGCTGCTCACTTCAGCGATTTTGTGTCTCTTCTTCAACCTCTGACCTATAGGGCCTAATTATAACACACTTAAATGTTAAGTCTCTACCCCAAGGTGAACACAGGTTGTTTGTAACCTGCATGTTTGTTCAACATGCAAGTGTCAGGACCCCCTTCATTAACATTCATGGCTCTTCCTATAATCTGTTGAATATGTATGTTTAGCCAATCCTTTCAGCATAAAGTTCCACTTTAGCCCTTCGTCCTGGGAAGCACTGTCTCTGGGTTTCAACCAGAGGCTACACTTTTCAGCCTGTCAGGATGGCCACCTTGCAGGCTATAACGCTTTACAAAAAAGAAAGTCTCCTTTCGAAATTAAAAACATTGTGATTTTTAAAAAAACGTTTATTTTAGGTTCAGGGGTACGTGTGCAGGTTTGTTATATAGATAAACTCAAGTCACAGGGGTTTGTTGTACATATTATTTAGTCACCCAGGTATTAAGCCTAGCACCCATTGGTGATTTTTCCTGATCCTCTCCCTCCCCTCATCCTCCACCCTCTGGTAGGCCCCAATGTGTATTGTTCCCCTCTATGTGTCCATGTGTTCTCATTTAGCTCCCTCTAATAAGTGAGAACATGTGGTATTTGGTTTTCTGTTCTGGCGTTAGTTTGCTAAGGATAATGGCCTCCAGATCCATCCATGTTCCTGCAAAGGACATGATCTCATTCTTTTCTTTCTTTCTTTCTTTCTTTTGAGACAGGGTTTCACTCTGTCAGCCAGGCTGGAGAGCAGTGGCGCAATCTCAGCTCACTGCAGTCTCCACCTCCAGGGTTCAAGCTATTCCTATGCCTTAGCCTTCCGAGTAGCTGGGTAGCTGGGATTACAGGTGCCCGCCACCATGCCCAGCTACTTTTTGTATTTTTATTAGAGACAGGGTTTCACCATGTTGGCCAGGCTGGTCTCGAACTCCTGACCTCAAGTGATCTGCCCACCTTGTCCTCCCAAAGTGCTGGGATTACAGGCTTGGGCCACCATGCCCAGCTATGATCTCATTCTTTTTTATGGCTTCACAGTATTCCATGGTGTATATATGACATATTTTCTTTAAGTTGACAGAAGTTTGTTGGTTTTTATTTAATATCAGAATTGTTTCAAAGGCATCCCTTAAAGACCAAATGGCAAAATGAACCCAGCAACAAAACAGCCTCTCTCAGAATAGATCTCATTGCAATGCATTGGTCAGAGATTGGTTTGGATTGTTTGTTTTTGTTGTTGTTGTTAGTAGAGGCGCAAGGTTGCCCTCATCTAAATTTTACACTTGCTCAGTGCCTCTGCTCTAGGGTGGCTTCAGTCACCACCCAATGAAAATTACTTGGAATCTGATTGGAACGTCTTTTAGACAAAGTATCAATGTGGCTGCTTTCTCCTCGTTGCCTGTCTCTACACCCCTGAGTACCAGTGCTTTTCTCAGGAGACACACCGACCTGCTCATGCAAAATTGAAGTTGAAATTTGAACAGGAAGAGGAAAATGCTTAAAGGAAATTCTAAAATGTTATCCTATGGAGAGTACAGGAGGTGTATGTTGCATTAAAGAAAGATGAGGTCATTCTCAGTAGCAAAGTTTGGAGAAGTAGGCATAATTCTTAGGACTTTGTGTGTGCATGCACCAATACTCACAATGGCATGAATACATGGAGACCTCAACTTTTTTGCTTGAAATAAACGCAGTGTCAAAGACACCATCACAACATCTAAACTTGTAAGGTTAATTAAGAGGAAGATGGAGGCATTGAGGGAGGCCAGTGTAACCTCACAAGAAAATCTCTGATTAGACTATATTTAAAATATAAAGTAAACAAGGACAAATAAAAAATTAGCATATACCTGTAACAGTAAATAGGCTGAAGTCCAGCATGAAATGATCTTGAAAAAAATATGGAGTGGCATAAAATATTGTTTGACGTTGTTCTAAGATATGTGCTCTGATTTCTTATTTAACTTCTCTGTGCCTCAGTTTCCCCTTCTGAAAAACAGTGATATAAACAATACCTCAGAAGAATGACAGAAAGATTAAATAAATAATATTTGTGAAACTCCAAGAAAAAAAATGCCTGACACATGATAAATATTCAAACAGTGCTTTTCCTAGCTGTGATTGGCACACTGTTAGTAATGGCCATTCAACTTGTTGCTGATCTACTATTCATTGATCTTCCATAATAAATTACTGTATTCATTGACTGGAAGGTTGTCACAGATAAATCCTAAAGTTCTTCTCCAATTTTTAAGATTCTATAAATTGTTACACAGCATCTATCTGTAAATTCTCTCTCTCATGCTAGATTACTTACTCCTTAAGGGCAAAGGATTTGTATTGTTTGTTCTATTTCCTCAAAAATGTTCAGCACAAAGCTGGATACAAGGCAGATATTCATCAAATAGTTATCAGATAGTTTATTAATTACTGAAGTCCTTGTGTAAGACCAGGGTTTGAGAACGCTGAGTAGAGGCATATGGCCATCAAAATAATTTATTCAAAATATATAATAAATCTCCATTGACCCAGTTAACAACATTGAGGCTCACACAGGTGAGGTAATTTGTCCAATGCTCACAGCTGATGTGAAATTAAGCTGAAATCAGATCTCAGGCCCATTGGATAACATACCATGTTTTGACTAGTTTACAGTATATCAATTTATAATGTGGTAAAACCATGCAAATTAAGACCAAGGATTGTAATCCTTGGTCTTAAATTAAAAAAAAAAATCAGTCTTACAAAGATCACTTTGTTTTTTTATATCAACAAAAATAAAACTGATGTCTGAGAGTTCTAGTGTCTTATTTCAGGCTCTAATGCTCATGGGGACATGGTAGATTTTCCTGCAGATCCCAGACAGAGCTTTTCACTGCCTGAACTTGAGCTTGTTGATTCTGTTGCTAAGGTCAATAGGTACTAAGGGATTCCAACTGTGGCACTGCAACATAGCAAAGCTATGCTTTGCTTCTCGACAGAGATCCTGAACAGGCCAAAATATATGAGCCAAGATCAGAAAGGACCTCATTAAGGGCAATGCTGACATGTGTAACATCAGCAAAGAACTCAGGGCAATGAAGTAAGTTTGTACATTGTGTGATGCTAATCATAAGCAAAAAGAGAATTTCAAAGAAGGCAGGAACCACTCTGGCCTTCACAGTCCATGCCTCACAATTTGCCAGTTCTTTTTACTAAATATTTTTGTTTTGAAAAAGATTTAATTTTCATAAAATATATATTATGTGATGTAAACATATAATAGGTTTATTGTTAAAGGAACTATTTTTAATATCTCAGTTTAAATTTCAAATATATTAAATATCAGTACTGTAAGCTATTTGCGTCCTCAATAATTTTTAAAACCGTCAAGGGGTCTTAAAACCAAAAGGTTTGAAAACTCTTGGCCTAGTAGCTATGCTTTGCTTCTTGACAGGACTGAATTCTCTAATGACTGTCTATGCGCAAAGCCCACCAATGCCCTGGTTTTGTCTTCTCTGGAAAACAGTGTCTCATGCTGGTGGTACACCCAAATTTGCTCTGTTGTATGTATGACAATGATATCAATGGATGACCACAATGGGAGGGGCAGTGTCTAGAGCTGCCATCATCTGGGGCTGATACTGACAAGCCTTGCTGGTGCCACCATGGTACCAGAGGCTTCTAGAGACAGAAGACTTCAGAGAGTGAAGATCTCACACAGACTCATTTAGGATGGCATGTGATGGATCCCTGTAATATGGAACAATAGCTTCCTCTCTTCAAGGTAGATTTGAATCCTGCTTCTGCTGTCTACTATGAAACCTTGTACAAGTTGCCTGACTTCTCTGAGCCTCAACAATGAAGACGTTAATACCAATTTTCTTTTTTGAGGTACATGTTTTTAATTTCCTTTTCTTGCCTTATTGCACTGGTAAAAACTTCCAGCACTATGTTGAATAGCAGCAGTGAAAGAGGACATTCTTGCCTTGCTCCTGATCTCAGGGAGAAAACAATGTCTTTCTCTAGTAAGAACAATGTCTACGTCTCATTTTGGTATCAGGGTAGGACTAGCGTCATCAAATAAATAGAAATGTGTTTCCACCTCTTTTATTTTCTAGAAGAGATAGTACAGAATTCTTTAAAATAAATGTGGTGTAATTCTCCAGTGAAATGATTTGGGCCTGGAGATTTTGGGTAGTGAGGGGTGAGGGTGTTAAATCTGAAAGATTATTTTCTTTTTCTTTTTTTCTTTTTTTGAGACGGAGTCTCACTCTATTGCCCAGGCTGGAGTGCAGTGGTGCTATCTTGGCTCACTACAACCTCCGCCTCCCAGGTTCAAGTGATTCTCCTGCCTTAGCCTCCCAAGTAGCTAGGATTACAGGTGGCTGTCATCACAGTCAGCTAATTTTTGTATTTTTGGTAAAGATGAGGTTTCACCATGTTGGCCAAGCTGGTCTCAAACACCTGACCTCAAGTGATCCACCTGCCTCAGCCTCCCAAAGTGCTGGGATTACAGGCGTGAGTCACAGTGTCTGGCCAAAAGTCTATTTTCTTAGTAGTTGCAGAGCTATTCATATTATCTATTTCATACTGGGTTAGAGTAGTTTGTGTGTCTTGAGAAATTGATCAATTTCTTCTAAATTGTTAAATTTGTATGTAGAGTTGTTTGTAGTATTACCTTATCCTTGCGGTATCTGTAGGGTCTGTAAAGATATCCCCTGTTTTATCTCTCATTTTGATATTTAATGTCTTCCCTCTCCTTTTCTTTGTCAGTCTTGCTAGAGGTTCATCCATTTCATTGATCTTTTCAAAGAACCAGATATTTGTTTCATTGATTTTTCTCTGTGGTTTCTGTTTGCAACTTCATTTATTTCTGCTCTTATCTTCTTAAATTTCCTTCCTTCTATTGCTTTAAGTTTATTTGGCTCTTCTTTTTTTATTTGTTGAAATGAGAACTTAGATGACTGATTTGATACTTTTCCTCTTCTCTAATGTATGCATTTAGTGCTATAAAATTTCATCTTAGCATGGACTTAGCTGTGTCCCACAAATTTTGATATGTTATATTTTTTTTGTATTCAGTTTAATGCATTTTTTATTTCCCTGAAGACTTACTCTTTGACCTATAAATTATTTAGGAGTGTAATGTTTCTTTTCCAAGTTTTTGAAGATTTTCCTGTTAACTTTATATAAGTGGTTTCTAGTTTGATTCCACTGTGGTCAGAGAACATACTCTGTATGATTTCAATTATTTTATTTTATTTATTTATTTATTTATTTATTTATTTATTTATTTATTTCATTTTATTTTTTGAGACAGACTCTCGCTCTGTTGCTCAGGCTGGAGTATAGTGGCACAATCTCAGCTCACTGCAGCCTCTGCCTCCTAGGTTCAGGTGATTTTCAGCCTCCTTGGTAGCTGGGATTACAGGCATGTGCCACCACACCCAGCTAATTTTTTTGTATTTTTAGTAAAGATAGGGTTTCCCTATGTTGGCCACGCTGGTCTTGAACTCCTGGCCTCAAGTGATCCACCCACCTCAGTCACCCAAAATGCTGGGATTACAGGCATGGGCCACTACACCCAGCCTGGTTTCAATTATTTTAAAAGTATTAAGGTTCATTTTTAGGTCCAGGATGTGGTCTATCTTGGTATATCTTCTGTAGGTGCTTTAAAAGATAGATACTGCTGTTTTGGAGTGGAGTGTTTTATAAGTGCTGAATAGATCCTATTTGAGGGTAGTATTTTGTTTTTCTATATCTGTGCTCGCTTTCTGTCTAGTTTTTCTTTCAGTTTTGGAGAGAGGAGTGTTGAAGTCTCCACGTATAGTTATGGATTTGTCTGTTTCTCTTTTGAGTTCTATCATTTTTGCTTCACATATTTTGCGGTAGTATTATTGGGTGCATATACAATTAGGACTACTATGTTTTCCTAGTAGTAGAAAAACTTTTACCTCTCATCCCTCATAAATTTTTTTGCTCTAAATATACATTATCTGGCTGGGCGCGGTGGCTCATGCCTGCAATCCCAGCATTTTGGGAGACCGAGGTGGGTGGATCACCTGAGGTTGAGAGTTTGAGATCAGCCTGACCAACATGGAGAAACCTCGTCTCTATTAAAAATACAAAATTAGCTGGGCGTGGTGGTGGATGCCTGTAATCCCAGCTAACTCATGAGGCTGAGGCAGGAGAATCGCTTGAACCCAGGAGGCAGAGGTTGCGGTGAGCCAAGATCATTGCACTCCAGCCTGGGCAACAAGAGTGAAACTCTGTTTCAAAAAATAAATAAATAAATAAACAAACAAATAAACAAACAAACATTATCTAACCTTAACACAGCCAGTCCTGCTTCATTTAAGATGATGTTTGCATTGAACATCTTTTCTTATCCTTCTACTTTGCTAGGCTGCCCCCTTCTTAATTCTTTGGCTCAAGAGAGCAGGGCTTTCTTGGGGCATTTTGTCTTCTCCCATTAGTGTTTCTGGGTTGCCAGCTTCTCCAAAATCTACTTTGGTATCTGTGAGACAAAAACTCAGGAACTCACTACTATGTTGTACCTCAAATCCAAAGGTCCCCAGGCAGAGCTGAAGTAAGGCTGTCATCCAAGGCCCTACTTGAGAAGCAGATCACAAGATACATGACTGTGGACAAAACAACTGTGAACACCTACAGGACATGCAGCAGTCAAATGGAAAAGATACGTTCCCAGCAACCAGAGGGTAGAACAAGCGCACCCAGGGATTCCAACAACTTGGTTTCCCCAATGCCATGAGATTGCCACATAAGCAACCGCTCATCCCTATAGGGAAGCAGAAGAGGAAGAGAGAAGCTACCTGAAAGAATATGACCTTTAGAAGGAGAGATTGAACCCTTCCTAAATAAACTAATTCACATATTGGATCAAACTAAGGTTTTAACCCACTTTGATGCTGAAATAATTGGGTTTCACTAACTGTGAGTGTGAGTACAGAAGAAAGCCAGATGTGATGTAGGCAAATGAAAGACATTACATTTTTCTGACATATCCCAGGTCAAAATTAGACTTTCTAGGTGTTTTTTAATCTAGGTAGTATAATCCAGAATTATACTTACCTAGGTGATTGGTGAATGTGGGAAGCTAGGAGGTGGGGTGACTTCTGTCTTTTGTAGTCTCTATGATAAGATAGTTTGGGGATTTTAATTCCATCTGGCTTTTTCATGGGTAGTTCCCACTCTTATCTTTTCCTGTTCTTCTTTTTTTCATTCTGAGCGCTCAGATTCTTCACAGATGTTCCTAATTCTCTACAACAGAAGGAGTATAGAGATGACATTTTGCATCACAGGATTTCTTATACTATTAAAATGTCTCTTGTTTCCAAGCAAACTGGACTCAGGAATTCCCAGTGTTTCAACTGCTTCAAGGAGTGGGGACACACGTTACTCTGACTGAATTTTGATTCAATAAATCTTTAAGGACCTATGTGTTAGCCACTAGGTCAAATACTTCCCAGATGGTCTCATCTCAATACAACAGCCCCGTGACGACCTCATTAGCCACCCGAATTTCAGATAAAGAACCTGAGAGGTGAATGGACATGTTCCAGGCCACTCGTTCAGTGTATGGCAAAGGCAGACACCTCGCAAGTCCAGACTGCTTCCTACCCTCCAAACAATCTCCTTTAGACAATTCAGAGAAGGCTTTGCCTGCGTTTCCATTTCAGAACTCTCAAGAGTACAGACTTGACGAGACAAATGCCTCCTCAGGATGGGAGCCAGCAGCTATTCTCAGTGCTGTCCTGTTGGCCAGGTTGACTTGGCAAGACCGTCCCTTCACTCCTGCCTTCCTGTGCTGGGTCAAGAGTGAAGGACACTGCCTTGGAGATGCTCTTTTAAGATCTTCAATAAATCTGGTTAAGCCAGTTATTTTTGATGTGTTCTTCATGTGATACCTATTTCACCTATTTTCTATGCAAAAACCCCCACTTTTTTCTATGCAAAACTATTTTATACTAAAACATGCTCATAATATGAAATGACATTGATATTTGACAGTCTTATTGCTGATTTTGCTTTAATAACATGTCTTTTTTTTTCCTTTCTATATGAGGACTTTCAATGAAGATATTTCTAATCCTCTAAATTTAGAAATAGGATCATTTGTGTTGTGATTTTGAGCTCACAGTGGGGCATGAAAATACCCTATTTGAATTTGAGAAGGTTCATCACTTGACTGGGAAGGGAATATGCAGGTGTGAACCAGAATTAAGTTATTGAGATTCAAAGAATTGTTCTGATGTTTATTTGAGATAAATTCTTAGAAACAGGCCGTGCATGGTGGTTCACATCTGTAATCTCAGCACTTTGGGAGCCCAAGTGGGGAGGATCACCTGAGGTGAGGAGTTCGAGACCAGCCTGGCCAACATGGTGAAACCCTGTCTCTACAAAAATACAAAAAATTTAGCCAGACGTGGTGGTGGGTGCCTGCAATCCCAGCTACTTGAGAGGCTGAGACAGGAGAACCACTTGAACCTGGGAGGCAGAGGTTGTAGAGAGCTGAGATCATGCCATTGCACTCCAGCCTGGGCAACAAGAAAGAAACTCCATCTCAAAAAAAAAAAAAAAAAAAAAAAAAAAAAATTCTTAGAAACATTGTTCCTTGGGAAGGGAACTTAGGTGGGAGTGGGGAGGCTCATGTTTGTGACATCTAAAATGGGAGATTGGAAGGAGACTCCAGAGATAGTACAACCAGTTGACAAAGTGATTAGGTTGAACCACATGAAGTTCCCATGTTGACCTTAAGACATGCCAGTTGCATAGAGTTTAACTGAATGGCATGAAAGGGGAGATAGAAGGGAAGGGAGTAGAGGGAGAGAGAAGGCAGTAGAGGCCAGGAAGACAGGGACTACCAAGTTGTAAGAGTTGTAAGGCCACTCCCATCAGACAGCTCTTGGGCCAGGCAAGAAATGAATTACTCATAGTAATGGCAAGGGCAATTCAGAAATTATTTAGGGACCTATTCCAGGAAATACCAGAGGAACAAAAAAGCAAACTAGTTCCAGGAGATTCATTTATTCCCAAAATTGAAGGGAGGATCTGAAGCCTAGTAGGAAAAGATCTCTATGTATCCAGAGATCTTTGTGGCTTCAAAGATGGAAGTATGGCAAAGAAAGAATACTGTCCCCAAGAGGACTGAGCAGACAATGAGGACAAACAGTGCCTTTGAGATCAAATAAAAGCACACACACACACAGGTGCACACACGTGTGTGTAACATGCGACCCAGGCCGTGTATTTTGCTCATTACATCACCTGTATCTCAAGATTTCCTCACTCCAGTAAAAGGCCTGACCATGTGTGTACTGGGTGTCAAAGGACAGGATCGTCCAGACAAAAGGGCAAGTGAAAGGCGGCAGAGCATCAATCCAGGGCTGAGGGCTTTGAGAGGGATCTCCTCACCCCTTCTCCTCACATCCCTGTAGCCGTGATGGGTGCAGGGAATGTCACGTCCAAGAAAAGGCCATGAAAAGTCCCACATCCTGGGATGCGGCTGCCCACCTGGCTCAAAGTTAGATGGTTGACAGATATTGATCACAACTGCCAGCTGGGTCCTGATTCACCACCCCTGAGAATTAAACTAGAGAGTACTTCACACTGTGAGCACAGAGAGTACAGACAGACGGCCTTAGACTTGCTCAGAATATCTTCCCTAGGGTCTCTCATTAGGTAGCAGGCTGTCCTTTCCAAGAATGTGTTTATCAAAAAGGCGACTGGAAAATTTGCTTTCTCCAGAACTCTGTTAACATGCAACTTGAGATAGCCACACATGCCTCTGTTTGGAGAACACAGGCTAACTATTTATAATAATAACGGCTGGGGCCATCGCCTTCCCTCTGGGGCCTGCCTGCCCAAAAGGTTAGGACACATTCATTTCCCCCTGCATGCCAGGCTGAGGCTTCTTTGATGCATAAGCTGCAGAATGAGAGGCCTGCAGATTCTAACTACAAACCCTTCCTTGCAAGTGTGGGCTTGGATGCTCCGATTAGGAAAACAGTCCAATCAGTCCCAGAGAGGCAACACCCCCATCCTGTGCCTATTAAAATCCTGAGACCCTAGAGGGCACACACACAAGTGGCTAGACGTTGAGAGGAGCGGATGGGCGGGAAGAAGACACAAGCAGCTGGATGTCAAGAGAAACACACTGGCGGAGGAACACACAAGCAGCTGGATGTCCAGAGGTTGTTGGTAGCACACGGACGGGCACCAGCATCTCTACCCTCCCAGGGAAGGAACTCGGCCTTTGTATCTCTACCCTCCCAGGGAACTCAGCCATGCAAATACCCGATGCTTTCAAGGTCTTTTTTTCTACCCCTAGAGAGAGCAGGAGAAAACTTGGCTTATTTCTACGCAAGAGGCTGGCAGAACACAAGAGACAAACAAAGATGTTTCTGTACTGAAGTTTGAAAATCTCAAAATAAGGCTTCCATTGTGTATTTAGATTTTTAGCACAAGAAATAGGATCTTACACTTATTGGAGCAAAAGGGATAAGAAGGATATTGCTCTCTTCATTTCCAGCAGATCACCTGACATTTGACTTAGACATTCTGACCTCAGTTCAGTGTGCAAGTAACTATCAAGCCTGAATTTGTGAAATAGTACCAGAGAAAGCCTGGTAAATCAAAAACACAAAGCAGGCTGGGCATGGTGGCTCACGCCTGTAATCCCAGCACTTGGTGAGGCCAAGACGGATGGATCACCTGAGGTCAGGAGTTTGAGACCAGCCTGACCAATATGGTGAAACCCCATCTCTATTAAAAATACAAAAATTAGCCGGGTGTGGTGGCGTGCACCTGTAATCCCAGCTACTTGGGAGGCTGAGACAGGAGGATTGCTTGAATCCGGGAGGCGGAGGTTGCAGTGAGCCGAGATTGCACCATTGCGACAGAGTGAGACTTCGTCTCAAAAAACAAAACAAAACAAACAAAACAAAACACAAAGCAACACAAAACTGTGTAGGTTTCTCCTCCTTCCATGTTGCCAAAAGTACAACCACAAAAGAGCTTAAAATGGGTTTTCATTTTTAGGCCTTACTTCTTGGAATAGAACATGAAATCCTTGAGAAGTTTCCAATCTCTGCACATATGCCTGGTGTGTAATGCCCTCGTGGGACCATGGTCTGAAGGGGGCCTTCACACACAGCTCATCACCTCCGAAGAACTGTCAGCAAAGCAACTGACTGAGAACTCCCAGGATCTGGCTGCCTGTGACAGGCCCAGAGGGTGTGGATTTGTGAAAGCAACACCCTAGATAACAGGCGATAAAAAGCTGCTGCTTGTCTTAGGAGAGGGTTCAGCATAACTACAATTAAAACTGTGTCTTAAAATAGGAAGATTACGGTGTCTCCGTAGATTCCATAATGAACTGCTATTGGCTGATTGGGGCCAGAAATCCAAAAGTAAAAAGTCCGAAAACACACTTTTCTGAGTAACAAATTGAAACAGGAGGGGCCAGGGAAGTACTGGGTAGAGAAAGGCGGGTCCCTGGTGAGGGATCCACCCCGGGCCTGCGCCCACGGACCTGGGTGAAGACAGGCACTCCTGCCTTCTCGCCCAAATGTTGCTTTCCCAAGACCACCCTGGCCTGCCACATCCCCATCCTGTGCCTATTAAAATCTTGAGACCCTCGGGGGCACACACACAAGTGGCTGGATGTTGAGAGGAGCGGATGGGCGGGAAGAAGACACAAGCAGCTGGATGTCAAGAGAAACACACTGGCGGAGGAACACACGGTGGCTGGATGTCCAGAGGATGTTGGTAGCATACTGACAGGCATCGGCATGCCCGCAGGCGGTCAGCTGGCAGAAAAACGTAGTTTGGCCAGGGCGGTCGGAGGAGGGCCCAGGCCTCTGAGTGGCCCGACTCCAGGGGAAAACCATGACCCTTCTGGCTCCCGCATCTGCTGAGAGCTACCTCCGCTCAATAAAACCTTGCACTCATTCTCCAAGCCCACGTGTGATCTGATTCTTCTGGTACACCAAGGCAAGAACCCAGGATACAGAAAGCCTCTATCTTTGCGACAAGGTAGAGGGTCTAACTGAGCTGGTTAACATAAGCAGCCTATAGACAGCTAAACTAAAAGACCGCCCGTAACACACGCCCACTGGGGCTTCAGCTGTAAACATTCACCCCGAGACACTGCCCTGTGCTTGGAGCCTCACGGCCTGCCTGTCTGTATGCTCCCCTAGAGGTTGGAGCAGCGGGGCACTGGAGAAGCGAGCCACTGCCCCATCGCACGCCCTGAGAGAGGCACAAGGGAGCCTTTCCTGTTTCAGAATCATCCGTTAAACTATAGCTCTATTTGTAGGTCTTCTTTCTAAAGCCATTACTGTAGAAGTCCATTTTCTCATCCTTGGGAATAGCTTTAGAATCCAGTTTGGAGGGTAAGCAGTTCAAGAACATGGGTTTTGGAGTTAGGCAAAACTAAGCTTGAATTCCAATTCTGTCGCTTAACGCTCCTTACGTAGAATTTAGCATTTTGCTTCACCTCCCTGAGTCTCTGTTTCCTCACCTCTGAAACAAGAAAACTGTATCATAAAATTGTAAAGACTAAACAAGATAATCTACATAAAGAGCATAGGACTCACAGTAGTTGCATATAGCGAGTGCTTCATGACACCAATTACCACCAGTCCCACATGGGGATAGTCCTCGGATCTGGGAAAGCCACTTCCCTCTCCTCATTTCCCGAGCTCATTTCTAAGCCTCCTCCTCACTCAGTCTCATCCTCTTCTCTTCCATTTCCTACTCTATTTTCCACAATAACAAATGTCATGCTTTCTTGCAAGATGATCTCTGGCAATAGAGATCGTGTTATACAATGTTCAACCAGGAATGTTTATTTTAAAGAACATTTTAGAATCTAGTCTTAGATATTTGTACTTCAGGCTTTAGAAAATCAAAGTTTTGATTCTTAAATTACTTTTGAAATGTAGCATTGAACATTTAATACTCAATTAAAACTGAATTAAAAATAAATCAAAAATGGAGCTTGATTTTCTTTCCAAAGGCAATTTTATAAACTTATGTAAAATGCGTAATAGCTGCTTGTGCTGTGAGGAATAAAGGGGACTTACCTAAGGTTTCTGCAGCCGTAAGGCTTATGAGTGTATAACCAAAGATAAAATATTTAAGCAAAATCTCTAACATGAAAGGCAGCAACACACACACACCCCCCAAAACAAGTTCATAAAAAAACAGAAAATATAGAAGTAGAAGGACATTAAAAAATGAAGTTAATATGCTGGGAGGTAAAGGAAGACATTGTATTCATAGGACAGGCAGAAGATTCAATAAAAAGAAACATTCAAAGACCAAAATGGAGCTTTTTTAAAAAATAAAATTGTGATAGCAGAAATAAAATTCAGTAGGACTGAAAGTTAAAAATTGAGGAAATGTCCTAAAGGACAGAATAAGAAGGCAAAAAATAGAGAAAATAGAAAAGAAAAAACAAGAACACTGGTGGATCCAGTGAAGATATTAGAACTTCTAAAAAGGGCAGATAGAGAAAATGGAGGTGGGAATAATCAAAGACAAAACACAAGAAAATTTTCCAGAACTGAAGGTGACATGTTTCAAGACTGAAAGGATTCTAAGTGATTCAAACCAAGACTCATCATGGTAAACCTTCAGTTCTCTTTGTCCCCAGAACCCCAGGGACGAAGAGGACCCCTACATTTCTCCAGAAAGAAAGAAGTAAAATTAACCAGGAAAAATTCAACAGATGCAAATGAAAATGGCATTCAGTTTCTCAACAATGAACTGAAACTTAGAAGACAATGGAGAAATACCTTCAAAATCCTGAAGGAAAATAATTTCCATCTTAGAATTCCATACCTAGCCAAATGACAGTTATATGTGTGTGTACACAGACTAAAGTACTTGAACATTCACGATGTCAGAGATTTTATTGTCCCTGTGCTCTTTCTTAAGAAGCTATGTAAGATATACACCATGGAATCCTATGCAGCCGTAAAAAGGAATAAGATCACGTCCTTTGCAGGATCATGGATGGAGCTGGAAGTCATTATCCTCAGCAAACTAATGTGGGAACAGAAAACCAAATACTGCATGTTCTCACTTACAAGTGGG
Organism: Papio anubis; assembly: GCF_008728515.1. Taxonomy (NCBI): domain Eukaryota; kingdom Metazoa; phylum Chordata; class Mammalia; order Primates; family Cercopithecidae; genus Papio; species Papio anubis. The sequence continues at coordinate 97,358,574 of NC_044989.1, forward strand.
AGCTGAACAATGAGAAGAGATGGGCATAGGGAGGGGAACAACACACACTGGGGCCTGTCAGGGGTGGGGTCGGGGGAGGGAGAGCATTAGGAAAAATAGCTAATGCATGCTGGGCGTAATACCTAGGTGATGGGTTGATAGGTGCAGTAAATCACTGTGGCACACATTTACCTATGTAACGAACCTGGACATCCTGTACATGTACCCCAGAACTTAAAACAAAAATAAAAAATTAAACGAAAAAAAGAAGCTACATAAGAAAGTATTTTACCAAAATGAGTAAATGTTCAAAAAGATTTAAAAAGAAGGTTTAATATCCAGGAATCAAGAGATACAACCCAGGAGAAAGGAAAAGGAATTCTCACAAGGGAGGTGAAGAGAAATTCTGCAGCTAGAATGCAATCAATGCAATTCGGAACAGGATGACGGGGGGCTATAGGAAGGATGTGAAAAAGGGTGGGTTGGATTAAGCTGATAAAGTATCAGTTTGTTAGGAGATGTACATTCCCAGTGGAGAATTTAAAAATGAATTAATGACAGATACTAAGCAAGCAAATAGGGAAAAATGAGTTAATTGTTAAATCTATAAAATACAACAAGAAAGGAAATAGAGTCATGGCAAGACAAAAGCAAAAACAAAACCAAAGCTTAGTGTGTATAATATTTACAGAGTCATAATGATAATCACCATACACTGATTTCACACAAAATGTTTGCTAACACCATATTGAAAGCATGGGAAGGCAAAAGAAAGAGGTGAGCGTGAGGAAAATAGTGAGGTTTAAATTAATCAATACTTTATTTCCCACAAGAACAAGACAGTACGTAAGACCTAAATAACATTTTAAAATCAAGAAACATTTGAAAAACGTTAAAAGCAAGAAATAGGAGTATAAACAAATTATTTGATAAACCGAGCTAAGTGTTCCATTTTATCAAATAACTTGTTTATACTATCTGGTTTAGAAGAACCAGATAAAAGAATTTGAAGTTATTGTCTCTGGGAACAGGAGTTGACAAAGAGTAAAGCATGGAATTGTCCCTTTCCATTATACGTTGTGTAAAATTATTCTGATGTCTTCCAGGAAGACATGAGACCTATGACTCAGATGCAAAGGTCTCCATGATGACGGTGAAAGTAAGGAAAACAGGCAGGTCCAAGTTCCAAGTCGCAAGCAATTTGATTTCATTCAGAGAAGTATTGACATTGGCAAGGTGAACTGCAGGCCACTATAATGCAGTGCAAGTGCCAAGCAGAAGGCATGTAAGTGGATCATTCTAAGCTGCTTTAATTGAAAACAGTAAGTAGAGTCCCTGGCTTTGTAACTTTTTATCCCGAAAACATTTGGGCAGGAGGGGGTTAAGTTTTAACCATCAAACAATGACCTCCGAAATACAGGAATCTACTCATTGGCCACGTGATTAGAATACCAAGTCAATGGGAAATAATGGTTGTCTGCACACTGTCCCATTGGGAATACTGGGCTCAGCTTGGGGTTTAACATTTCCAAGGGGATGTTAGATAGGGAAAACCCTTGTAATAAAAAAAAAAAAAATTCATGTGCTATAGGACATGGTTGAAGGCAATGACGATGTTAAACTACAATGCAAGAAGATAAAGGTGGGATACAATTGTTGTTATAAAAATTACAGAGCTGTTATGTAGACGAAGAGTAGCTTGTAATGAGTATTTCTGGAAAACAAAACATTCAAAACCCAGTTCAGTCACCTGCAGAACTTTCGGCTGAATTTGGGGCTTTGCTGGGTACCCTCGTGTTCTGCCTATTTCACTGTGGTCATCCCTTTGTGGAACAGTCACTGGTTATGACCTCATGGAAGGCAGCGTGTATCGTTAATTTACCTTTGTGTCCCCAGCTACCAGTGCCTTGCTCGACACATGGTAGGGACTTCCAGCCAGAGAGCTGGTTGATTCTGGCTCAGTATAATTTTGGCTCAAAGAGCAACAAATGATAAAACAAAGTCAACAATGGACTGGACTATCCGGTGAGATGATGAGTGTTTAGTCCCTAACGTAATCAAGAGGAATTGGATTACCTCTCACTGGGTAAAGGGTTGTCGATGACCTCTCAGATCCCTTCCAGCTGAAGGAGCTTTCAATTAATATTGATGCCACTTTGCTGTTAGAATCCCAGGCAGTCTCTCTTGACAGTGAATGGCTTCCACGTTTTTTATCTTTCTCAGGTAGAGAGACAGAAGAGGACGAGATTAGGGGAATAAGCGTGGCCAAGGTGAGAACTCGCTTTTGTCAATGGCCCTTAGAGAGTTCTCAGACTTCCTACAACAAGATCAATAACATCTTAGATCAAAGTGATAATAGGGATTTTTAAAAAGATTTAAAAGGAAATATTTAAAGGGAAAGCAAAGAGATGGCCTGGGTGACAACAGCACTTGAAATAGGGCAGAGGGAAGGAATAAGGGAGCTCCTTTTAATTCAAACTCCCTGTATCTTAAGGGCCTCTATTCCTACCTACCAGATCACCCTATCAGGATCTGTAGAACAGAAAGAACTGGGGAGAAGACAGCAGGGAAATTGTGGGTGGTAGTGCTGCCACACTGCACAAGACCAGGGGACACTATTAATCTCCTCGTTGATGGAATGGTGCCGTCTGGACTTCAGCAGTGCACACTCTACACAGCAGGACATGGTAGCCCTGGTGAGGTAGGAATGCCAGCTTGATAAGGGTTTGTTTAACAGTTGCTCAGAAATAAGGAGGGAGTGATTATTACTAACGTCCTGGAAAAACAACAGCAGTAGCAACAACCAGCTGCCTCAAAATGTAATCAAGTTTAAGATGTCCTCCTTGGTAGGCTGTTCTCAGTTATATTTTCTATCCTAATCTTGGAGGTGATTATACATGTCAGCACAGCCTAAATACTCTTTCTCTCCTTTCTCTCTTCCTTCCTCCCTCCTTCCTTCCCTTCTTTCCTTCCTTCTTTCTTTCTTTCTTTGCTTTCTTTCTTTCTTTCTTTCTTTCTTTCTTTCTTTCTTTCTTTCTTTCTTTCTTTCTTTCCTTCCAGAGGAGTCTCCCTCTGTTGCCCTGGATGGAGTATAGTGGTGCAATCTCAGCTCACTGCAGCCTCCACCTCCCAGGTTCAAGCAATTCTCTTCCCTCAGCCTCCCGAGTAGCTTGCACTACAGGCGCACACCACCACGCCCAGCTAATTTTTGTATTTTTAGTAGAGACAGGGTTTCACCACGTTGGCCAGGCTGGTCTCAAACTCCTGACTTTAAGTGATCCACCTGCCTTGGCCTCCCAAAATGCTGGGATTACAGGCATGAGCCACCACGCCCGGCCCATGTGTATCGTTTTTTTAAAGAATAAACATCTAACTTGATGTGCCATAGTCTCCCAAATGCTAGGCACAGGGAAATATGATGGCCAGGTTTTATCGGTCCTTGGCCAGGAATCATTCAGTGGCTCTGCTATAAGGAGGAGAGCAAGTGGGAGAAGAAGGGGTGGATAATAGGGGGAAGGTGGGACATCAGAGGATAGAGGTGCTGACAGCTGAGAGGAGGTGGTGAGCATGCGTCAGGGGAAAGTGCCGCCTGCTCACCCCTGGCTATTTTTACGCAAGCTCTCTTAGCTTCTGGTGTCACTGAGCTTTAAGGACATCAGTGCCTGGAGTCCCAGAAGCCTATTTTAAGAGACTTCACTTCAATGGCTGATATCAACCACATGCAGATTCTGCCAAATGACTTCACAGATAGGGGATCCGCAGCTGCTTTCATCATCAAAAAACCAGAAATGTGGCCTCACTCCAAGTGCACAGACTTCAAGAGGAGCCAGGGAGAGGGTCGTGGAAAGACAGCTGCCCTGGGGAGTGGGCTTGCTGTGCCCTGCACAACATTTTACACCTCTCCACCCCTTCCTCAGTGTGGGTTGGTTGCGCAGCTGTGGTTTTATTTTCAGGTCACTTCTTAAGCCTTTCTTTATAAGTGGCCTCCTTTAGGGGCAAAGGTTTTGCATTTACAAGAAAATATAAAGGTGGAGGAAAGAACCTTGCTCTTCCTCCCCACTCTCTCAGAAGGATGACCGGAGGGGTGGCGGCTGGTGAGAGCGGAGGCTGAGTGGTTTGGAGGTGGCCTGGTCAGCTTGATGGAGGGGACACGGGACCCTCTCCCTGCAACGGGCCACACTTCAAAATGTTCCTCCGCACCTTAATGATTTCTCATGCTCCATGCGCTTCTAATCACAGACCCGAGTCTGCCAGGATCACTTTAGACTCGGACACTGGATACGAAGTTCCAGTTCTTATCAAAGCACCAATGGAGCCCAAGGGTGCCCTTCGCTGTCCTCACGGCAAGGGCTGCCTGAAGCATTCTGCCCAAGCTGCACCCCTCACACGACACTGACTGGCTCCTGCCTGACGCGCAGGAAAAGGTGAAGGCATGGGGAGGGATCCGTGACCAACGCAGAAAACAACCATGGACTAGTCTCACTGAGGGGGCCGCCGGGGAGGGTGGGGCAGCCTGGGTTCCTTGCTCCAGTCCTCCTCATGCCCTGCCCATCCTTGGGAGAAGGTCAGAGGTGAGGCGTCTCTGGCAGGTGGCCTTGTAGCGGTGACGATGAAAGCCGTGGGCGGGCCTCTTATCCTACCAATCGTCTTCAGACCACAACCAAGGAAAACACCCCTGACCCTGAAAGACTCAGCTGCCCCCAACAAAGCCTAAGTGACGCCAACTGAACACTTGGAAAGAAGAGAGAAAACAAAACAGGATTTGAATAACTGTGGTTAGAAAAATAACTTGAAGATCACTTGGCCTGAATGTTTAGAAGACTCAGAGGGCCTGAAGAATGCAGTGGATTACAGGAAGATGGAAATGAACATACATTCCTGCAGAAGTCCCAATTACCAAGTTTTTGTTTGTTTTCTTAGAGTCAATATGTCTGAAGAGAGGTCACATCATCTCTGAGGCTGGAGAGCAGAGACGTGCTCTGTGGTCACAGTCAGACAAGACAAACGAGGGAATGGAAGAATGTCTAATACCATTAGACTGTCATTTCTAACAAAACCTAATTCTAATTTTAAGCCAGTAAGAAGCAGGCAATGAACATTCTGCTGAAGGAGTCCTCACGAAGTCCTCAGCACGTGAAGGAACTTAGATGCACCCCTAGGGATCTGACTGCTGGTTTAAGTCAACGAGGCGACTGGGATAGAATAGGGAGTGGTGGGGACTGGGGTGAGCTGGCAAGTGCATGCTCTATCCAAAAGGGCAGCCCCTCCTGAGCACCAGTGTCTGCAAGAATTGCGTAAAGCAGGCCTAGAGTTGTCAGATCTCCTGTTGTTTCAAGAGAAACTGTAAATCTGCATTTTAATATGAAATCTCATAATGTGGACAATACACTTGGTTTTTTGTTTGTTTGTTTGTTTGTTTGTTTGTTTTTGAGACAGAGTCTTGCTCTGTCGCCCAGGCTGGAGTGCAGTGGCACGATCTTGGCTCACTGCAAGCTCCACCTCCCAGGTTCACACCATTCTCCTGCCTTAGCCTCCCGAGTAGCTGGGACTACAGGCGCCCTCCACCACGCCCGGCTAATGTTTATTTTTTGTATTTTTAGTAGAGACGGGGTTTCACCATGGTAGCCAGGATGGTCTCGATCTCCTGACCTCTTCATCCTCCCATCTCGGCCTCCCAAAGTGCTGGGATTACAGGCATGAGCCACCGCGCCCAGCCGACAATACATTTTTGAAAAAATAATATTGTTCAGGCTAAGAAAAACTTCTACTGGCTGGATTCTGTCCATGGACTTCCTAAGAGACTTCAACTGCTTTATAATCGCTGACCCGTATAAATAGTCTATAATCTATAACTTTATAAGACAATATCGATATCCATGAAATAAGATACAAACCACATATTTATGGCCTTGTGGGAATGGAAAATTACTTCTAGATCAAATCAGTCCAGTTTTTATGAGAAACTGAATTGGGCAAGCGTCTTGGGTGGCCAGGGGTAGGATGAGTACTACCTTCTGACGTGCAGTCTGACACTCCTTCCTCCACGGCAGCCACCAAGCTCGGCGCCCACATCTGAAACCTCAGAGCCCTTCTCTTCTCAAAATCAACTGGAGGCTAAGTCCATCGTTTTCTCGTTCACACCTTTACAGCTTCGTTACAAAACAGAATCAACAGGTTTTCACTGGCTGATGAGAGAATAAGAATGTTGGCTGAGGAAGAGGCTGTGAGCACTATTCTTATCCAGAAGGATCTCTGCCTGCAGCTCTTGGGCCCACAGGTACCGCTGCCTGGAACGCCATCACACTAAGCATTTGACTTCTTGCCATAAACTCACCCCATAAACTCACATCAGGCTTTCACCTCCAACCCCAAGCCCAAAGTGATCCCTCCATCCTCTAAGCCCTCCAGATATTTGGTAAACCATCCCTTTGGCATGACCTCCCCAACTGAATCTGCCATTCCCAGCCCTGGCTGAGCATTAGAATCAGCCGGGAGTTTAAAAACTCCTCATGCCTCGGCTTCACCCCCATCCAATTAACTCAGAATCTCTGGAACAGTGGTTATTCTAATGAGCAGCAACAGTTGAAAACATGAACCGGCCTCTGTGCCTTCTGAGGATGAAAATGCGTGCATGCAGAACCAACTACATAATTTTCAGGGTTCTGTGCAAAATGAAATTGGAGGCTTCTGTTCCAAAATTAAGAACTTCAAGTTGGTGACAGCAGAGCATTAAACCCTTCTAGGCACAGGGTGCTGTACGACTGCCCTGCTGCACACTCATGCCTGACAGTGACCTTGGACCTCTAAGGATTTCAACAAACCAGGTGTGGGTTGATTGGGGTAGAATGAATACCATGGATCTCACATTTAACTGGAATAAAATTGAGCAGAAAAGCACAAGTAAGACTTTGAAAATTGACATCCAAAAAGAGAGTTTGGATAAAGGATGGGGGAGGGGATTTCAGGGAGGAAGACTTCTTTATAAACAATATTTAATCATTGAGACACAACATAAACTCAATAAAAAATGGCACCAGCCTTACATGGACATTTGATAAATTTCCAGATCAAGGCCAGATGTGGTGGCCTCATGCCTGTAAAGCATTTTTGGGAGGCTGAGGTGGGAGGATCACTTTAGCCTAGGAGTTTGAGACCAGCCTGAGCAATACAGTAACACCCTATCTCTATACAAATAATTTTAAAAATTTGCCAAGCATGATGTTGTGTACCTGGAGTCCCAGCTACTTGGGAGGCGGAGGGGGATCGCTTGAGGATGCAGTGAGCAGAAACTCAGCATTGCCACTCCGGCCTGGGCAACACAGCGAGACCCTATCTCAAAAATAAGAAAAAATTCCAGATCAAGATGCAGGTCTTTGGCCCCTACACAATCAAATCGCCCCTCAACATAGGCACAATGCTGACTTCCATCACCATAAAGTAATTTTGCCTGTTCTCAAACTTTACAAACAGGGTATCTATCATGCCAAATCCCTCTGAACCTCAGTAGGGAAGTCTCCAGGTTCCAGAGGCTGACGAAGAGACCCAGAGCCAGGAAATGAGTCATGGGATTTTATCAGGGGCTTACACACAGCGGAGAGTCCAGTGATGGGGGCCCAGGCAGGAAAACCACAAGCATCTGCAAACATGTAGTTTATACCGCATTTTCTCTTAACACCCTCCTCCCAATGACCTCCACCTGGCAACCACCTTCATTTAACCCAAAACTCAGGGCCTCAGTCCCCTGTAGGCCAATATTCCACAAGACAAGACAGGGCCTGAGATGTTTGTCAGGGTTGGCCATTTGGAGCACACATGCAGGTGCATCTGCCATACGGGGTCGTTATAAGGGTATGCTTAAATTCTTGCTGTCAGGTGTGTTGACCCTACAGTCTCATACTGTATGTATTCTTTCACTCAATGTGTCTTGTGATTCTTGCATAGACAGTAGCTAGTTGACCCAGCACCATTTATTGAAAGGGCTTTTCTTTCCCTGTTGGCATGTAGCTGTAAGTTGTTCTTTTTATTGCATTTTATACCACCATTTATGGATAGACATCTGAGTCCTTGATAGTTTTGAGATAGTATGCATAAAGCTGCTATGAACATACTCGAACATGTCTTTTGATAAAAACATGCATACATGCCGAGCGCGGTGGCTCAAGCCTGTAATCCCAGCACTTTGGGAGGCCGAGACGGGCGGATCACGAGGTCAGGAGATCGAGACCATCCTGGCTAACACGATGAAACCCCGTCTCTACTAAAAGATACAAAAAACTAGCCGGGCGTGGTGGCGGGCGCCTGTAGTCCCAGCTACTCCGGAGGCTGAGGCAGGAGAATGGCGTGAACTCCGGGAGGCGGAGCTGCAGTGAGCTAAGATCCGCCACTGCACTCCAGCCTGGCGACAGAGCGACCAGCTCTCAAAAAAAAAAAAAAGAAAAAAAAAAAAAACGTGCATACGTCTCTGTTGGGTATTTGCCTATGATTGGAATTCCTAGGCCATATGGTAGACATGTATTTAGTTTTAATACATAAGTGGTTGTACCACTTCCAATTGTTCCATATTCTCTCCAACACTGGGTACTGCCAATCTTTCTAATGCCTAAGAGATGTCTTCTCGTGGTTCCAGTGTTTCTTAATGGCCTAATGACATTGACCTGTGTTTTCATAAGAATGTTGGCATTTTGGATATCCTCTTTTTGTGAAGTGCCTGTTCAACTCCTTCCCAGGCTTAAAAACCGATTCGTCTGCCTTTTTCTTATTTACTTAAAGGAGTTTTTAAAAGTATCTGTTTAATATTCATCTTTGTCTTTAGTATGTGGTTGCAAATATCTTTTCTAGTCTGTGGCTTGATGTTTCCGTCTCTAAATGGTGCCCTTAATTGTTCATTTTAATGAAAAACAATTTTTCAAACGTTTACTTGTGGTTAGTGGTTTGCATGTACAGTTTAAGAACTCTTTGCCTAACCCAAGGGTCATAAAGATATTCTACATTTTTAAAGAAACTACTGTTTTACCCTTTTCATTCAAGCTCACAATCCATCTGCAATTGATTTTTTTTTTTTGTCTGTGGTGTGAGATAGAGGTCAAGACTCATGTTTTTTCATAAGTAGCCAGTCGACCCAGCCCCATTTCTTGAAAAGGCTCTCGTTTCCCTTACAACGTTAAAGTTGCACCTTTATTGTAAATCAGGTAGATAAGGTGGCCCTTTTGTGTGGGTATGTTTCTGAACTTTTTCTACTCTATTGGTTTATTTCACTAGCCTTATACCAATAGCATGCTATTTTAATTACTATAGCTTTATAAGAAATCTTAATATCAGAAAGACCTCTGACTATTGTCTGCATTGTGTGTGTGCATTTCAAAATGATCTCTGTTTTGTCTTCATGGCCCTTTGCAATTCCACGTAAACTTAAAATCACCTTGTCAGGTTTCAACAAAGAATCTGTTAGTATTTTATATGAGGTTACAAAATACATTTATAGATGAATTTTGAGAGAAATGTCATCATAATAATATTGTTGTCTTCCAATTCAAGAACACCTATGTAAGTCTTAATGTTTCTCATCAATATTCTGTGAAATTTGGTGAAGAATTACACATTTTGAGTTGCAGTTATTAACAGGCTTGTTAAAAACGTTGAGCGTCAGGCACAGTGGCTCACGCCTGTAATTCCAGCACTTTTGGAAGCTGAGGCATGCAGATCACTTGAGGTCAGAGTTTGAGACCAGACTGGCCAACATGGTGGAACCCTGTCTCTACTAAAAATACAAAAATTAGCTGGAAATAATGGCACATGCCTGTAATCCCAGTTACTTGGGAGGCTGAGGCATGAGAATTGCTTGAACCCAGGAGGCGGAGGTTGCAGTGAGCCAAGATCACACCACTGCCCTCCAGCCTGAGCAACAGAGGGAGACTCCTCCATTTAAAAAAAAAAAAAAAAAAAAAATTATTGATATTTATAAGTGGCAGTAGTCTTTTAAATTTCATTTTTCAATTGTTTATTGCTAGTATAGAAATACAATACATTTTTGTATGTTTATTTTATATTTAATGACCTTGATAAACACATTCTAATATTTATCTATGGAGTTTTTTTCTACATTCACAATTGTATCATCTGAGAGTAATGATGGTTGTAGTTCTTCTTTCCAGTATTTAAAATTTTATTTCTCTGTCTTGCTTGTCACTCTCATTAGGGCCTCTAGCACTATGTAAATTGAAGTAGTGTTAGTAAACATTCTTGTTTTAGTTAAATTCAGAGTGAAAATATTCAATATTTTACAATTATAATATTTACTATAGGTATTTTGTAAACTTCCTATTTTATAATAAGGAAATTCCCCTTTTGCCAATTTTTAAAACCTGATTAGGTGATGAATTTTACAAATGGTTTATTGGACATCATTTGAGATGATCATATGATTCTTATCTTTTGTTCAATTAATATATGAATTATATTCTTTATTTTGAATAAATTATTGAATTGTTTAATTTGTGGAATAAACACCATTGGTCTGCTTCATCATCTTTTAAAAATATCACTGTATTAAATTCGTTAATATTTTGTTCAGAATTTTTGTATCTGAGTTTATGAGACATGTTGGTCTATAATTTTTCTTTTTGTAATGTCCATGTCATATTTTGGTATCAAGGTTGTGCCAGCCTCATGACATGAGTTAATAAAACTTCCTTTATCTTATAATTTCTGAAAAGTTTTTATAAGATTGATATGATTTCTTCCTTATATGTTTGATGATTTCAGCAGTGAATTATTAGAGTGCACTGTTTTCTTATGGGGACAAGATTTTAATTGCAGATTTAACTTCTTTACGAGGATTATGCTTTTTTCAAATTTCTTCAGTCAATTTTGATAAATTGTGTCTTTAAGAAATTTGATCATTTTATTTAATTGTCAAATGTAGTGACATGAGGTTGTTTATCACATTCTTTTTTATCTTTTTTAACATCTATATATTCTATTCTGATTTTCTTATACTGGCAATTTGTGTTTTTACCCTTTTTTTTTCCTTGAGTAGTATGGACAGGAGGTTACTAATGTTGTAAGTCTTCAAAATATCAACTTTTAGTTTTGTCTTTTTTTATTATGTGCTTGTTTTTCATTTAACTGATGTATTTTATAATATTGTTTCTTCTATTAGGGGCATTGATTTTTCAACGTTTCTGTTTTTTCTTAACATGTGCATTTAGTCCCAGGCATTTTGGGTTTATTTTTTATATTTATTTACCAGCTTCTTGAGACAGAAACTTAAATTGCTAATTTTCAACATTTATTCCTTTATAATATATGCAGTTAGTGCTATATATTGTCCTCTAAACATTGCTTTAACTGCAACTCACAGGTTTTGATGTGATATATATTCATTATGAGCCAATTCAAAATATTTCAATTTCATTTCCATTTTTTGTTTTACGATAGGCTATTTAGAAATGTATTTCTTATTTTCCAAATATGTATTGATCTGACAGTTTTCTTTCTCCTTTTGATCTCAAGTTCAATTCCATTGTGATCAAACAATATACTGTATGTGATTTCAGCCTTTTGAAATTTGTTGAGGCTTGCTGTATGGCCCAGAATATGGTCTTTGTTGTTATGTGTTCTTTGTAGTCATGAAAAATTTGTATTCTATCATTGTTGCTTGCATTATTCAATATATATACATATATCTCAAATAAGTCAAGATGATTTTTTGTGTTGCTCAATCTTTTACATTCTTAGTGGTTTTTTGGTCCACTTGTAACAGTCCCAGAGAGAGGTGTGTTAAAATCTCCACTTATAATTTTATGTTTGTCTGTTTCTCCTTTTAGTTTTGTCACCTTTCCTTTATATACTTTAAAGCTATGTTATTTGGTGCATGGCAATTTAGGACTGTTATATCTTCCTGTTAATTTGGTGTTTTTATCATTATGAAATGTCTCTATCACTAGTAACTCTTTTTTTCCTAAAGTTTACTTTATGTGTTGATAATTTATCTATACTAGCTTTACTTTGGTCAGCATTTGCTTGGTATCTCTTCTATCCATTTACTTTGATCCTATCTGTGTCTTTATATTTAAGATGTGTCTTCTATAATCAGTATACGATGATATTTTTAATTTCCCATTTGGTATTTTTATCTTTTAATCTCAATATTAATCTATTCACAGCTAATGCAACTGTAGATATATTTAGATTTGTCTATCATCCTGCTAATTTTTTTCTATTTGTCTTCTCTCTTCTTTGTTCCTTTATTTCTTCCTTATTACCTTATTTATCAATAAGCATTTTTAGTCCATATTTTTAATCTATTAGCCTGTTACTTATACATTCTTGTATTATTATTTTGTTGATTAACCACGAGATTAAGAATCTATCCTTGACTTAGTATAGCCTATCTTAAATTAGTACTTTTACTTATTTCTGAATAATGCAAGAAACTTAAAACAGTTTACCTTCATTTACACCCCTCCTGTTTTTTTATGTGTGTGCTATTGTTGTCATATACTGCACCTATATTTCAAACTCCTAGTTATTATTATTATTAATTTTATTTACCTTCATATTTACTCTTACAGGGTGAGGGTGCTCACTACTTCTTTTTGTATTTTTATAATTTCTTTTAAAATCATTTGCTTTCTGCCTAAAAAATTCCATTTAATATCTTTTTATTGAGGATGTTATGTTAAAAAATGTCTTGTTGGCATTTTTTTTTCAACACAATAAAGATGTTATTGTCTTCTGGCCAGATAACTGGCCAGACTTTTATTAAAAAGTCAGTCATCAGTCTTACTCTTACTGTTTTAAAGATAATGCATATTTTTATTATGTCTTCTCTTAAAACTTTCCTTTATCTTTCACTTTCAACCATTTGACTATGATGTGACTAGATTTTGTTGGCTTTATATTTATCTGCTGGCATTCTCCAAGATTCTTGAATTTATCGCTTTTGGTCTTTTATTAATTTTGCAGACAGTATTTTTAAGCAATATTTTAAAACATTATATCATTTCTGTCCCATTCTGTCTTTCCTCTTCGTCTCCTGGTAATCCAATTATCCATACATAGCCCTTTCCATCATGTCCCCTGTCTTTCGTGTCCCGTTTTGTGTTTTCCATCTTTTTTCCTCTCCATGCTTCAATCTGAATACTTTTGCTTATCCTGTCTTTAGTTCACTAGTCCTTTCTTATACTGAGTCTAATCTTACAATAAAACTGTTGATTTAACTATGGCATATTAATCATAGTTATTTTAAAATCTAGTAGCTCAATAAATTACCTACAAGACTTGTATTGGCAATTTGTGCCAATCTTCTCTTGTGCTAATCTTCTCTTGGTGTTCTGTCATTTCCGCTTAATTGTAGTATGATTTGTGATTTATTTTGAATTACAGATAGTGCATATTGAAAATCACAGGGGCTCTGAAAGGTGTCTTTCTGTGGTTGGATTAATTTTCCACCTGCAGGCAGAGAGCATGCCTGCTGACCACCATGACCCTGTCATGGTTAATTTTATGCAGACAGCATTGGTCCGTTTCAGTGTTGCCCTTTCCTCTGTGGTGTAGCCCTTATTCCTAAGACAGGGCCCTTCTGGGACCTCAACTGAGATTCAGTCATACCAATGCCTGTCCTCCTTCCTAGGTCTTAAACTCCATCTCTGTCTCCCCAGCACCTTGTGGCTGCTGGAATCCCTGATTATCTCGTTAACCTTCAAGTTGCAACTTTCTGTTAGTTTCTCAGGCTTGCCTGTTACACCTTAAGAGTTGGCAAATGTTTCAAGGGAGTGTGTATAGAAGGTTCATTTATCTGCAGTTCCTTTGTTGATGCGTTTTAGCCCTTTTTCTAGCCCTGAACTTCAACCTCTCTTTCTTCAGCCCCGTGGGACTCTGAACGTCCTGCTCACCCAGGCAGAGAACTGGCAAATAAGGTCAAGGAAAGAGGCCAGTTCCCCACAGTGGGTCCCTCCTCTCGAGGATTGCCTCATGTTTGGTCCTGCCAATGTTCATTGCATTTCAATACCTTCAAACTGTTTATTGTGTAAGTTTTCCAGCTTTTATTGTTTTCAGCAGGAGGGATAGTCTAACACTACTGACTCTATCATGGTTAGAAACTGTATTCTCTCCCCCTTCCCCAAATCTCCCTAACATTTCTGTCTTTATCATCAGTTAGAGTCATACTCTGCCTCCTTCTGGGGCACTTGAACTGCATCTTCACACAGAGAGAAAAGATGGGATTCTTTTCTTACAAATGACTTATGATTTAAAAAAAAAAAAAAAAAAACTATTTAATTTAAGGAAACTCTCAAAAAATACGTAGCCACAATTTGCATCCCAAGAATCACTAATGTCTCTATGTTCAGTGTGTAATACTATATTCTCCAGCCATGGCTGACCAGAATGTTCCAGACCCACCCTTCCAAGAATACCAGAAAAGTAGGCCGGGCATGGTGGCTTACACTTGTAATCTCAGCACTTTGGGAAGCCAAGATGGATGGATCACTTGAGGTCAGGAGTTCAAGACATGCCTGGCCAACATGGCGAAACCCCATCTCTACTAAAAATAGAAAAATTAGCCAGATGTGGTGGCATGCGTCTGTAATCCTATTTACCCCGGAAGCTGAGGCAGGAGATTCTTGAACCCTGGAGGCGGAAGTTGCAGTGAGCCGAGATCATGCCACTGCACTCCAGCCTGAGCAAGACTCCATTTCAAAAAAAGAAAAAAAAAAAAAACTGGGCAAGATAATAGAAAATCTATCTGAAGTTATCAGAGAGCTGTGAAGGCAATGCAGATTCAGAGGATCAAGATTTGGGGAGACAGGGGCGTATAGAGGGAGTAGAGGGAAGAGCAATCAGAGGGGTTAGGCTAACATTTTGTGCCAGTTTGCCTTTGAAGCCTATGCTGATTCCAAAGGAAACAGAGAGGACTTAGCAATTGGTCACTGATGATCATCATTGGAATAAATAAACAAAATGTTAATGACAGGACCCTGGACCCAAACTCATGCCTTAAACACTGTCATCAGAAATCCAGAGCCCAAGGGATTCATAGATTTATTCTTTGTGTGTTCTTAATTAACTTGGAAAATATTTGTGGGTAGAAGAGGGTGGCCTGCCTGTGCTTCACCCATTAAGAGTAGCCCAATCAAAGAGGAATGAAAAGTCAGAGGACTAGGTTTCTATTAAGTTCAACATGGAGGTAGCAGTAGTATTTATAGCAGCTCTCTCTACTGCGTGTGCACTACAGGTCTATCAGGCACAGGGCGAAGTATCTTAGACCCCAAGGCTCCAGAGGGCCCCAGGTCAGCCTCATCTATGCCACCAGGGAGCTGGTTAGAAGTGCAGAGTCTGGCCAGGCGCAGTGACTCACGCCTCTAATCCCAGCACTTTGGGAGGTCAAGGCAGGTGGATCACTTGAAATCAGGAGTTCGAGACCAGCCTGGCCAACATGGTGAAACTCTGTCTCTACTAAAAATACAAAAGTTAGCTGGGTGTGGTGGCACACGTCTCTAATCCCAGCTCCTCAGGAGGCTGAGGCAGGAGAATTGCTTGAACCCGGGAGGCGGAGGTTGTAGTGAGCAGAGATTGCACTACTGTACTCCAGCCTAGGCAACAGAGTAAGACTTAAAAAAAAAAAAAAAATGCCGGGTCTCAGGCCCCACCCCAGACCTACTGAGTCAGCATCTGCTTTCTAGCCAGATGACTAAGGTGATTCATGTGCAAACTAAAGTGTGAATGCTGGTCTGGGCTCATTGTTTCATGACCCCTCACTTAAACAGTGGTCTGGGCTCCTTATTTTAATCCTCATAACAAGCCTACAGGGGAGATACTGTTATCACCTTTCTTTAATAGGTGTGAAAACTGCCTCTCACGTTTCTCTCCTTGTCAAACTTTTCATCTCCATGTGGCTGGCAGCACTGGAGCTGGATCCTGGACCCAAGTTTCCCTGACACCTGAGCTACCGCACATAGGAAATGTGGCATCACACTGCCTACTGGCTCCTTCTACTCTCAGTATCTGGCTGAAGCCCCACATAATAATCCATTATCATTCAGTTTTTTTCAAATGTTTAACAGCTTCCTTGCATCTACATTTTAATTGTGTTAGGACCTGAATTGTGTCTCTCCAAAATCCATGTGTTCGTGTTCTAACTTCAATACCTATCTCAGAATGTGACCATTTTTAGACACAGGGTCTTTAAAGAGGTAATTAAGTTGAAATGAGGCTTTTAGAATGGGCCCTCATCCAATCTGACTGGTGTCCTTATAAGAAGAGGAGACTGGGACACAGACACACACAGAAGAAAGAAGGTCATGTGAAGACACAGGGAGGAAACAGCATCTATGAGCCAAGGAGAGGGGCCTCAGAAGAAACCAACCAGACTTACAGCCTCCGGAACTGTGAGAAAACACATTTCTGTTGTTTAACCACCCAGTCTGTGGTACTTAACAATGGCAGCCCTAGCAAACTGATACAAGTTGATATACTTACCTCATGGCCCAAGCCTACCAATCTATTCTAATTTGCACAAGTGAGTTAGGTCTAGTGCTCCATTAGTCACCAACTTTAAGTGAAGTTCTACTATGTCATCCTTACTGTAATTCTATATTCAGAAATAGACACATGGTTCATTTAAAAATTAGTCCACTCAAATCTTATACTTGAAGATCAAAAAGTACCTGTATGATTACTTGACTCACCAAACAGCATGCATTTTTACCTGCTTGAGCATCTTAGCTATGCTGTGTGCCATCTAGATTTAAGATGAAACAGCAGGTCTGAACTCATGTAAGTGTGGGAAGACAGAAAGTGACTGGTGGGGAGTTGGATCCCCAAGGATAACACAGGACTTACAACTGGCCTTCACTAGTGAGTCACCTGTGCTAAGCATGGGAGATGCCCTGAAAAGAACACGTGCTCTGTTTTCTCACAAAGCTTGTAATAGCTGAAGAAGCTGAAAGTTAAGTGACTTAGTTTAAACAATATCATAAAACAATTAATGGCAACAAAGAGTAGGAGGCCACCATGAATCCCCAGAGACTCAAGTGCAGTGATTCCAGTTACTGTTTTTCTCAATGGGCTACGGGATAGATTCAGTTCCATGTGACCTGGCATTGTAGACCTCTTTGAAACTACATGAGCAGCGCTGGCTTTTAGACCCCAGGGGCATCACACAGGATATTCTTGATATAGTTGCACGAGTTTTGTGAGACAGATATCTGGTGTTGTCCTCTGATTTAGGACTATTGCACTCGTGTGTAGGGGAAAAATGAAGGAGGATCCCTCTGGTTGGAGGTGGAGTTGGTTTGGTTCCAAGATGGACAGTGTACTCCCCTAGCTCCAACTGTCATTCAAGACCAAGCCAGCAGAATAAAACTCAACTCATTGTGCTGTCCTGGGTCAGTAACCTCGTCAGTTACTTCACCTCTCAGGCCTCAGATTCCTTGTCTATAAGCTGAGATGACTTCCCCAGTGCACATGATTGTACTGGGATGAAGATCACAGGTGGGGAATGCTCTTTGTTTTTAAGGAATTGGGAGAACTGAGGGCAAGACAGAAAGGCGGTGGCCTCTGTGACTCCACGGATGTAAGCCCTGCCCTTGTGTCGTGCACCCTGCCGTCCTCCTGGTTCAGTGGAGGAGCTGTCCACCCTCAAACTGGCAGGCTGGGTGTGATGTTGTTAATGGTTCTCCCTGGAGATGTGCCCTAAAGAGAAGGAGTGGGGATTCCATTTCTAAGGCCTCTGCTTAGAGAGAGTACCTGGTGAATCGTCTCAGGAAGTGCTCGACTAATAAGCCAGACTCCACCAAAATGTGCTGGTGTTGAGGTCAATTGTGAACTTTCCCGTAGGCCAACGCAGGGACGGAAGTATAGACAGATGTATACGTCACTAGTTAAGCCACTGCTGGGTCAATTTAGATATTTAAACTTTTCCTCTTTCTAATTGTTGTTATCTCTTCATTCTGTTTTCATTTACTCATTTACGTTCCATTTCCTTTGTTGTTGTTGTTGTTTATAAAACATACTCAAAAGATTCTGGGATGTGAGTTTAAAAACTCCTTCAAAATCCAGATCTAACTGCCACCCTATTTGAAGCACATCCTCAGTTGTGCTTCTTTTAAAAGACATTCAGTGGGAAGGTACCACTTCACATCTGTTATGATGGCTGTTACAAAACGAGCAGAAAATAACAAGTGTTGGCATGAATGTGGAGAAATTAGCACAGTGTGCTGGCGTGAAATGCTGGAAAACTATATGGTGGCTCCTGAAAAAGTTAAACACAGAATTACCATATGACCCAGCAACGCCACCTCTGGGGACATACCCAAAAGGATTTATAGCAGAGACTCAGACATCAGTAGTCAAAAGGTGGAACAATCCAAATGTCCATCAGTGGAAGAGCGGATAAGCAAAACGTGGTGTGTATGTATGATGGAATATTACTCAGCCTTAAAAAGGAAGAAAACTCTGACACATGCTGCAATATGGATGAACCTTGAAAATGTGCTACGTGAGGCCAGGCGCGGTGGCTCATGCTTGTAATCCCAGCACTTTGGGAGGCCAAGATGGGCAGATCACGAGGTCAGGAGATCGAGACCGTCCTGGCTAACCTAGTGAAACCCCATCTCTACTAAAAATACAAAAAAATTAACCGAGCATGGTGGCAGGCGCCCATAGTCCCTGCTACTTGGGAGGCTGAGGCAGGAGAACGGTGTGAACCCAGGAGGTGGAGCTTGCAGTGAGCCGAGATCGCACCACTGCACTCCAGCCTGATTCTTACAGAACGTCGAATAGAGGTTACCAGGGCCTGGGAGGAGGGGGAATGGGGAGTGAGCCGGTGTTTGATGGGGACGGAGTTTCAGTTTGAGAAGATGAAAAGAGTTCTAGTGATGGATGGAAGTGCTGGTTGCTGTATATTATGAATGAGCTTAATGGCACTGAATTGTACACTTAAAAATGGTGAAAGTGTAAATTTTATATCATGTATATTTTACCACCACCACAACAAAAAGACACAAGTGGGGAACAGCCTGGACATTTCCCACTCCCTGGTGTCTGGTTGATCAGACTCATTGCCCAGGAGATGTGTATGGATCTCACAGGCAGCTCATGGGTGGAGTAGAGAGATGCTATGGCAGATGTATCTAGTGGAAAATGCGTATTTCTGTAAAAATGCTCTTTACATCAATCAAGCAAAGAAAACAGGGCCATATATTTTCCTTCTTCCAGTTAGTTGAAAATAGTGAACTGAACCCAGGCCGATGTGCTGATAGCTCTGTTTACTTTCCATCTCAAAGACTTCCTGCCTGTTCTGGGGAAAACTAAGGAACATTTTTGCGTGCATGTCTATGTTTTCTGAGCCTGAGGAATGTGATTGATCGTGGCCAGAATTTGAATTGCCAAGTTCTTAGAAAAGGTATGTTTTTCAACTCCACACCCCATGACCCAATGTCCTTTTTTCAGACTCTCCAATACCCTAATTTAACTAAATTTAACTGGGCTGCTGCTGTTTGCTTTCCAGTGCTCCCCACACCCCACCCCAGGTCATGATTTCTAAGCTCACACTCTTCAATTGACAGAGAATATTGAGAACAAATCAACCTAAGGGATGTTATTATAAAAATTAAAATCTCAGGATCACCTCATTAAATTTTAAGTCAGACTTTCCAGTCCAGGGCATCAGAGAAAGTATTTCGTGACCAAATATTTTATGTGGTTTTGTGGTCCTAATCTTACCGTCATAGCCTAAGAGTGATTTTCATCTCATTTTATTGACTTGAGCGTGAACATTGCATCTCATTTGGCCAAAACCTAAGTTGGCACGGACTGGGTGCTGCTGCAGGGTTTCTCAAAGTGGATGCTAAAAAAAAAACCTTCTGAACCACGGAAATGCCCTTGAGCTGCTTGGCCAAAATGCACCTTTAACAGAATTTTTTAGTCATTCTCTTTTCTGTTCCATTTTAAAATTGGGAGTTCAAAAGAGCTTCTACCCTGAGCTAAAACAGAAGACCAGGTCTGGGAAAAAAAAAAAAAAAAGATTGGCTCACAGCTGTGGAAAAGTTCAGGCAGAGGTCTCTTCAAAAGGTGTGGCCGGGCGCGGTGGCTCATGCCTATAATCCCAACACTTTGGGAGGCCGAGGAGAGAGGATCACGAGGTCAGGAGATCGAGACCAGCCTGGCTAACACGGTGAAACGCTGTCTCTACTAAAAATACAAAAAAATTGGCCGGGCGTGGTGGTGGGTGTCTGTAGTCCCAGCTACTCAGAAGGCTGAGGCAGGAGAATAGCATGAATCCAGGAGTTGGAGCTTGCAGTGAGCCGAGATCACGCCACTGCACTCCGGCCTGAGCAACAGAGCAAGACTCCATCTAAACAAAAAAAAAAAAAGAAAAAGAAAAGAAAAGAAAAGTTGTACTTGTCTCTCTAGGTTCATGTTGGCTGTTCTGAGCATAGAGAAGGGTCTGTATTGGGTGTGAACCCACTTGAAGGAAGCCTAGCATAGGGCAAGACTGTTAAAGGAGACCTATTATTCCCCTGACGGGTGTAGATGTTTGTGAACTCCGAGTCTCTTGATCTCATTAAAGTGTCCAGTTAAGGCATAAGCACCCTGTCTCATGTGATGGAATGGTTCACTGAAATTGTCATCACATTATTATGGAGGAGTGGGGATGGTCACCAAAGAAAAAGGCAGAAAAACCGAGGGGCTAAGAACCTGGGCTTCAGTCTCTGCTATTTATAATTGTGTGACTGTTAGCAGGTTACTGAACTTTTCTAAGCCTAAATTCCATCATCATCATGCAATAGGAATAGGGATATTACCTAACTTATGGGATGTTTGTAGGGATTAAATGAGGTTGTCTGGGCAAACACAATATAGTAGCCAGTAGAGGGTAAAGCGTGTGCTAGTTATTATGTCCAGGTAATTATCTCAATTATAACTGTCATGGGCCACACACAGTTCACATGTCTGTTCATCAGCTGGGGTCCACACAACGCTGTTTGCATCCAACACCCTGGGAAGTGCTAAGAGGTACATCCCTATAAGGTAGGTGATCTGGGAGTTCACAGACTAATTCAGGAAAGAAAGAAGGGTACACTAAATTCATGGTGAATTGTTTCAGAGTTCAGAGAAGAGCTAGGTCTTCAATAAGCAATAGACTTCAGACTGTACCCAAATAGCAGGTAGAGTTTGGGCAGAGGTTCTGAGCCAGCATTCTAAGCTACACCCATGTACCCAAGCGTGTTCCCACCTGACCTCACGTTCACATCCCTCAGGTCAACATCTCAGAGCAGCCCTGACGTCAGGAGACATAGACCCATCTTTAGGATGAGGACCCCAGATTAGGAGGTGAGGACTGCGAGGACCTGAGAAAAATGTGTTCTTGACCTGATGTTGGGTCACCCTCAGGGGTATGAACACAGGAAGGAAGGAAGTTAAGGGACTGGCCCTTTTTCAACCCTTTAATTTGTTGACAAAGAAATGATGCTCAAAAAAGGTCATCTTCTTCCTTGTGTTTTGCTTGCTCAACATGTCTATGAATTCAGGTTGAAAATAAATCTTTACCCCAAAAAGATGACTACTACTTACTTCTTATGCATCTTTTTCTGTGTGATTCTTTGTCTTTTACGATAGCCAGTTTTACACGTGGCAGAATGGCTTTTCCAGTCTACAGAACATGCGACTTGGTTTCCTTGATTCAGACTCTAGAGAACCAGAGAAAGCCTGGGGGCTGAGCACAAAAGTCACCGAGCCAGGCAGGGTCCAGGCAGGAAACAGATGGCACTCTGCAGGAGGGAGGTCTGCAACGAGTTTAATAAGAGGACTGTTTTAACAAGGGATAGTGGTGTTCCTTAGGGCAGGCAACAAGTAAAAGCACGTACCAGCTGGGACTTGGAGGGATGGGGAAAATGTGATAGCCACCAGCCTGAGAGAGAGGCAGGAGCTGTAAAGAGGGCTCCCTGGCAGAGCTGTTGCTTTTCACAAAGAAAAACAGAAAGAGGCTGGGCATGGTGGCTCACGCCTGTCATCCCAGCACTTTGGGAGACCAAGGCGGATGGATCACTTGAGGTCAGGAGTTCGAGACCAGCCTGACCAACATGGCAAAACCCTGTCTCTACCAAAACTACAAAAATTAGCCAGGTGTGGTGGCATGTGTGTCTGTAGTCCTAGCTACTTAGGAGACTCAGGCAGGAGAGTCGCTTGAACCCAGGAGGCAGAGGTTGCAGTGAGCTGAGATCTGAGATTGCACCACTGCACTCCAGCCTGGGTGACAGAGGGACACTGTCTCAATATATACATATATACACACACACACACACAATATATAATAGAATATATATAATTAAAATGCATACACATTTTATTATGTAAATAATAAATATTTATTGTTAAAAAAGGAAACAAGAAAATTATTAAGAAAAAAATAAAAGTTACCTACAATCTTATTCAAAGATGACATTTTTAATATTTTAGGGAATACTGTTTCAGTCTTTTTTCTGTGCACGTATGTGGGTGTTTTTATATAACAAAAGTTTTTGTATGACAGAGTGGAATTGTGCTCCTTATTCATTTTTTATGTTTTTATATCCAACTTTCTTCAGTTAAGGTGACAGGTGAGCATGTTCTTGTGTGGCTGGCTACATGGGACCCGTCTTACTGGCACATCATAATTTAATAGACATCTCCTCACATTGGACACGTAAGCTGCTTCCTGTTTTTTTGTTCTTATAATTAGACCACAACGAGAGTATGTACACTTTTGGAAAAAGGTGTATCTGATGTCTTGTGCTTGTTGCCTAAGCTCTCTGAAGTACAGAAAAGCAGCAGAGTTTCAAACACATCTTCAAGGTAGAAAAAGTGTACAAACATGAGCCACTCGTGCACAGATTAGGCCTCACTCTTGTTATGAACAGATCATACGCGTGTCCTACCAAGTTCGCCTCGAGTCTGTGTTGTCAGTGGTCTCCTGACATCGAGCAAGAGGAGAGACAACACTGGAAAGCAGGTGACTCCTTCAGACCCTGGGGGGCAGTGTGGCTTGAGTGTCCTTGGCTCTGCACCGCCCTACAGGAACAAGTGATCCCACTGGAGGAGGGCCTGGGATGGAGCACACGTAGGCAGGTGGTTGGGCCTGGAAGACTTTGGATGCATCAAGCTCTAGGTTTCTATTCAGTGTTGGTGTTCACACATCACCATTGCTTTCAACATAGGGCTGCTGAACAGGACCAATGTCCACACGGGATTACCATCTGCACCTCCCCAACCCCAACGTGTGGAGTGCCTTTTAAGTAACTGGAATCTTCTTCCTTCCCCATCCCTGCAGACACCCCCACCCAGCCTCTTCTCCTCAGTCTCTCTGCTCTGACCAGCAAGAGTTATCCTCCTGGCAAAGGCTTAGATGAAATGAGTTTGCAGAAGGAGGAGAAGGTTAGAGGACTCAAAACCAGAATAGAACAGTTAGCACAAAAATGGTTTCCTGTTGCCTGTTCTCTGGCATAGGCTTACTGGAACCCATCTGCTCCCAACAGAATTGTAGAAACATTAAAGAAGAAATGTTTTTAAGAGTTCACTTGGGGAAGTCTTGCAAGTCTAACCCGCTCATAGGAAGAGAACCTGCTCCACGATACTAACGGGGGCTTTAAGATAACGCACTGAAAAAATAATAATACTAGCTCATCGGCAGAGTAGAGAAAACTGCTCTGGCAACACCTAACACTCTGCATTTCCTATTCTCTGGCAACATGGGAAGCGCTGGCAGCACGGGGCCTGTGTGTCCTCGGGGAACACCCCGAAGTGAGTAGAGGCTGCTCCTCTGCTGGTCCCTCCCCTCAGTCCCAAGCAGCGCTGTCTTGGGTCCTGCATCTCAGTGATGGGGACTGCACTTCTGACAAGTCAGGGAGGCCCCAGGCCTCTCCATTCTCCTGCAGTTGCCTGTTTGGCAGGACAAGAGGAGATGGGAGGGTCTGCCGGGGGCCCGTTACGGGGCTCCGAGTCTGAGCCAAGGAATTTAGACCTTGTCTTTGCAGGTGCTATTTGAGAGTTTTAAACAGAGGAGTAACAGTCCAGTAGGCAGTGCTGTGGGAACCGCTGGGGGTGACTTGCGGGCCTTTCAGTGATCTGACTTTGACCCTCTCACAGCTGGCTTCCGTGTGGCACCTGGGGGCCCAGCAGAGGGTGTGAACACCTGCAGAGAAGATGCAAAAACATCTTCTCTCCAAGGGTCTCCAGCACCCTCTCCCCTTCCTCATTCTCAGCTGATCACCTTGATTTTTATTTCACTGAGAAAAGAAAAGCAATCAACAAGAGAACCACCTCACCTCCCCACCACCAACTCTCCCCACACAACTGTTACTGAGGCTCCACCCTGCTCCCAGTCAAGGCAATTGCGTCTTTTGTTCACTGGGTCTCACCCCTTCCTCCTACCCAAGGACTTCCCCTGCATTTTCCTCCTCCTGTCTCTCACCCTCTTGCCTTTCCTTTCTGCTGGTTCTTCTCATCAGCATACACACTACACTGTTGTTACCAGAAAGGGGTCTGATCCAGATGCCAAGAATGGTTCTTGGACCTTGCATGAGAAAGAATTCGGGCCAAGTCCATACAGTAAAGTGAAAGAAAGTTTATTAAGAAAGTAAAGGGATAAAAGAATGGCTACTCCATAGGCAGAGCAGCAGCATGGGCTGCTCGCCTGAGTATACTTATAGCTATTTCTTCATTATGTACCAAACAAGGGGTGGATTATTCATGAGTTTTCTGGGAAAGAGGTGGGCAAATCCCAGAACTGAGGGTTCCTCCCCTTTTTAGACCATCTAGGGTAACTTCCTGATATTGCCATGGCATTTGTAGACTGTCATGGCAATGGTGGGAGTGTCTTTTAGCATGTTAATGCATTATAATTAGTGTATAATGAGCAGTGAGGACAACCGGAGGTCACTTTCGTCACCATCTTGGTTTTGGCGGGGTTTAACTGGCTTCTTTACCAAAACCTGTTTTATCAGCAAGGTCTTTGTGATCTGTATCTTGTGCCGACCTCCTGTCTCATACTGTGACTAAGAACGCCTAACCTTCTGGGAATGCAGCCCAGTAGGTCTCAGCCTCATTTTACCCAGCCCCTATTCAAGATGGAGTTGCTCTTGTTCAAGTGCCTGGGACACTATCTTCAATCTTAAACATAAAAACAAACTAACCAGATAAGGCCCCCTTTAATTGCCTCTCGATTTTCCGCTCCCCTTTGCAAGCAGATCCCCCTCAGGAAGGTTGATGTCTCCAGTTCTTTTACTTCCTCACCAGCAATTCCAATGGGGCTGGCATTAGTACATTTCCACAAGACTTCTTTGTCAAGGGCATGGGTGCCTCCACTCTGCATAGCTGAGGGTCCCTTCTGTGTCGTATTTTATACGTCTAGGGCACTGGCCACCCCCAGCCAGTCCCTCCCTCTGGAGATACTTTCTTGGCTTGGCTTTTGGGGCACCATGCTTCCCTGGCTCCCTGCTTTCCTACCCTGTGATTATCCCCATACACACACCACTATTTCCAATATAGGACTTGGTTACTTCGACTTTTGGTCTCCCCAGTTGAGCTCCAAGCTCCGATCTATGCCATTTTCTTCTCTATCCTGAGTGTCCAGACTACCCTGGCACTCAAGAAAGGTGAGCTGAAAAAAGGGGCAGTAAATCAGCCTTCGTTTGTACAATGCCCAGTGGAGCACAGAGGTACATGTGATGCTTAAGAAGGACAGTCCACTCCTATGGCTGCCCTTACAAATGAACACAGACTTGTTTCCAACAACAGAAATGTATTTTCTCACACTTTTTTTGAGAGAAGTCCAGAGTTTGCATGTCCACAGGACCACACTCCCTTCCTAGGCATTAGAGAGAATACATCCTTGTCTAGTTCAATATCTAGTGGCTCTTGGCATTCAATGGCTTGGGAAGGAATGACTTTAATCTCTGCTCCATCGCCTTCTCCCTGTGTCTTGCTGGGTCTACGCCTGCCTTTCCTTCCTCTTTTAAATACACCAGTCACTGGATTTAGAGCTCATCCAAAATCCAGCATCACAAAAAAAGTTAAAAAGTAACCAATTAATTATGTGTGCAAAGACCCTATTTCCAAACAGATCACATTCTATGATTCCTGGTGGATGTGATTTTGGGGGATCCCTATTCAACCCACTATATACAATAAGTTTAGATCTCCCCTTGATATTTAGATTTTCTAAATACCCAAAACAGTCACTAGAGATTCATTTTACTGAGTCTGAAAGATATTTCAGTTCTTCAAATCATATTCTTGAACATTCAAGAAAATGTTTACAAATTAATGGAGCAGACAGTGGTGTGGCATTCCTATAAACTCAAGTATGTACAAATGCATCTTCTTTTATTCTCTTATCAGTGATTTTTAACTTTTACCTTGCGCTCCCATTCTGCCTAATGGAGAAAATCAAGCCAGTCATTTTCAGATCATTTCAGCCTTTTTTCAGTCATTTCAGATTGAAATACATCGAATCCTACTTTCCACTCCAACCACCATCTCTCCCATTTCTGCTTCCATCCAGATCCCCAACTGGCACTGTGAGCAGGGTCTCTGGGATCCTATTTATACCCTGGGGTCGTATTCCCAGGACGACCCTTAGGACTGAGCACACAGACCCTTTGACCATGGAGCCCCAGACTTGCTGCCAGTTCTGTGCCTACCACAGACTCGGCACGTACTCATACCAGTGTCCACTTCCCTACATCGTCTCCTACTTTGCCCCTCTCTGCTCCTTCCCTCACTTTATCTAGGCTTGGGAGGGTAGGAGATGAAGGTCATGAATAGAAAACAGGCCGGTTCTGCCGGACGGTGTTATACACGGATTTTCCCTTTTAAAAACTTGGACAAAGGTGTTTTTGTTTTGATTTGGTTTTCATGTTTTAACTTAAAAAGCCAAGAATTGTCCTTCTTCGATCTCAGTTTCCACTGTGGCCATTTTCTCTGAGACAATGACTCCTGTTCCTCAGGGCCCAAGTGAGGATGTTCATTAGAGAAAGGATGGAGAGTCCCTGCTGCCAGGACAACGTCCTTACATTAGACCATCCACAGTGCAAGGAAAGACCGCCCATCCCGCCAGAGGCTCTGCTCACAGCACCCTTAGTGTCTGAGAAATCACTGTGTGGTGGCTCTAGGCCAAAGACATACCCACCAGTTCTTTATGTTAAGAAATTACATTCAAACCACTTGGTAAGTATTTATACCCTAACAACATAGCAACCATTTGGGAAAAAAATACATCTAAAGTGAAATAAATAAAATTTTTATTTTATTGTGTAATAACCACAATTTTGTATTATTCAGATTCATGTCTATAGGGCACTGAAGCACTTTTCGAACATCACAATCAGATTAAACACCACCTGTTGTGGACTGAATGGTGTCCCCTCAAAATTCATATGTTGAAGCCCTAACCCCCAGTATGACTGTATTTGGAGACAGGACCTTTAGAGAGATAACTAAAGTTAAATGAGGCCATAAGGAAGGGGTCGGGCGCAGTGGCTCACGCCTGCAATGCCAGCACTTTGGGAGGCCGAGGCGGGTGGATCACCTGACGCTGGGAGTTCGAAACCATCCTGGCCAACATGGTGAAACCCCATCTCTACTAAAAATACAAAAATCAGCTGGGCGTGGTGGTGCACGCCTGTGATCCCAGCTACTCAGGAGGCTGAAGCAGGAGAATCACTTGAACCTGGGAGGTGGAATGTGCAGTGAGCTGAGATGGCGTCACTGCACTCCAGCCTGGGCAACAGAGTGAGACTCCATCTCAAATTTAAAAAAAAAGAAGAAGAAGAAAGAAAAGGAAGGGATGCACTAGAAATGTACATGCACAGAGGAAAGGCCACGCGAGGACAAAGAGAAAAAGTGTAGGGGAGGACGGTTTTTTTTAGGTTTAATACTTCAGGCCTGTGAATTAAACTAATAAAAGATACATTAACAGGAGAAAAGATACATCATTTTTCTCAACATCTGCATGTATAGGAATTCACAGAAAAGAAGTAGAACTCAAAGCAGCTGTTAGACTCAGGGACTTATATATCATTTTAACAAAGAAAGGGGGTCTGGGCTTCAAAGGATGGTGAATCTTAAGTTGATGACCAGGTAATATACGGGAGAACGCGTGGCAGATAAGGTTTAGTAAGGTCTGTTTATGCAAACTCATCTCAGTGCTGACTCCTCATCTCATTGGTAAGGGTGTGCTTCTCTTCCAAGGGAAAGGAGGAAAACTTCACATACGGAAATTTATGCCCTGCTTTCAGAGAGACAAGGAGAGAGCAGATAGATCTTCCTATATTTGTTGGTTCTTAACTGCCTTCAACTCAATATGGTCCTCAAGACAAAAAATATTTTGGGGTGGCATATTTTGATTCCCTTCAATGGTATCTGTCAGGCAAGGAGAGAGGCCTCAGGAGCAACTAAACCCACTGACACTTTGATCTTGGACTTTCAAGCCTCCAAAACTGTGAGAAAATGAATTTCTGCCATTTAAGCCACCCAATCTGTGGTACTTTGTTATGGCAGCCCTAGCAAACCAAGACACCATCACCCACATTTCCTTTCTCTTTTTTTTGGAGACCAAGTCTCACTTTGTCACCCAGGCTGGAGTGCAGTGGCGCGATCCCGGCTCACTGCAACCTCGGCCTCCCAGATTTAAGCAATTTTCCTGCCTCAGCCTCCCGAGTAGCTGGGATTACAGGTATGCACCACGACACCTGGCTAATTTTGTGTATTTAATAGAGATGGGGTTTCACCATGTTAACCAGGCTGGTCTCGAACTCTTGACCTCTGGTGACCCGCCCACCTCGGCCTCCCAAAGTGCTGGGATTACAAGCGTGAGCCACTGCACCTGGCCCACATTTCCTTTCTTTACATTTTATTTTATTACAGTGACTTGCCTTTGACATCAAACAGCATATCATCTAGGGCTGAAACTACAAACTACCTCCAGCTTGGAGTCCACATGGTGTGGGCTAGAGTCAAGCATCATAATCTTCCCCACTAGAATTTGAAAGTCTCAGGGATTCTGTGAATTTGCTGTAGCATATCCAGGGCACTGCAGTTTGGGAACCATGGCACCAGATTAAAAAAAATAAAATTATGTCTTTCTCCTTCAAGAGTCATAGGTTTAATGATATGGGTTAATATTTTTTCTTGTATATCCATCCTTACTATTGGGTTCATTTGACTAATAATCTTTGCATCTGCATAGTATTTATAAAAATTCATGGTTTTTAGTATTTGATATCAACCTTATAGGCAAAGTACAGATATACCATTCAAAATAGTGGAAGAAGAGAATGTAAATGTTATGAATTCTACCAAAGAAAATGAATGGAATTGCTTAAGAGTTGTGAGGTGAAGGGCAGAGAGGGGTGCAAGGTGGTGTGGGGGTTTTGTATTCTATAAATGTAGAATAGAAGAATGAAAATAAATATTAAAAAATGAAGGGGGTGGAGAAGATGGGGGAAATACCTGTGAACCAAATTCTTCACTTACATGATGGAAAGATAATAGATTTCATCTAAATCGGATCAATTACCAGAGGGATGAATATGTGCTATTAAATTGTTTTAGATGAACAAGTAAAATGGATACAGGTGGCTATTCCTGGGGTACACTACTGTGTGTGTAGGAGGGGGTTCAAGTTGAAGCAAGATGCCTTTAGTTTCCATTTGATAGCATTCTGCTTTATCTGAATTGTTTCTGATTATTTGACTTGATCGTTTTCATAATCTAAGTTTCTAAGGAGAAAATGTTGACCCAATGTTAAATGGAAAAAAACAGTATCCATAACAGAATATACAGTATGAGCCTAAGATTCTTCTTACATCTAGTTTTAATATATATTAGGGAAAAAAGAGTGGAACTGAACATTTCAACAACTTAGTTAAGTTCGAATTGGCTTTAATCAATGGTTCATGAATCAGGCAGAATCCCTTGTAAAGATTTAGAAAGATACTCTGATGGGCTGAGCTCAAGAGATGAGCTTTATGGGCAGAAAAAGGCTGAAGAAAGCAGAAACAAGGAACAAAAAGCAGATTGGTTGTTTCAAAGTCATTTTCCTTATAGGATTAAAACAGAAGGGATTCCCTTATCATGCCAGCTCAGGTAAACCGGGACCCTTCTGGTTGGTTGTGTGAATCTCATGTTTTGGAAAACTGGCTAGTTTTAAAGTTCAGTTTGATCAGGTGGCACCTACATAAATGACTCCATTCTGATTTGTCTTGTCTGTTGGGGCCCCAGGGCTCAGTCTAAAACAATCACCTCCCATGCCTTTTATTTAACAGAAATAAACCACACTATTAGCAATGGCTAACTCTAGATGGTGAGAATAACAGTGTTTTTATTTCTGAAATTAGTAGGTAAAACAGTTATAATTGGATAAAAAATTATCTTAAGAGCTGATACCAGACTTTTTATTAGGAAAAGAACTAAATTTTCAGTATATAAGATTTTTGAAAACACTTTCTTAGCCCTTAAGGGGTAGGTGATAGCTGTAAGCACGGATGTCTGCCAACACCCGGGCACTGCAAAGGAACATGCTCTGCACTTTTTTTTTTTTTTTTTTTAAGACAGAGTCTTGCTCTCTAGTCCAGGCTGGAGTGCTGTGGTGCCATCACAGCTTACTCACTGAAGCCTTGACCTCCAGGACTCCAGCAATCCTCCTGCCTCAGCTCCCAAATAGCTGGGACTACAAGTGAACACTGGCATGCCCAACTAATTTCTTTATTTTGTGTAGGGGCAGGGTCTTGTTGTGTAGCCCAGGCTGGTCTCGAACTCCTGGGCTCAAGCGATCCTCCCACCTTGGCCTCCCAAAGTTCTGGGATTTCAGGCGTGAGCCACCATGCCCAACCTCTGCATCTTTTTTCAAGCTGTAGCGCCAGCTTGCACTTGATGACCAAGCCCCAGTCACAGAGATGAGACCACACTCTGAATTGCCGCTCTTCTATAAACTGCTTTTCTGCCAAATTATTTGGTAGTATGGTTCCCACTCTGGTTTCCAAATCTCTATAAAAGTCCAAAATAGCCCCAGGCTGGAAGGATGGCTATCATGGAAGTCTTCATAGGCCTCACGTAGAAATCAGCATGTACAGACTGATCCCAGGATTGACATCAGTGTTTAGGTGTAGCTGTGGTAGATGGGGCAGGAGAGGTTGGTTCTGGCATGAGCCACAAGGACTGTCTTCTTTTTTCCAAGGAGCTTCTTAGGAGACTCAACACATGCTCACACCATGAGATTGAAGTGGGTTAGGAGTCACCGGTGGGTAGGTCTATGTGGTTAGGTCAACCCGGCATTGTCAAAGCTTACAATGTCAGGGCTATGTGCATAAGAAAAACTGCCAGGTAGGTATTGATGGGACACACTGGGGGCAGGTACCTTCCTGTTCCAATTTTTGCATCTCCTTGGAACCTGCTAAGAGCACTTTCACTACTGAATCTACAACCTTTAAGAGAAGGTCCAGAGGTTGCAAACTCATGTGCCTACAACCAGATGGGTGCATGAATGTGTGACATGGACCACTTAAGACAAGAGGAAACAGAGGAGAGACACTAAAGGGGACAAACAGAACCACAGAAAAAGGGTGCAGTGGGATCCAAGCCCCCAGCTGCAGACAGCCAGCCCTGGAGGAGAACCTAAGGCCAGTCCGGCCAGTTTAAATGATAAGGCCACTGGAAAATCATACCAGGGTCAGAGGCCTTGGTCCCAGCAGTGCTAGCCAAGGTTTCCAGACATCTTACGTGGAACCCTAGCTCTTCCAAACCCAGTTACGTGCAGCAGCCTTTTGCTCTGTTGTTTGCCGCACTTCTTTCCCCTTTCCCTCTCCCTCCTACATTTTTCTTTTCCATTAAGCAAAACAGACCTTGAGTTTCTTGCTTCTGGAATGTTACTGAAAACAGCTTACTTAGAAATTTCCATAAATATCTCAATTTATGAAGAAGAGAACATGATCACTGGGAAGCTGCAGACATTCCTGATTAGTTTCTGTTTGCTTGTTTGGCTTACTCAGGGACATCGGCCAAGGGACACATTCTTTTCAGACCTGCACATTAGTTCTGGAGTCAAGACTAGAATTTCTTAAGCCAAAGGAGTTTACAATCAATGACCCTTCAGAGCCCACTGATGGGGGTAAGAGGAAGTTCATTATCCACATATAGAACACGGAGTTAATGACATTCTGGGTTTAAATGTCTTCATCTGGATATGCCCAGGTATATCAAAACAAGAGATTAAAGCAAGACAAAATCATTTACCTTAATATCTTCATCCACCCCTCATGATGTGTTAGCACAGTGGGAGAACAGAGCAACCCTGAAACTTTCTAGAATAAAGAGCTAATTGGGTACCACACTTATCAATGTGAGGCCGAATACCTAAAGGCTTCCTTTTCTACTGAATTAGTTGGGTTTTCCATACTGAATTCTAAAGCCTTTGGAAGTAACCTTTTCCCTCCACTACTCAAACTTCCCACCACTGGCTATCTCACCCTTTATTGGAGAGGTTGGTTTTGAGAAAAAAGAAATAGGATGTTTTTGTTTTGTGGTTGTTTTATTTTATAATCTGAACTTCTACTTCCTGCCCACCTTAAGTGTTTCAAAATCAATGAATAGCTTTATAAGGGAAAATGAGTATTGCCTCCTTACTCAAAGTCCTTTCTGTTTGATTCCTGTCCCAAATTGAATATTAACTTCGGATGCCCTCTTAATCATACCTTTTTTTTTTTTTTTTTTTGAGACAGAGTCTCACTCTGTCAACCAGGCTGGAGTGCACTGGCACAACCTCAGTTCATTGCAACCTCAAACTCCCAAGTTGAAATAATCCTCTCACCTCAGTCTCCCAAGTAGCCAGGATCACAGGTGTGAGCTATCATGCCCACACCTGTTTTTTTTTTTTTAATTAAAAAAAATTTTTTTTTTCTGTAGAGATAGGATCTCACTACATTGCCTAGACTGGTCTTAAACTCCTGGACTTAAGCAATCCTTCCGCCTTGGCCTCCCAAAGTGCCAAGATTACATAGAAATAGATGATTATGAAAAAAGAGAATAAACATTATGCATTGGAAGAATGGATATGTCACAGTACATTATTGTCACCAGTTACACAGCTGCTTTTTTTGAGACAGGTCAAAACCTGTGCTGTGGTCTGAATGTTTCTATTCTCCCAAAATTTGTATGTTAAAATCCCAAGCCCCAATGTGTTGGTATTAGGAGGTACGTTTTGGGGAGGTGATTAGGTCATGAGGGCTGAGCCCTCATGCATGGGATTAAAAAGACCCCAGAGAGCTCCCTCACACCTCATACCATGTGAGATTATAGTGAGGAGGCACCATCTATGAACCAGGAAACAAGCCCTCACCAGACACCGCATCTGCCTGCTGCTTGATCCTGGACTTCCCAGCCTCCAGAACCGTAAGAAATAAGTTTTTGTTATTTGCAAGCCACCTAGTCTATGGTAGCTGTTATAACAGCTCGAATGGACTAACACAACCTGTATGTAAGAAAAAAGTACACATGGAGAAGATTAGGCAACTCCTTGAATTAGTTCCTCATGATATGCTTAGAAAGGTTTGCTATCTACTTTATCCTTTTGACTTTTTCTTGGAGGGGCATCCCATCCATCCCCTTGGCAAATAAATTGTTGGGTGTGTGGTAGCATTTTCATGTGACATTTTAGTTTCTGGATGTCTTCTAAATCAAAACAAGATGGCTGCAGTCCCGCTTGTTCCTGGCATGCATCTTCTATTTATGTTTCTCACCACCCCCAGCTCCCTCTCTCTGTCCTCTCCCCCGTCCTCCTCTCCAGCACTCTCACATCCTTCCTCCCCCTCATTCCCTTCTTTGTACCCAACCAACCCTGCTTTTAGACCTGAAGTCCATAGTTTTCAGCTTGAGGGTAGAAATCCAGCCTGATATGATCGCTAATCTCTTGTGGCCACCTTTCACCTCTCCCAGTTAAGTGGCAATTCTTCGTGCCTCTGTGCAAATGTCTTCACTATACTACCAACAAGAAATCAGAGAATCAATTAGTGCCAAGACCACTCACATGTGTCGGGAGAGTTTTACAGGTCAATCTATGTTGGCTTAAAACCTTCCATATTTTCATAAATTATAATGGTCTGGCACTGTGAAGTGAGCTGGAGAACACGGCCTCTTGTTCTACACAGGGAAGAGTTCATTTCAAGGGGACGTTGACAAATATGGTGACATCTTGATTTTGTCAAATGTCACTATTTATTTTTCAACAATTTTAGCTCAGCAAAACCAAATCTCTCCCTTCCTGGATTTTTTATAACTTTACTGTGACTGTTGAATTTCATGTGTACTTTAGATGAAATATAACCTCTATGTTTCTACAACATTTGCGCTTAATACAACTATTATTTTCTTAATGTCCGAGAACACTTTTAAGAGATTTCAATAAGCCTCTTTTAAAAGGCTTTCTTATGCCCAGGCCCCAAACCAGGAAACTATATTTTACTAAGGGTAAACAAAATTTTGTCATTTCCAAAATTCAAGTGTAGCCTCCACACCAGGCACCCAACATAATTAAAGAGCCTGCTGAATTTGACAAAATGTGTTCTGTTCCCTTTGGTTCAAAAGTGTGTGCCTGTGAAACTCCCAAACAAGTTTATAACCACTAGATACATACATACATACATACATATATATATAATGACAAATATATTCTATAATTGCATTATATATCTCTGTATCACCAACTTAATGCTTCCATTCAAGTTCTGATGCAAAGGTCTGTGAGTGGTCTTTCAATCTAAATACAAGCACAATCAATAAAAGATTTTATATTTAAATCAGGACCTGCTTGACCTGGCATCGCCAGAAGCCTTCTCACATGGCACCTCTAGACCCCATTGCCTTCCCACTCGGAGGCTGTCTGTCCACCATCATCTCCTCCACCCGAATGCCATCCTCGGGCTTTTATAGCTAATTACTTCAGTATGTTACCTAAATTGGTCTCCAAGCTCTTAATGAAGTTGCAAAGCTCATTTGCAATATGACTGCTGTCCTCTTAAAACTGGTAAATACCACCATTACTTTCCCTCCAACTAGGCTGGGCTTGCAGCAGAATGTAAGTGATATATGTGTGTTGCTTTGATGGGGGACACTCCTTTAGACCGTGAATGCTCAGAAGCTCAATGCTTTGTCTGCTTAATGATTTCAAACTCCTGCTAAACATGTTACAATTGCCCAGGACCCATGTGTCTCAGACATCAAATTAACTATTTTCATGTATAGATATGCAGATCTTGTAAAAATAGTTGACCCTATTTTCACCTTTCATGGTGTCACTGAAGAACATAAAAAGCATAATTGTCAAAGGAAAGATGTATTATCACAGACAAGACCTTGAGAAAATCTCTAAAGCATTATGTTGAGTCTGAGGCTGTCTCTTGATGTTTCTTTGCTCCCTTAAATATGTGCCTTGAGATTTTTTTCTATGCATCTTCTCCGAATGGGTGGGTGTCACTGTGAGCTCAAAAGCCTGAATCCAACCTTTTCCCTTACTTAATAATTCAGATCACCATCTGGTTTATTCCCCCACAGTTTATCTCTGTGCTACACAGGATAGGGTGTCTTCAGTTCAGCCCAGTTGGAAGATGCTGGGGATGTTCCAGGAATATACTTTCCTACCATGATCACTTGGCTGCTAGTTGTAATCCTCGTCAATATGCTCCCTTTTGTGTGTGCCAACAACAGACTTAGGAAAGGGTTCACACCTAATTCACATTCCTTGGTACCCTGCAAGTAGACATGCACATACGCACACGCTCATGCACACAGACATGCACCTAGAGGCACACGGGATTTTCTTTATTCCCACATATCCCGGAATCCAACAAGCTTTCCACTGCCATCCCAAAACCAACTGTAAAATCCCAAGCCCCAATGTGCTGATATTAGGAGGTGTGTTTTGGGGAGGTGAAGCTTGTTAGATTCCCTGAATCCAACAAGCTTCCCACTCCAGCGCCCAAAACCAACTTTAAAGCATAGCTTTTAGCACAGTTACTCCAGTCGTAAGCAAGAGGAATTTCAGTGTGTGACTTGGGACCCAGGACAACTCCCAGCTGGCTTTGACTTGGTAACCTCAGAAGGATGCTTGTCCTCTAACCAGCTGTATTTTGTGGTATGGCCAACAGTCAGGTCTGTACTCTCTGATTCACTCAGTAGAAAAGACAGGAGAGACAAAGGCTGGAGGGGATGGTATTTGTTCACTGACTCAAAGGCAAATCATTCACGTTAATGCTTCTTTATTGGCATTTGTTTCCTGAATGCGTTGATAACTGGCTTTCCTGCCTCCCATGTGGTGTGCCCATGGCACTGCCCTGAATACAAACACCCTAGCTAGAAATTGGAAGAAATGAAAATATAGGGAGAGAGCGAATGATCCTGATGATTGCTATCTGAGGGTAGGAGAATGAAAGTGGAGGTTTACAATTTAAAAAGGAAGTAAACAACAAAACGGGAAATTCTGACATAAAGTACAGGAATAGCCAATTAAGATAAACATTTTTTAATAAAAATTTCTTTTGTCCAACCCCTAATCCTCAGAGTTACTGGAGATCCAATGGCACGTAGTTCCATGGTTGTGGATCTTGGATTCAGTTTTCTTTAAAAGGCTTGCCTGCCCGCTGCCTGACTTCTTTCAGTCCCAGCCTAATGTCATTCGGGTTATAGGTTATTGGCTGTTGGCACTTGAAGCATCCGTGTTGTGTGTGTAAATCAGTGACTATAGTTAGAGAAAGAAGTTCAAAGTCTGGAATTAATGACTCATGTTGCTGGGAGTCATTTGACCCAACCCTCTGATGTGTCCCAAACCCTAGTTTTACTTGGCCAGAGTCCTCATGAGTGCTCAGTGAGAAGCTGGAATTAGAAATCAGTTCTCCTCTTTGAAATGCAAGCCTGATGGTGGTACAATGATGGAAAGAGACAGAAAGCATTATCCAAGCACAAAACCAAAGCTTACCCTCTGGTTATTAAAATATTAAAATACTTCCTTATTCCTTGGTAACAGCAGCCTCACAAGCTCCCCCAGGTGGCCCCACTATGGCATGAAGATGCCTAAGTCCCCCCACACTCTACTGGACTGCTGCCTGCTCCAGCAACCTGATTGTTACCCCTGCACCTCCACAGCAGAAGGCCTCTGTGCCCAACTCCATTCCGATTGGCCAGCATCCCATCAGTACAATTCTTTCAATGTCATCCCTGCACCAGTCATCACTCATTTTCTCTTTGGGAAGTTCTGGTTGCCACAATTTTAAGAAGACTCAGTGGGACTGAAGTTAGGTAACTGAAACGTTGCCACAGAAAGTCAGAATACAGTTGAGAATTTTTTGTCAAGAGAGACAAAAGCCTGGAGAAGGCAATGGTTGAATAGGATGCTCCAGGTGAACCAGGGCTCAAGCTCAAACCCGAAGAGCACCTCCTACCAAAAGTATAGAACAGGTGTGCTCAGACAAATGCAAGAAAGTGCAGCCTGTTATAAACTTAGGAACACAGCATAATATCCAAGATTGCTGAAGATGTAAACAGCTTCAAAGTGCATAATCAGTTTTTAAAACGTGAGCATCTGTTAGCTTGAATGTGAATGTGCATCTTTTTTTTTTTTTTTTTTTTTTTTTTTTTGAGACAAAGTTTCACTCGTTACCCAGACTGGTGTGCAATGGTGCAATCTCGGCTCATTGTAACCTCACCTCCCAGGTTCAAGCGATTCACCCGCCTCGGCCTCCTGAGTATCTGGGATTACAGGCGCCTGCCACCACGCCCAGCTAATTTTTTGTACTTTTAGTAGAGACAGGGTTTCACCATGTTGGCCAGGATGGTCTCGAACTCCTGACCTCAGATGATCCACTCGCCTCAGCCTCCCAAAGTGCTGGGATTACAGGCGTGAGCCACCATGCCTGGCCGAATGTGCATTCCTAAGGGGCGACTGGATTCTCTGCTGTAGGATTATAACTGTTTGAGGCTGCTGCCAAGGATAGTCATACCTCCAATTATTATCTTGGTGCTTCTATTAAAACAGAATTTTGAACTGAGAGTGATATGTCCACTTGGACATCAGACACTTTTGTCACTGCTGTCATTGTTGACATGGTGAGGTTCAGAAGAGGATGTGGAAATTCTTCCCTAATGGATGGAGGAGGAACCTGAGAACCTTCCTATTTCTTGTCAGGGAAGTCTCAGAAGTTTCTAATGGAGCATCCCCTCACTCCCATCATACCGCTACCCATGGAGAGAACTTATGGCTTGGGATTGCTGGTGCAACGTACAGCAGCTGCACAACAAGGTGGGTGAGAAGAGATTAGACAGAGGATCCAGGAGGTAAAATTTTAGTTCCAGCTGAGCCCTTGAATCTTTGTGGATATTTATTATTTGATTAAACATAACTTACCTTTTTTCTGACTAAAAATGATACATATTTGCTGAGTGAAGTGGCTCATGCCTGTAATCCCAGCACTCTGAGAGGCTGAGGTAGGATGATTGCTTGAACCCATGAGTTCGAGACCATGCTGGGCAATGTAGTAAGACCCTGTCTCTACAAAAATATTAAAAATCAGCTGAGTGTGCTGGCATATGCCTGTGGTTCCAGTTACTCAGGAGACTGAGACTAAAGGATAGCTTGAACCCAGGAGTTTGAGGCTACAGTGAACTGTGATCATGCCGCTACACTCCAACCTGAATGACAAAGCAAGATCCTTTCTCAAAAAAAAAAAAAAAAAAGAAAAAAGATATGTGTGTATTATCAAACATAATAATCCAGAAAAGTATAAAGCATAAAATAAAAACCCAATTTCCCACTACCCACATGTGACCCACTGGGTCTAATGTTAACATTGTATTAAATGTATTTCTGGACAGCTTTCTCCATAATATGCATATAAGTACACAAGTAATATGCCATTTATATCAGTTGAATCATACTATACATACTATACATGACACTTACTTTTTTTTTTTTTTTTTTTTGGAGACAGAGTTTTGCTCTTGTTGCCCAGGATGGAATGCAATGGTGAGATCTCAGTTCACCACAACCTCTGCTTCCCGGGTTCAAGCGATTCTCCTGCCTCAGCCTCCCAAGTAGCTGGAATTACAGGCCTACGCCACCATGCTGGGCTAATTTTTGTATTATTAGTAGCGATGGGGTTTCACCATGTTGGCCAGGCTGGTCTTGAACTCCTGACCTCAGGTGATCTACCCGCCTCAGCCTCCCAAGGTGCTGGGATTTCAGGCTTGAGTCATGCACCCAGCCTATAATATGCTTTTTACACTCACTATATAATAAGTCAATAAATATAGCCATATTTCATCTTGTTTTTTTTGTTTGTTTTTTTGAGTCAGGGTCTTACTCTGCTGCTCAGACTGGAGTGCTGTGGTGCCACACCACGGTTCACTGCAACCGCAACCTCCTGAGCTCAAGAGATCCTCCCACTTCAGTTTCCTGAATGCCTGAGGCCATAGGTACATACCACCATGATAGGCTAATTTAAAAATGTATATATTTTTTGTAGAGATGGGGGTCTCACTATGTTGCCCAAGCTGGTCTTGAACTCCTGGGCTTAAGCAATCATCCTGCCTTAGCCTCCCCAAAAGTAATTGCAGTTTTTGCCATTACTTATAAAAAAAATGGTAAAAACTGCAATGACTTTTGCACCAACCTAATAAAACTCTGCAGAAAAGCATTTAGTTTGTTTCCATTTTTTCTGCTATATGTTCATGATGACAATTCTTCCATCTTATGAGACATGTTCTTAGACCAGAGTTCCAGATATGGAATTTCTACACCAAATGGCATACTTATTTTAAATTTTAACAAACGTCGTTAAACTGCTCTTAGGGACCTCTAGACTTGTGTGCATATATATATGGATACATATAGATTTGTGTGCATATATATACACACACACATACACATATATGTGTGTGTATATATATATGGAGAAAAAGCAAAGGAAAAAGGATAGATCTATTTACCTATGTATACAAAAAACAACAGAGAGATGTGTAAGGAATTGACTCATGCAATTATGAAGGCTGCTAAGTTTCAAATCTGCGTAACTGATGTCTAGTTCTAGATAAAGAAACCAGCAGGCTGCTGTAGAGCCAAGAAGACCCGATGATTCACGACTGATGAAGACCACCAGGGGGAAGGATTCTTTCTTACTTGGGATAGGGCCAGCCTTTTGTTCTATTCAGGCCTTCAACTATTTGCATGAGGCCCACCCATGGAGGGCAATCTTCTTTACTCTGTCCACTGATTCAAATACTAATCTCATCCAAAATCTCCCTCACAGAAGCACCCACAGTACTGTTTGACCAAATATCTGGACACCTTATGGCCTAGTTAAGTTGATGCAAAATTAATTTTCACACTTGCCCTCTAGATATCTGACCTAATATATACTCACACTGACAGTACACCAGAGTTGCTCTTTGCCTTCAGTGGCACCAGCATTGGTTACTGCCAATTTCTAATTTTTACCAGAGTGGTAGGAAAAAGTGGTATCTTGATATTGCTAGGGTTTTCTTTACTTAGCACTTTTTTTTTTTTTTTTTTTTTTGAGACTATTTCCTCTGTGGCCCAGGCTGGAGTACAGTGACACAATCATGGCTCACGGCAGCTTTTACCTCTTGGGCTCAAGCAATCCTCCCACCTCAGCCTTTCCAGTAGCTGGGACCTCAGGAGTCTACCACCACTCCTGGATAATTTTTGTATTTTTTGTGGAAATGGGATTTCACCATGTTGCCCAGGCTGGTCTCGAACTTCTGAGCTCAAGTGATCTGCCCATCTTGGCCTCCCAAAGTGCTGGGATTACAGGTGTGAGCTACCGTGCTGGGCCTGCACTTCTTTATAACTAGTGAGGTTAGGCACATTTTCATTAGGTCATTGACGTCTTTTGTTGTTGCTTGGTAAATTAACAGCTTTAGGTACTTGACCAAATTTTCTATTGGATTGATTACTTTTGTTATATTAATGTATAAAAACTCTGTGTTAGCAATATTAATACTTCGTCATATATATTATAATATTTTCTCCAGTTTGTGTTTGCCTTTTAACCCTTGTAAGTCATGTGTTATGTCATGCCATTTACTTTTTATGTGGTCCAATTCAATGTCTTCCTGAATAGTTGCTATTATGGATGCCTTCCCTTATCTCAGACTTCTGAAAATATTCCATTGTGTAAGTTTCAGCATCTGACAATTAGGGGGAATCCAGCTTCCAAGTTCAAAAATCCTACGTGTTCTGCTTGTTGACACTAACTCTATTCTTTGCCTGCAGAGCCAGTTTCTACCCCCTTTCCTAAATTCTCTTTATAGTGCCAAGATGATCAAAATCAACCCATCCCTCCCACTGTAGTGATAGAAGCTCTCCATCAACACTGGACCAGCCCAGTGCCAGGGGTTGGATTACCGGTTAGGTGCCAGGAGTAACTTTGACATGATCACAGAAAATACACATTAGTTAACACAGCAACAGCTGTGTGGCTGTGCTTCCAAGACACTTGGGTCCACATGTCTTCAACGGTGCCCATGTGCTGAGCACAAGCTAATGCCAGTGACTGCAGTCTGAAAAGTTAACCCCTCATGGGACCTTAAAGCTCAGAGTGATTTTTGTTTGTTTGTTTGTTTTGTTTCTTAGCAATTTCATCTACAGGAGACAAGAATTTTCAAACTGTACCAGACTCAAACTTTTAATTCTATTACACAAAGCTAAAGAGTGGCTAAAAATAAAACGGGGACTAATTGAAAGTCAATTAGGGGGCCAGGTGTGGTGGTTTAAGCCTGTAATCCCAGCACTTTGGGAGGCTGAGGCAGGAGGATCACCTGAGGTAAGGAATTCGAGACCAGCCTGAACAACATGGTGAAAATCCCTCTCTACTAAACACAAAAGGTTAGCTGGGCATGGTGGTGCATGCCTGTAATCCCAGCTACTTGGGAGGCTGAGGCAGGAGAGTCGCTTGAACCCAGGAGGCGGAGGTTACAGTGAGCTGAGATTGCACCACTGCACTCCAGCCTGAGCAACAAGAGCAAAACTCTGTCTCAGAAAAAGAAAAGGTCAATTAGGGAATCAAGAATGAATCATTAAACATGGATTTTATTTGGACCTCTCTTCTTAATATGGCAGAAGTATTGGGTTTTTAAGGTAATAAGAAGCCATTACATTAAGGTAATGTGAAATCAATACCCAAGGTTGTGTGCACTAGCACCTGTCACTTAACCCCTGTCTGTAGGGGTTTGTTGAATGAATGTATGAATGAATGAAACTCAAAATACATTATTGTTGGATCAAGTAAGGCTTAAATAATATATCTATGGTAAACCATGATAAAGGAACAAACACAAATGATTCTGATTTCTAGTTTCTTCATATGCCATTAAGAGAGGATTGTTGCAAATATCTTTGAGGGTAACTCTCAGACAGAGAGATTGGAGGTGGAGGCAGGGATTCGTTAGAAACACCTGAGCAGCTTTTCTAAGCTAAACATACGCCACTTTCTTCTGCTGTAATGGTGTGCATGGCCCCACCTCCCTATTCTTTGGCTCACTTGGAGTTTCTGTACTCTAAGTGGAATTCACTCCTTTGGTGAAATGGGTTCCACTTACAACGTGGGACATGCCCAAAAGAGCCCATCCTTTGTAAGTTTCTCCACAGGTCTTCTCCTGAGCCGGAACTAGCCGTAATACAAAGTGCTGCTCCACCCCTCATCAATATCAACCTCCTTTGCTTGTTAATGACCTCACCGTGATACTGTAAAGGGCAGAGCAGCTGATAATGCACCGAGTCTCTGTGCTCAGGAAGTCTTGGGTGCTCAACATCTGTTGTATCTCTGGCTCAAGTGGGTGATAGTGCCATAAATCAATAGGTGTTCATGAGTTCACTTTGCCTCACCTACCTGGAGCCCTGGGTGCATGGAAGGAAGCCTTGGAGACTGGCCTGGGTGCTGCAGTCCTGCCCCTCCCAACCTTGCCCTACCTGAACAGGCACCTGGACAGGGCTCTGTTACACCCTCAGCTGCCCAGCCCAGCTCTTGGCTCTCCTGCTGTCAGACACACAGTCCCGTGAACTCACTGATTTAATCCATTTTGTTACCACTAACTAAATTTAAGACATTTTCTCCTCTAATACAATAGAGTTTTCTTCAAATTAAATACTCATCGAAGTGATTAATTAAATGAAAGGCTAGTGTATTTATGCTCCATTTTCCGTGTCTGCTTTGCTGCTACCCTTTGTAGTCTGGACTTTCACATTTTCTAGCTGTCAGAATCCCTTCTTCCCTAATTTGGAGTGTATTTAGCTAATTCCCTCTGCAAAATCCTATTCACTGATTTAGGCTGGTTAAGGAATTCCCCTTCTCAAAGTGTCGCTCTACCGATCTTAGAGGACACCCAGCTCACTTCAACATGAAAATATAAAATAGAGAGGGTCCGAGGATGGGATTATATTTCTAGTTAGTTTGTTCAGACCTTCATATATAATGACACTTTAATTTACATACACTCTGTCAACCTCCAGAAATGGTTTAAAAGGTCTAAATAGGACCGGGCGCAGTGGCTC
The DNA here is from genome assembly GCF_008728515.1 of Papio anubis. Classification (NCBI taxonomy): domain Eukaryota; kingdom Metazoa; phylum Chordata; class Mammalia; order Primates; family Cercopithecidae; genus Papio; species Papio anubis. The sequence goes on from NC_044989.1 coordinate 97,402,144, forward strand.
ACGCCTGTAATCCCAGCACTTTGGGAGGCCGAGGTGGGTGAATCACCTTAGGTCAGGAGTTCGAGACCAGCCTGGCCAAGATGGTGAAACCCCATCTCTACTAAAAATATAAAAAACGGTGGTGGGCACCTGTAATCCCACCTACTCGGGAGGCTGAGGCAGGAGAATCACCTGAACCTGGGAGACAGAGATCGCGCCATTGCGCTCCAGCCTGAGCAACAAGAGTGAAACTCTGTCTAAAAAATAAATAAATAAATAAATAAATAAACGAAAGGTCTAAGGAGGAAAACAGAATCTACTTCAAGCAATTCCAATAGAGGGAACTTATACTAGGCACCAGGTGCACGGATGATGGGGGTGTTGAGAGGCTGAATTGGGAGAGTGAGGAGGAGCCACTGCCAGTGGCCCGGGGACTGGGGTCACCCAAAAGAAGCTCAAACCATGGAAGGGACCACAGCTCTGCCAGAGACACCAGCATAGGCACAGAGAGGGGACCACCCAGCTAAGCCCCAGAAGCTGGGAAAGGAGGCTCCAGCACAATGTGCCCTGGGAACCCGGAGCAGAGCAGGCAGGAGAAGGGCTGCGAAGTGGACCGGAGGCAGAGGCCTAAGCCAGGGTCCCAGCCTTCCTTCTCCAGGCTCCAAAACAGTCCACATGATGCAGGCAGCTGAGGCTGATCCATGGCTCCTGACAGTGAGACGTGTGCCTCTGTCCTCCGGGGCCCACTTCACATCCACAGGATTGAAGAAAATAACTGTCTCACCCCCCTTCCAGCCGCATACTCAGGCAGAGTCTTAGCCATAGTGCTTCCCACGTTGCATCTTTTAACAGGCTGGCTTATGTTCCCAAAATGGTGTTGGACAACTAAGGAAATAAAGAGAGTGATGTTTCCTGCAAACCTACATTCCTAGGCTGGGATACACACCTGCTTCATGAAACACCCGTTCTTCTAACATCTCTCTTAACTGAGTCACACAGGTTGAATTTTTCTGATGTTTAAGTTATGTCTGTGTGAACTTATTCTGAAGACTATTTGGTGATTTAATGAAGAAAGCAAATATTGACCTTGTACAATGCAGGTGTCCATCCACGGGTAAAAGAATAAACAAAATGGAGTATTATTCAGCCTGAAAAAGGAAGGAGATTCTGCCACATGCTGCAACATGGAATGAACCTTGAGGGCTGTATACTTAGTAAAATAAGCCAGTCACAGAAGGATCAAATACTGTATGATGCCACTTGGAGGGGATATCTAGAGTGATCAAGTTTATAGAAACAGAAAGTAGAGTGGGGGTCAGCAGGTGCTGGGTGGGGGGTGGGTGGGGAGCGGAGAGGTGTTCAGTGAGGGCAGAGTTTTAGTTTCAGTTGGGGCAGGTGAAAAGAGTTCTGGAGATGGATGGTGGTGACAGTTGTACGGCAATTTGAATATACTTAATGTCACTGAACTGTATATTTTAAATGGTTAAAATGGTCAATTTTATGTTTACCACAATAATACATTTAAAATTTTAAAAATACCTATTTACCTTGTGGCTTTTTCCTGTACTGGTATCCAGGGAAGACCTGGGCACCTGAAGACCTGACCTTACTCTTCTCCTGCATTTGTTCTCCGGGTGACTCTTCCCATTGGCTAAACCCAACCAGAAGCCGGACAGCAAAGGAGATCTTTGATGCTTGTTCACATCAGCCACCCTGTCACACAGCAAGGGTGTAGGGGGAGCAGCAGAGTTGCCCAGGGTCCCTTCCGTTCCAGTATCATGTCTCCAGGGATGGTCAGGCTTTTCCAGTGATCTGCCACATGGTGGTTGAAAACGGCCCTAGAATTAGAGTCTTGTTGACCAGATTACAGCCCATTATCTATAGCAACAGACAGGCACATCTGGGAGTGGCTTTCTATATAAACTCAGGGGCTAGCATGGCATTTGGTCCACTCCATGTTCTCCCTCAACTCCTATTTGAGGTTTGACATGTCACCCGTTCACGTTTCGTCCCTCTGATTGAGGGTGTCGATCGCTGCTAGAGTACAAATAAGTTTAGCCAAAGGATCACCAGCTGTCATCTATAATGTAAGTTGGTGTGGATAAAGACTCTACGCATAAATTCGAGAGGGATTTGAGGGAGAGAAAATAAGGGTACACAGGATCCGGAATGCACAGAGTGATACTGACCTATTGGTATACTGTTATATTCCATTTTTTGTGTATATTTTTAGCATGTGACTTGAGATAGAGTGATGTCCTGAATTTAACTGATGTTTGAAAAGCCCAGCCTTGTCTTCAGTAAGCATGCTTGCTTTCTTGCTGAAGATATGAAAATGTAATATGAGGTGCCAATCGTAGTCCTGGAAAGCATTACAGTCCTGAACTCTGTAATCCCAAATGCTGAAATCCCTAAAAATCAAAATTTCTAAAGCCTAAAACCCCAGTTTAAAATAAGGTAACACACAGCACTGTTGCTGTTTGATCAGCAGTGTTGTTTCCACCAAATTTGGGGTCTGTATAGGCATGTGTGCAAAATGAATTTCCCTGTACACAAAACAACTTAGACGCGTGGCACAGAAGATGGGAAAAATTAACGGGGATTGCTCATGTCAGTGTACACAGACTCATAGAAGAATTTCAAAAAGAACAGCATCATATAAAAAATGGAGGCGAATGTATTCTCTGAGGAGGGCCATGTCCTACAAGAAAATTTTTGGTGTAAGACTTCAAAATAAAATTAATGATAGTGAAAGTCAGCCAGCATTTGTGGACTATCTCTGTGCAACTGCCCATGATGCATCCCTGTACTACACTTTTTCACATGCTGAATTTTCTTTTTAATTTATGTGGGGGAGGGTTCTTTTTAAACTTGTTTCCCACTATTTTAAACTGGCAGCATTATGTTTTACAATTCTCTCTGCTATATATTTCATTCTTGCATCATTTCCAATACTGGAGGTTTAAATCGTGTAAAGACTTTGAGAGAGTTCTAAATTGTTTTATGCTTTTTTTTGCAAATTTGACTCCATGAAAGTGCATTATCACAATGTTGATTTTGTATGTAAGCATTATTTGTGTGCATTCTCAATAAGTAAAGACGTCCTTTTTGTATATCCAGGTTTGTGAAAGACAAAATTTCTCAAGGTCTCGGTTCTTTAGGTGACTGCATATGTGGTAGTGACCATCATGTCAGTTTTTTTTTTTTTTTTTTTTTTTTGCTTTTTTGTTTTTTTGAGACGGAGTCTCACTCTGTCACCCAGGCTGGAGTGTAGTGGCGTGATCTCGGCTCACTACAACCTCCACCACCTCCTGGGTTCAAGTGATTCTCCTGCCTCAGCCTCCTGAGTAGCTGGGATTACAGGTGTCCACCACTACCCCTGGCTAATTTTTGTATTTTTTTTAGTAGAGACGGGGTTTCACCATGTTGGTCAGGCTGGTCTCGAACTCCTGACCTCGGATCTGCCCGCCTCAGCCTCCCAAAGTGCTGGGATTACAGGCGTGAGCCCATGGCTCCTGGCCTCATGTAGTTTTTGATCAATCTCATCAAAAGACAGGTTGTCCATAATGATAGTTCACATGACCACAGTTAGGAATCTGATTCACCTGCTCATAACTGTTATACCCGTATGACTATCGTTAGTGTACCTAGAGTGTTTATGCTTGTAAAAAGATATATGTCGGCCGGGCGCGGTGGCTCAAGCCTGTAATCCCAGCACTTTGGGAGGCCGAGACGGGCGGATCACGAGGTCAGGAGATCGAGACCATCCTGGCTAACACAGTGAAACCCCGTCTCTACTAAAAAATACAAAAAACTAGCCGGGCGAGGTGGCGGGCGCCTGTAGTCCCAGCTACTCGGGAGGCTGAGGCAGGAGAATGGCGTGAACCCGGGAGGCGGAGCTTGCAGTGAGCTGAGATCCGGCCACTGCACTCCAGCTCCAGCCTGGGTGACAGAGCGAGACTCCGTCTCAAAAAAAAAAAAAAAAAAAAAAGATATATGTCATTATTGACTATTTTATTGTGTTTAGTGGCCTATGAAGTAGTCTTTTTTTATATTTCTCTAATAAGTCCCCTTTTAAAAATGTAAATAAATGGCTTGTAAAGAATTTTCCTTTTTTTTTCTAGAATTATATTTAGGGGAATTTGATCTTTAAGGATTGAAATTTGGGGGATTTAAACTTTAGGGATGTGGGTCTTTGGGGAATTCAACATTCAACGTTATGGCCTTTGGGACTGTATCTTTCCAGGTTATGGCCCAAACTCCTTAACGTCATACTGAGATTATTATTGAGTCAATTCCCTGATAGGGTAACGTGGTTCATTTCAACACCTAAACTAGGTTCAGCACAAGCCAAGTTCCAAAAGAAGAGGTGCCTGGATTCTGTACACCGGCAAATGGTGGTGCTATTTTTCAGGTTGAAACTTCCCAGAGCTGATCGTAAATGTATTTACACTTACTGGACATTTATGCAACCTTTCCTGCCTGTTTATTGTTCCGGGAAGTGCGAAGGAATGTTTATGTAGAGGTTTCAGGAATAGCGAATGGAATGGTTAGGCAATCAAAGGTATTCACTTGAAAACGAGGCTGGGCTTGTCCTCCCAGATTCTGCAGACAGGCGCTTGGTAAGTAACGCGGTTCACAAACCACTCATCCTCTGCACCCCAACACACACTGGTTCTGCATCTGAGGACTTTCCAGTTCAGAAAAACAAGGCTTTCCTTGGTCTACACTCTTTTCAACTTACAAAAAATGATATCGTTTCATGCACTCCCTCCTAAAACCCTATTCTCTCTGCCCCAGCACTAAGTGCTTCTCTTCTTACCTCTCTGTTATCCTTCTCTGGCTCCTTGGCTAGCTGTCTTCCTCTGACATGCAAATCACGAAGCTAGCAGGGAAAAGCCTGTCCATGGTGAAAGAGACCCAGCTCCCTCTAGCCAGGGGCCAGGTGCGTTACCCCCAACCCCATGGCATCTCAGTTCAGGGAGGGAGAGGAGGAAAAGGCAGTCCCAGCAGCAGTCTAGCTGGGTGGGATAGAGGAAATGGAGGGAAACGTGGGCCTGGCTGGTCCTTGTGACAGATGAGAAGCACAAACAGCCCCCAGCAGGCTCAGCAGCGCTAGGCTTACAGCCATGGGCCTGTGCTGCACGCAGGTGGCTGACCGGACGATGCGCCCCATCCCACGTACAAAGCTCAGCTCTGGCAGGCTCCAGGAGCCACAGAACCAGGTTCACAGAAAGTTTAAGGCTGCCCACCCCAGAGCAAGAAGCTGTAGTGACAGTGACTCCCTCAAAGATGAGGGTGGTGGCAACAGTGGTAAATGACACCTACAGTGACTATAAGGGAAGGTGCTCCAGGTTCAAGGTGAGAGCCTCAGGCTATGACAACAGTGCACAGTTAGTTCATCGCAAGCTCCTTGACCTGAGGTTCTTCTGTTATGTTCAGGACTGAGGCTCCAAGACCTAGTACAATGCTTGGCACATGGAAGAAGCTCCATGGGCAGTTCTTGGAAAAATGAATGAACAACACTGATGGATGAACAAGAAGATTTTACGTCCCACAGGCAAAATGCTTGAGTGCATGGGCCTGGGGGTGCTGAGATTGTGCAGGAGACACTGCCCATGGTGGGGTGCCCTCACCCAGGCTGATAGCTGGGGATAAACTGGAGGAGCTCATGGCCATCTGTGAGTCTCTGTCCTGTCTATCCTCGTGCCTGTCAGTGTCTGGTTCCTAGTGGAGGCTCAGTACATATTTCCCAAATTGAATAAAAAATGTTTGTTTCAGACCTATCTGTCTTGTGGTTTTGGTCTCCAAGTTTTTGAAAACATGACCAAGAAGTATCTGTCCACCTTTCCCCTATGATACCATAGAAGACAGGCAAGTGCCACATTCATGGGCAGTTGCTCTCCTTGGCACGCCCAGTCCTGACCACAGTCCCAAGTCCTGGCCACAGCACCCCCGGCAGATGTGGCTCCTTCCCACAGTGTCTGCTGTGGGTAGTGAATGTCAGGCAGGCACCCTCCCTCACATTTCACCCATCCCCAAGACTGTGAGAGTGAGTCAGTGTGGAGTGGGAAGAATGTGAAGCAGGGCTGCGTGGAGGCGGAAACGTACAATACCTTTCCTCGCCTTCAGCAGGGTCACAGCCAACACTTCTCTAACAAAAGACAGGCCAACGAGAGAAAAGCATAATAAGCTTGGTGCGATGGCTCACATCTACAATCTCAGCACTTTGGGAGGCTGAGGCAAGAGGATCACTTGAGCACAGGAGTTTGAGGCCAGCCTGGGCAACATAGCAAGACCCCTGTGTCTATAAAAAAAAAAAATTAAAAATTAGCCAGGCATGGTGCTGCATGCCTGTGGTTCCAGCTACTCAGGAGGCTAAGGCAGGAGGATTGCTTGAGCCCAGGAGTTTGAGACAGCAGTTCGTGAGCTGTGATAATGCCATTACATTGCAGCCTGAGTGACAGAAAGAGACCTGTCTAAAAAAAAATTATTTCGTCAAAGCTTTATGTGACATGGGAGCCTTCAGAATGAAGACCCAAAAGGCCCAAGGAAAGCTGTCCATTGTTATGCTTAGATTTGATGAGGGATGGACAGTCACGTGGAAATACGATGAAAAGGGAATGATCTAACGCTAACAGGCCGAGTGGGAAAACTCAGCAAGGCCTGTCTGCTCAGATTCTTCTTGGCCTCTCCGTGTGGCAATCCTTCCTCCCAGCTATAAAGCAGAGCCCTCTGGAATGAAGATCTTATGATCTCCTTTCAGACATGGCAGCTCAGAGAATTTCTTTACAGCCAGCTCTTGCCCAGAAAGGCAGGAGAAGGGTAGAGCCATACTTTCAGGTTTTATGGCTGGCTTTGCGGGAGAGTTCTGATTTCTATGACCCACCTTAGGAAGAGGATTCTGGTTTCTTTGAAAGCTGCAGGGGAGGACAAGAGGTGGAAGATAGGAAGGCTGGAAAAGGTCAGAGGGGCTTGCTGCTGAGGCTGTTGCTGAGGCTTTCTGAGTAGTCAATTTGCCAAAGCCCCATACTTAGGAGTATTGTTTCCTGAGTCCCAACAGATGCTGTTGTTAGAGACCAAAATACACCACCCCTAAATATGCTGGAAAAGTTACCCTTTTGAAGAGCATTTACATCTATAAAAGAAATCTCCATTCCTGCACCAGGAAGAGAAGGATGACTAAATCCCTTGACATGTATCTGTGGAGAAGGTGCCAACTTAATATGATCCATTTTGTTCATTTTCTGTGCTTTTCCTGGGCATTCCTCTCTCCCATAACAGGGCTTTCCTACACCATTCTTTCTGTGTTTCAGAAAATGATATTTCAGTCCAAAGTTTCAACTCCCCCTTGGATCTACCCTAGAGATTTGCTCAGCTCACTGTGTAACTCCCGTGGATATAGAAGGTATCCACGCTATTTAATATTCAACTTGTTTGTTTTTCTCCTGTTGATCTGTCTTGTGTTCCAGGGCATCCCAGCTAAGAATTCATGAAGGGTAGAGAGAAAACTGTTTTTCCTCTCGTTCATTTTGGGGGGCTGTTCCCAGAGATCAAAGATGAGACTTGCAAACTGGCGAACCCTTTCAGAAAGTCCTTTATTTGGGCACCCCAATTCCTTGTCCTCCAGCCTAGCTTCCTCCAAGAGAGGTCCTTCCTTAGTACTTTTAGTGCCATCTCTTCCTGATCTTGTCCTTCTCTTGAGAAACTCTACCCTACTCCAGAGGCTGACCTGAGACTGGAAGTGCCCCCTCTTCCCTGGACACCTGCAGGATGCTTTCCATGGTTCAGCTGGCTAGTCTCTGCGGTAGGCAGTCAGCACTTACTCGAGAAGGACTTTGGATAGTCCAAGCAGGGCTTCGGCACCGCAAATTCAAATAATAGTCCAGTGAATGGGTCTCAGCCTGCAGGCTCTGCCCAGGGCTGTGTCTGTCATAGAGGCTCCTCTGGCAATAAGACTCAACACAAAAGCATAGAAACCACCCAGTGCTATGTCTTAGGCCAGGTCCTGTTCATGGGGGAGGCAACCCCATGCTGGTCTCTGTAGACAGATGAGGAAATTAAAGGATTTCGGGCCCTCCGTACTACAGGAGCCAGGTCAGGAAAGGGGTCCCCTCTTCCAACATACATATCACTGAAAATGAGTTCTAAGTAAAAGAAGAGTTCCTCTATATCACACAGTCAGATCGGGAGGTCATTACTTACGTTAAAAATAATTTTTAAAAAACAAAACAATCATCAGAACATGCACCTCCTTTAAACAAAAGGCCCATTAAGTGCCTTTCTAATGTCCTGATTGGAGCATAAATGGGGCATGTTAGGTCGGATAAAAGTGACTGGGTGTGATAAAAATATACATTATGATTGCATATATTATATAAAGTTTATTTCCTTTTTCCTTCTTTTTCTCTTAGTGCCTTTTTTTTCTTTTCTTTCTCTCTTTCTTGCCTTGCCTTTGCCTTGACAGGGGCACTTGGAGGATTCGACAGATCCAGCTACATCAGATCATTGGAACTGGCATGAAAAAGAGCTTCTGGGCCTTACATAGGTTTTTCCAAAGAGTAGGGAATCCCAAGGAATTCTGTAACCTTAAAATAAACTGAGATTCATTAATGCAGAAACACAGAAAGCTGTCTTCTGATTTGCAGAAACTAAGATTTTAGATGAAGTTAATTTTCTTATAAAAGGAATACAACATTATTGTAAATAATTTAGAGATTGCATATAAGACAAAGAAGAAAATAAAATCAGCCATATCCGTTCCTCCAGCCATCACCACCTTCCACATTTGTGGCACATCCTTTCAGGATGTGTGTGTGTGTGTGTGTGTGTGTGTGGGAGGGGGTGCTTACCTGTGTGTAGTAACCTCATATTATACATACGCCCTTTCCCCTCAAGGGTGACCACTGTTGTTGCCCAGGCTGGAGTGCAATGGCGCGATCTTGGCTCACTGCAACCTCTGCCTCCTGGATTCAAGCGATTCTGCTGCCTCAGCCTCCCAGGTAGCTGGGATGACACATGCCCACTACCACGCCTGGCTAATTTTTTTTTTTTTTGTATTTTTAATAGAAACAGGGTTTCACCATGTTGGCCAGGCTGGTCCCGAACTCCTGACCTCATGTGATCTGCCCCTCTTCGGCCTCCCAAAGTGCTGGGATTACAGGCGCAGCCATGACCTGCTTTTTATTTTCAATATATTATTATATGTATTGTTCCTATATCATTAAATATTCTCCTTTGACATTTCTAAAGGTTGCAGCATGTTTTGCTTTGCTTTATTTTTGATTTTATTTTTAGAGACAGGGTCTTGCTTGGTTGCCCAGACTGGAGTGCAGTGACACGGTCATAACTCACTGCCGTCCTGAACTCCAGGGCTCCAGTGATCCTCCTGCCTCAGCCTCTCAAAATGCTGGGATTACAGGCATAAGCCAGTGTGACTGGTCTGTTCTGCTTTTTTATACACTATTTTTCATTTAATCAGCCCCCTTTTGTTAGCCATTTAGGTTGTTTCCAAGTTTTCCTAATTCCAAGAAAAAAAGAGCTTCGAGAAATGTCCTTGCGGTTACGTCGCTGCCCACATCCACTATTCTTTCCTTGGAATAAATCTGCGGGCTTAGGATTGTTGTGGTAATGCAGACAGCTGTCGCCAAACAGTCCTCGGAAGAGGCTGGCCCTCGTCGTGGGTGAGTGCCTTTTCAGCATACTCGTAAGTAAGACATTAAGGAAGCATCAGGAGCTGTTGGTCCCCCAAATCAGTTTTCTCTTTCTTCTCCCAGCATATGGCTTTAAAAAGGCTCCGGGAAGATTTCACTGTTGTAATTCTATAGAGAAAACAGTGTGTGGCTCAAGAAACCCTTATAATCACACATGAGCAGGGAGGATAGGGAGGCAGAGAACTTTCTGCGAATGTATTCCACTCCACGGCTTCACAAATGCCTGGCATTTGTTAAGCCGATTGTTCGGTCTTCCCAACATCCTCTCACCCAAGCAAAGGCCCTCGTAAGCCAAAGAGAAGGTCAGTGAGCTTGTTCCAAAAGGCAGCACTGGAAATCCACATTTCCCAGCTCACCGAGGTGCTGTGTGGCCTGGGGGAAGTGTCCTTCCACTCCTGGGCCTCCAAGCCAGTCACCTAATCTGAGGGGTTCACAGAGATGGAACTGGGCAGCCTGTTGGAGGCTCTGCCTCTTGTATGACAAAGTGAGGTCCCTTTCTGGCGCTGATGGCCTTCCCAGTTCAGCCACCCTTTGGATTCCTGGAAAATATGATGCCTGGGCTGTCCTTGAAGCAGGCAGGACAAGTGAGGACATGGCAGCCCCTTCCCATCTGGAAGCTGAGCCTCCTTTAATCTGGAGACCTTAAAAGGCATGTGGGAGCCAGGGGCTGGGTTCTTATCTCCTGGGCCTGGCCGATGTCCAGACGTGCCTTATTTATAGCGCCACTGACAAGGGCAGCGCAGCTGGCTGGCAGCTGCACAGAAGGTTGGGGCCATCTAACCCGGCCATCTGCCTGCACGGCCGCTGTCCCTGCTCATCGGGCTGGAGGACAGAAGACAGAACCCTGACATCGCAGGTAAGCGCCACTGGTTCCCCCGTGCTCTTCTCTCACCCTTGCCATCCTTCCCAGCCTGTCTCTGCAGCAGGCTTGGACAGCAGCTCTGTGGGCATCTTGATCCATGCAGAGGGAGTGTCCCAGCCCTGGGAGGAAGCTCTCGGGCACTGGGAGCTCGCCGACCACAGCAGAGATGCAGGTGGTGCTGGCAGCTGGCTCCCACCAACGACAGAGCCCCAGAACAGAAGCCGCCCTGCCCAGAGCTACCGGGGGTGTCAGCTTGAAGACAGAGAACCCCTGCTCATCGGGAATGAGGAGAGATTTAAATAAAATTGAACCCCTGCCCCCTCTCAGTGGGAATCCGTTTTAAACAACGGAAAACATTTTTTAAGGGGAAAGCAAAAGAAGAAATATTATAAAATAAACATTGGAAAGGGGGCAAACCACAGTGCACTTGAACTTTTTCTCCCTGACAGAATTTCCGGAAAGCCTGGGCTGAAATGGCAAATTACTGATGAGTCTGATTACTCTGGGAAAGTGTGTTTATACAACATGACTCTTCGCAGCTGATGGTTTGAAAGCCCAGAGAGCTATTGCATGCTTTGAAAAGGAAATGCATGAATATTTTACAATTTCCAGAGCAGGGCAAACTCCAAGATACACAGTCCTAAGTAATGCTCAGGTCAATTGTGTAACAATCTCAATACTGATAAGATGCCATATATATGATAATAGAATCATATATATAAACATCCTCTAGCCAGAATCCATGTAAGATACTTTATCAAGTCTAATCTAAAAAGAAAAAAAAAGTTGTCTGTCCAGTCTTTTTTTTTCTAAATTATTCTGAGGTCCAAAGATAGTGTTAATAAACACCTGCGTTACAGATTAATGCTATTGTAGCTCATATTTGCTGTATGTAAGTTTATTATCATTGTTTTATTTGTTTCTTGAGGAATATTATTTGAATTTTATTTTATTGCTAAGCTTTTAAAATTTTATCGATACATAATATTTTACATATTTATGGGGTACATGTGAGTGTTCAGTATATACATAGAATGTGTAATGACCAAGTCAGGGTTTTGGGGTATCCAGGATGGCTGGAATAAGGTCTATTACATGTTGAGATCCATCTGACCCCTTACACAAGTTTTTGTATTTAGTTGAGTAGCTGACTAATCCACTCAAATGATGACATTTTGGAGGCATTTTCTTACATTAAAAAATATTTTAGTGCATAACTTCCATGAAAAGTTGCATATTTTCCAATACAATGTTCCCTGACTGCTCACCCACCATCTTGCCTTTCAGCACATTTCGTACTTTTAGGTTTCATTGTTCTATTCAGAGTTTCCAGAGTTCTCCATTGATTTCAGATCCCCAAGGCCAGGCCAAGCCATGCCTCTCACTGCATTCCCATGACCTAAAGCACAGGGACCTGCACGCTTTCTACCGATCTCTAAAATATTTCATATTTACAAGATATGGCCCAGAGACTGTTTAATTCATTCTCTCCCCACCAAAGAAAGAGGTAAAATTATATTGATAGTTTTTATTTTTTCACTCTACAAATAATCTATGTTTACTATAAAAAATACAGACCAGCAAAAAGAAGAAAATGGAAAATCGTACATACTCTTACTACTCAAAGATAACTATTCTTGCAATTTATTATCTTATTTAATGATTCTAAGATGTCTTTGATTGAAAGATTAACCATTAACTTAATAGTAGTTTTTTAAAAAAAAATACCACTGTGAGATATTTTAAGGTGAATCCAAAAACATTAAATTATGTGGGAAACTGTAAATTATAATTAACAAAAACATATATATGTATATATATATACTTATGTATATTAAAAATCAAGTTATTTGGGTCTTCTGCTTTCTGTCTAATTTATGGTCAACATCTTTTACTGTTAATTCAAAATCTAATTCCTTGAAAATTGGTTATCTCTATATATCATTATGACCAATTTGTTTAGTCAACATATTAAAATATTCATAACAGCTGGATAGATGAGAAGTATAAAAAGATAAAGATTTAGATAAGACATGTTATTAGAATATAGCAATATAACATCAGTTCAAAGTATGATCTGGTAATTGACTTCTACACTATTACTGGTCCCTTTGGAATCATGAAAAGCTCAACCACCTTGTGCCTTGATCTGCATGCCCTCCATGCCCCCACAAAATCTGTTTAATGATGTTTTTTAATTACCATTGATTTGTCAGCACCTCCTCACTTAGTCTCTAATACACTAAACTATGGATGAAAAAATAGAAAAGAACTCACATAAGTTCTGAGAAATTTAATGTTTTACAATTTGGTACTTCATCTGAATTTAGTGGATACATTTTAGATAGAGAAAAGAGGAATAAGAAATCCATTTTAACACAGGACTTTTGTTGCAGTTAGAAAGTAATACAGAAAAATTAAACTGAACTAAAACTATATCATGGCAACAATGTATAAAACATGCTTGATGTGTTTTATTAAGGAGGAACACGTAATTAGATATTAAGAGGAAAGTGCAAGAATTTCATTTTGGTCTTTTTTAATTGTTTGTTTGTTTGTTTATCTATTTATCTTTTGAGAAGGAGTCTCACTCTGTCACCCAGACTGGAGTGCAGTGGCACGATCTCGGCTCACTGCAACCTCCACCTCCCGGGTTCAAGTGATTCTCCTGCCTCAGCCTCTCGAGTAGCTGGGATTACTTAGGCACCTACCACAACACCCGGCTAATTTTTGTATTTTTAGTAGAGATAGTGTTTCGTCACATTGATCAGACCAGTCATGAACTCCTGATCCCAGGTGACCTGCCTGCCTCAGCCTCCCAAAGTTTTGTCATTTCTTTAAAGAGTGAGCATGTCTAGATGGTGTCTGAAGCGGCTGTGGGAACCACCTATTCTCATGTTAAGTAAAAGCCATCATAGTGCTTTTTTGCGTGGACTTAGTTCTGTGCAGATAAATCTAGACTAATTTCAACGTATCAGTTCATGGTTTTGTATGAATACAAAATAGAAAATGACATGATTTGAATATTCTACTCCAAGTCGTATCCTTTGTAGGAAGATGAAATGGTTAAGATGAAGGCACAATGGGTTATATGAAAACATTTTCTCTATATATATGTATATGTAATAATATGTAATAACTTAAACCAACAAACAGTGCAATAGCTCAAAAGTGAAGCATTGTTAAATAAAATATGATACAGCTATAGTATGGAATATGTGCAACCACCAAAAATAAAGTTTGCATAGAACTTTTAATTTTTAAAATTCAGACTAGAAAACAATATTCGTAATATATGAACTGAAAAAATACACCAAAATATATAAAATTATTGATTCTGAAGGATAAGATTAGTAGTAATTTTACATTTTTCTCTACATTTTAAATAGGTTACTAAATTTTCTACAGTAAGACTAATCATGAAAGTTTTGGTAATGCAAAATTCTATGCAAACACAAAACAGTCTAATTATTACCACCAATTATAAAAATTGTAAATAACCAACCAGAAAGATTTAGTCTATTACAAATAATAGCTAGTTTCGGAGGCTGAGGTAAGAGGATTGGTTGAGCCCAGGAATTTGAAAACAGCCTGGGCAAGAGAGCAAGACCCCATCTAAAAAAAAAAAAAAAGTTAAAATGTATTGAATGATCCTGATATCCAGGAACTATGTTTAAGCTCATTTAACACAGCAGCCCTATAGGTAAACATTATTATTAATTTTATTATTATTCCTATTTTCAGAGAAGGAAACTGAAGCTTAGAACCGTGTCATTCGTTGCTGAGGGTGCAACCAAGTTAAAGATAATGTCTTTTTTTTTTTTTTCCTGAGATGGAGTCTCACTCTATTGCGCAAGCTGGAGTGCAGTGACACGATCTCAGCTCACTGCAACCTCCGTCTCCCAGGTTCAAGTGATTCTAGTGCCTCAGCCTCCTGAGTAGCTGGGATTACAGGTGTAGGCCACCACACCCTGCTAATTTTTGTATTTTTAGTAGAGACAGGGTTTTACCATGTTGACCAGGCTGGTCTCGAACTCCTGACCTCAGGCGATCTGCCCGCCTTGGCCTCCCAAAGTGCTAGGATTACAGGTGTGAGCCACCGTGCCTGGCCAATGTATTTCTTTCCAGTACTTTCTGATCCAGTTAGCATTAGACTTGAATTGCAAAAGAGCAACCCTGTTGCCATATGCAAGGGACAACATGGTTTGAATGACATAAACGAATGCTTCAGGTATTGAGGGCAAAAATCTATGATGTTTTTAAATACTTGGGGTAAAGTTTACAGAGAAAGGGACGTGGCGCCTCGAGGAAAGGAGAAATTAGCAGACACTGAGAACATTACAGGTGGGAAGGAATGTGAACAATATGCAGATGGAAAGTGATAGGACTTCTTCGAAGGTACCAGAAAATATGCCAGATGTGTTGAGGGGTGGGTAATGACTTAAGGACGAGACTACCTCACTTCTCTTTGTTCTCTTTTGGACATTTCAAAAATCCAACATTTTGTAAAATGAAATAAGGAAGTCTCTTGGCTCCCCAAAGTAAAAGGGGAAAAAAGAAAAAAGTCATTTTCATAAAGAATCTGGAATAGGACTAATTTGGATTCCAAATTTAAAATAAAGCAAAGCTCTGAATTAGAGAGATAGTAGTTGTTGACGTTTGAGTGCTCATGGCGTGTGCAGCAGTGTTGGGTGTGCTGCACACACACACACAGGATGTGCAGGGTGGCTCTGTGAGGAGTGCTTCTGGTTTCCTTGTTTACAGGTGAGGACACTGAGGCACTGAGAAGCAAAAGGGCACAGAGGCAGTACAGGGAAAGCCGGATTTGAACGCAGGCAGTGCAATGCCAGTTTCACACTTATCCCACTAGAAATTTGGAAAAGTCCCCACAACGGAGAAAGGACCTCATCTTAAAAGTGAAGCCGGGCGCGGTGGCTTATGCCTGTAATCCCAGCACTTTGAGAGGCCGAGGTGGGCAGATCACCTGAGGTCAGGAGTTCAAGACTAGCCTGGCCAGCATGGGGAAACCCTGCCTCTCCTAAAAAATACCAAAATTAGCTGGGCATGGTGGCATGTGCCTGTAATCTCAGTTACTCAGGAGGCAGAGGCAGGAAAATTGCTTGAACTTGAGAGGTGGAGGTTGCAGTGAGCCGAGATTGTGCCACTGCACTCCAACCAGGGTGACAGAGAGAGACTCCTTTTTAAAAAAAAAAAAAGAAAGAAAGAAAGAAAAAAAGAATGAGGACTTGAACTTATTTTTATTTTTCATTTTTAATTCTCCCTTTAGTTTCAGCACCTTCTCAAGAGGCTGGGAAGTATATTCATCCACCCTAGTTAAACCCTGAGAGCTAGCATTGTAACTTGTACACAGTGCACAGCTGCCTAATAAATATTTGCTGAACCAAACTGTTGTGTTTAATTCAGCTGGGTTCAAGGAGTGTTGAAATCCAAAGGAAGGAGCTAGAAGTATTTCTTCTTGGCTAGTACTTTTCCCTTCTGCAATCCTAGCTGGGAACCAGGTTTCAGATTCACTCCCTACCTTTCGATATGTAGCATAAGGACGTATTTTTTAAATGGAATTTTTGAACGCAATAAGTATTAATATCTGATGATAATGTATGCTTAAGGAGTAGATTCCCTGACTTGGAAGCTTCCATTTACTAATGTATTAGTTTGTGTGGGTGTGTCTGTGTGTGCACATGTCTCTGTGTACACGTGTCTCTGTGTGTGTCTGTGTGTGTCTCTGTATGAGTCTGTGTGTGTCTCTGTATGAGTCTGTGTGTGTTGGGGGAAGAGAGGAGGATGGAAATGCTGAAAAAATTCTGAACTCTGTAAACTTCCTTTTAGAAAAGCTGTCCAATTTTCTTCAGAATCTTTTAATTAACTTACTAGGAAACTGTAATATTTTGCTCTCTTTAAATATACTTTAGGAACCAAAAAAGCAGGCGAGAGAGAATAGTCTCTTTACTTCAACTTTATTTACATTGAAGAGAGAACCAATGGCCAAATGTTATGCCCTTCCAATCCCAAAATCAAAGACAGAGGTCAAACAAGACATTCAAATCAGTTAGGTCCAGTGAAAAAACAATAGCGCGTGTAAGACATAAAGCTAAGATGTGGAAAGTGCCTGAGACAAACTCCTTTTAGGCCCCTGTTTCTCTACTCTTGCAAATTGAAAATGCAAAAATCTATGAGCAGGTGCAAATGTGTCGGCACTCCAATTAACCAGCATGGGCGATCATCCAAGTGAGGGGAGAAATAAGAACACCCACAGTTCCGTGTCTACAAACACTGTCAGGTGGAAAAACTCTGCAGGCAGTAAGGAAGAGTGGGATGAGGACCTTCTAATTAAGACAGGGCTCTCCACAAGTCAGCCAGTTTGGAAACTCATAGTGGCAAGTTCAACTCTGTTAAAGTAATGAAAGTTGGGTAGAAGGATTGATAAACCCTTCAGCTACTATTATGAAGCAGCAGCGGCAGTATATCCTCCACTCCGGCTGCTGATGAGCCCTGGCAGGATTCTGGCATGCTGCCCTGAGCTGCTTCTACTTTTGTCTGCTGTGCTTCACTCTTTCCTGGGAAGTGTCAGCAAACCTGCACCAGCCTCCGCCAGGAGCAACCAGGCAACCCCAGAGGCCAATGTGAGCTCCACTTAACCACAGGTCTCTGTTTAAAATTAGTGATCATATTTGTAACTTAAATTAGACAGTGTGTCTCCTTTTCCCAAATGTTCCAATGGCTTCCCAAGTCGAAATAAAATCCTAACTCCAACCGTAGCTGACAGATCCCTACATGATCCATGTCCCAGGAATCTGACCTCATCTCTTCCTTCTCTCTCTGTCCATCTAGAGGGGTTCCAGTCATATTGCCCTGACCCAGCTGTGCCAAACACTGCCCTGCCCCAGGGCCTATCACACTTGCTGGCATCTCTGTCAGACTCTTCTCCAAGACAAACACAAGGCTTCCTCCTTCCTTCATTCATACCCAATCTGAGATCTTCCCCTAAACACTTCATCTAAAATGACACTCCTTATCAATCTCTAGTTCCTTACCCTGATTTACTTGCTATCTCACACATCTACACATCTGCATACATATATATATATATATATATATATATATATATATGTTTATCTCTCCTCCAATAAAATGTGAACTCCAATGAATGCAGAAACTCTATTTTATTCACTGAGATATCCCCAATACCTACTACAGTGAATGGTGTCTAGTAGGCGCTAAATAAATGTCTGTTGAAGGATGAAGGTGTGAATAATCTATTGGTATATGTTTAATTTGAGATCTTAGAAACTTTTTGACTGTAATTCATATTGTAGAGGTGGAATGGTACAAAACTCTTCCTCCCCATTATAAGGGTCATGGCTGGCATTCCTATTACAAAATCTAGATTAACAAGAGAAAAGCATAACTAATTTATTTCACGTCATGGGAGGCTTCAGAAATGAAGACCCAAAGATCCCAGAGAAGACTGTCCATTTTTATGTTTAGATTTGATGAAGAGTGTATAGTGGCGTAAAAATGTGATTGGACATAAAGGGTATGGCCTAATGGCAACAGACTGAGTGGGGAACCCCAACAAGACCTGTCTGCTCTGATTCATCTTGGTCTGGGAGTCCTTCCTCCCAGACACAGGGCAGGACCTCTGTGGAATGAGGTCTTAGGATCTCCTTTCAGACAAGATAGGTTTGGGAATTTCTTTATAGCCGATTCCTACACAAAAGGGCCAGGGAAACCTTACAGTAATATTTCTAGGGTTTTGTTAGACGGAGTTTTGCTCTTGTTGCCTAGGCTGGAGTACAGTGGCTCGATCTCAGCTCACTGCAACCTCTGCTTCCCAGGTTCAAGCGATTCTCATACCTCAGCCGCCCAAGTAGCTGGGACTACAGGTGCCTACCACCACACCCGGCTAATTTTTTGTATGTTTAGTAGAGACGGGGTTACACTATGTTGGCCAGGCTGGTCTCGACCTCCTGACCTCAGGTAATCTGCCTGCCTCAACCTCCCGAAGTGCTGGGATTACAGGCATGAGCCACCACGCCTGGCCTACTTCTAAGTTTTATTTTGTAGGAAGAGTGGTTCTGGCTTCTCTGACCTGCCTTAAGGGAGGAAAGGAAACAGGAGGAGGACAAGAGAAGATCAGAGACAGACTTTGCTTCAGAGGCCTTTCCAGTGTGCTTCGATTCAAAGCACTCAGCAGGCCACAGTGCCACACTTTGGGTTGTCATTTGCTGAGCCCCAACAATGCCTATCACTGGTCACAGTGTTCTTGTTAGGATCCAAGTTTAATGTCCCTTGTTCACCACTGAAACTTCACTTTAAAAACTTCCACTACACTTGCATTTTGTCAAGGAAGGGAGGTGGGAGCTGGGGAGTCAGGTTGCCAGGGCTCAAGGTCCTAGTTCTACCACTCACACTGGGCCCAGGCAAGGTTTTAACTTCCCAGAACCACACCTGTAAAATGAGAATAATAACAGTGACCTTGTCCGTCACTTGCAGGGATTCAAGGAAGCACTAACAGCCATGGCTACCGTCAACTGAGCCCATCCTGTATGGCAGAAAGTACCTCGTAGGCTTGACTTGCTTTGCACTGTCCCGCCGTCTTCACAGCGGCCACCTGGTGCAGGGACAATTACAATTCCTCAGTTGCAGATGAGGGAATAAATCCAGAAAAGTATCTGAACTAAGGAGCTCTAGTCGCTGTACTAGTTTCCTATGGGTGTCCTAGCAAATTACCATAAACGTTCTGTCTTAAAGCAATACAGATTTACTGTGTTAAAATTTTGGAGGTCAGAAGTCTGAAACGGGTCTCACTAGGCCAGAATCAAGGTATCAGCAGGGATACATTCTGGAGGCTCTAGGGGAGGTATGTTTCCGCACCTTTTCCAGCTTCTGGAAGCTGCCTGCATTCCTTGGCTCATGGCCCCTTCTTCCATCTTCAAAGCCCAGAGCACAGCAACTTCCTATTTCTCTTTCACCCTGGCTCTCCAGTCTCCGTCTTTCATATATAAGGGCGTTGGTGATTACATTGGGGGCTGCCCAGTTGATGTAGAATAATCCCCCTATCTCAGGATCCTTAACTTAATAACATCTGCAAAGAACCTCCTGCCATGTAAGGTGTCATATTCATGGGTTCCAGGAATTCAGATGTGCACATTTTGGGAGACTATCATTTTGCTACCAATTACTAAGAGGCAGAACTGCGATCTCTTTACCATCATATTGTGCAGTAAAGTCTCTGGTGTTTATTAAGTTCTTTTTCCTTCCTTGTGGCAGTGGAAGGAGGGCAGAAACTTCTGGATCCCAGATTTGGGTTTTGTATGCCACATTAAACAGGACAGGTCACCCCCTTCTGCCCTTCTCCTCTGCAGTAAAGGACGCCAAAGGCTCACAGTCAACTTTCAACATTGTTTTATCTTATCAAGGTGAGGTTTAAAGCAATCCATCTCACCCAATCTCCAAATACATTATTGACTTTTAAGCAATCACAGACGTTCGATAAAAGTAGGTTACAAAGTAAAAATGAAAGCCCAGCGTGGGGACAGGCCATGACATGCCTCCCGTCAAACAGGGTGTCTGTACAGAGTACAGAGCAGCCGCCAAGGGCAGAGCTGGAAGCAGGATCCCCACAGCAAGAGGAGCAGGTAAGGAAGAGCTGAGGCGGCCTAGCTCAGGGTACTCCAGTGAGGGACACAGGGTCCGGCCACACAGGTGACCAGGGACAGGGTGGTGACCCAGGCCACAACAGATAGAAGCTCCAGGAACCAGCCTAGCAAAGTGGCAGAACAAGCTGACCCACACGAAGCCAAGGGACAGGACAAGCGTGGTCATGGGGCAGCCACGGGAGGGTCTGTCCGCAGAAGGGCGTAGTGGGAGGGTCAGTCCACAGGAGAGGGTAGTAGGCGGGCCTCCAAGTCCGGCTGGCTGCCTATGAGGAGCACAACCTCTCAGGGATGGAAGGTAGTTCCAAAACCCAGCAAACGAGCCAGCTTTGATCCACCAGGGAGGGAGCAAGCCAATGGGACACGAGAATTATTTGTGGACAAAAGAAGTGGGGTTGCAGGGAAACTAGAAGCTGGAGATGAGCTGCAGTTTGGGGAATATGGGGTGTTCACAGCTCAGCAAGCCCCTGGCTCCCAAATCTGTGTCAGCTGAGCTATGTCTAGATCTCACCTATGAATGGCATGGGCCGCCCCACACGTATATTCATACCTCCACCCACTTGGGGACGGCGCAGGGCCTCCAGGACTGGAATCTAAAAGGACCTTTGTTCCTCCAGGTGGGAAGGACTAGAGGACACCCTCAGCAGGTTTTCAGCTGACTAGAACCTTTTATGACCACGCGCCCTCGGAACAGGATTACTTACCTGGTACCCGGTTGCGTTACTTTGACCCTTTCCTTAATATGAGCATCACAGCGTTAGAAATCAGAGGTGAATTTACATGGGTTGTGTGTTTTTGTGACAAAGCAATAAGAATAAAGTAGACTGCATACTCTAGATATACCTTTCTCAGTTATTCATAATTAGGGTGACCGTTGAATTTATGGTCCAAACTGAGGCGCTTTTGAGAGCGCTTTTAGTAAGTATGTGAGGTCCACAGGTGTAACTGCAGATTCTCAGGGCCCTGTCGGAGGGGCTCCCTTCTCTGAGCCCAAAGCCTCATACCCAGGCACCCAGGGCCTAGTGAAGCTGCCTTAACTATAAGCACAATGGTTTAGAGGGATTCTTCAACACCTAAATGCCTGCCTGCAACCTCAAACACTCTTATTCCTTTCATGTGAAAGACAAGAAATGCCGAAGTAAAGTTTCTTATAAGGCGGACCAATGACGTAACTCCCTCACAAGGGCCTCTGTTTGAAAGTCAGGGACACGTTTCTCCTATTGATTATTGACATTTGAGAGTTGCACCTCCATCCCCCAAGCCCCAGAGCTCGCTTTTCTTTTGTGACATTGTTGTAAATTGGGGTGCTTTTCTGCTGCCCTCTCCACATGTTCACGAGACACTCTGTCTTGTCCAGGCTTTACTGAAACAGAAGTGTTTCAAGCTCGGGGTCAGTTTCATAGTTCATGTTATGGGTCATGTAACATCCAGTTCAGTGGATTGAGATCGGTACATTTTTAACAACAAAATGAAATTGACTAGAGCAGGAAAAAATAGAATTAAAGGGAACAGAATGCTTTTCACACAGTAAGAAATTCTTTCCAGAATTTTTTCATGACAGTATATTTTTCTAGCATTAAATGTGAGGGTCTTTGAAGTGGTTGTGATGTAAAAATGTACTTCCTGGTGTGGGGAGCCACCAAAATTTGCAGTCCCCTGCTATAAACCATCTTTGCAGGTTTTCTTTTTCCTTTTGCCTGGATTCTTACAGTGCCAAGGGCGGCTCTCTTACTCCCACACACCCCTCTCAGGCATCCTCCATTCTCTGCAGATAGCTTACTTGGATCCTTTAGGCTACAGCCCATGAAATACCTTCCTATTTGATCAGTTCTATAAACATAAGTCTTTATCAAAAAAAAAAGGAAAAGAAAGAAAAAGCCAAAACCTTGCACCATTCACCAAGGAGTGATAGGGCCACGTGAGTAGAGATCTCTGAGAAGCTTCAAAGCAACTCGGCTGATTCTCAGCAGCCCCACACCTCCTCGGCAACATCTGCACCCCAGCACTATTTGTGCCTAAGTGTGGGAGTGCCGGGTGTTGCCGTGCGTGTGTTCTCATGCACCTCCCTTCTGTGCCACAAAATAAGTGGAAAATATCCCCGCCTGAGTGCCTGGCCCCCCTTCTGCATTGTTTCAGGGTCTTTGCAGCAGCGCAGGGGCTGCCAGCCTCTTCCTGTAATTTTGCAGAAGGTAGATGCAGGAGTGGGGAGCCCTCACATCAAAGGCTGCCTTCCAGGACTGCTGGCTCGGGGAAGGGAGGAGGGGGACCCTGGTGCAGAGCAGAAGAGAGCGACCCTAGGCAGGATGTCTGGAAGGAGAGATAAAAGCAAACTGCAAAGGTATTTTAATAGACCATGCCGTTTCCATTCTTTACCATGTGTTTTTCATTCTGCTTTTGATTGCTTTTGACTTGAATTATGGAGCCTGGTTAAGGTAACTTAGATGCAATTACTTTTATACATCAAAAATGAATACTGACTTTTCCTGGTGGGGCTGGGAGTGATGGGAAGTGGCTAAGACAGAACACACATTGCCTTTTAGAAAGCTGGAAAATTCTTTTCTTCTCGCTTCCTTATGGAAGCAGAGAACCTGCTTTTCCAAGAGCTAAGAGCACTTTGACAAATGCACCGGGTAAAAACTTGCATCCAAGATAGAAAGACACCCTTGATGATGACATGGTGTGGCCATTACATTGCCAAAGAGGAAGCAAATACCATATATATACACCATATATATTGCCTGCAACCTCAAACTCTCTTATTCCTTTCACATGAAAGACAAGAAATGCCGAAGTAAAGTTTCTTATAAGGCGGACCAATGACATAACTCCCTCACAAGGGCCTCCGTTTGAAAGTCAGGGACACGTTTCTCCTATTGATTATTGACATTTGAGAGTTGCATCTCCATCCCCCAAGCCCTAGAGCTCGCTTTTCTTTTGTGACATTGTTGTAAATTGGGGTGCTTTTCTGCTGCCCTCTCCACATGAGGGCATATATATAAAGTTTATTTATATATAAATATATATTGTATTTATATTTTATAAATCTATATAAAATATATATAAAATATATAAAAAATATATAAAAATATATAAATATATTTATATATAAATATATATTATATTTATATTTTATTATATATATAAAATACTTTATATATAAAGTGTGTGTATATATATTTATATGTATATATAAAGCCCTCTCCACATATATATAAAGTGTATATATATATACAAAGTGTTTATATAAAGTGTGTGTGTATATATAAAGTGTGTGTGTATATATAAAGTGTGTTTATATATAAAGTGTGTGTGTATATATTTATATGTATATATATATAAAGCCCTCTCCACATATATATAAAGTGTATATATATATATACACACACACACTTTAAGTTCTGGGGTACATGTACAGAACATGCAGGTTTGTACACATGTGCCATGGTGGTTTCCTGCACCCATCAACCCATCATCTACATTAGATATTTCTCCTAATGCTATCCCTCTCCCAGGCCCCCACTCCCCAACAGGCCCCGGTGTGTGATGTTCCCCTCTCTGTGTCCACATGTTCTCACTGTTCAACTCCCATTTGTGAGTGAGAACATGTGGTGTTTGGTTTTCTGTTCTTGTGTTAGTTTGCTGAGAATATGCCAGCTTCATCCATGTCCCTGCAAAGGACATGAACTCATCCTTTTTTATGACTGCATAGTATTCCATGGTGTATATGTGCCACATTTTCTTTATCCAGTCTATCATTGATGGGCATTTGGGTTGGTTCCAAGTCTTTGCTATTGTAAACAGTGCCACAGTAAACATATGTGTGCATGTGTCTCTATAGTAGAATGATTTATAAGCCTTTGGGTATATACCCAGTAATGGGATGGCTGGGTCAAATGGTAATTCTAGTTCTAGATCCTTGAGGAATTGCCACACTGTCTTCCACAATGGTTGAACTAATTTACACTCCCACCAACAACGTAAAAGTGTTCCTATTTCTCCATATTCTCTCCAGCATCTGTTGTTTCCTAACTTTTTAATGATCACCATTCTAACTGGCATGAGATGGTATCTCATTGTGGTTTTGATTTGCATTTCTCTGATGACCAGTGATGATGAGCATTTTTTCATGTGTTTGTTGACTGCATAAATGTCTTCTTTTGAGAAGTGTCTGTTCATATCCTTCACCCACTTTTTGATGGGATTGTTTGTTTTTTCTTGTAAATTTGTTTAAGTTCTTTGTAGATTCTGGATATTAGCCCTTTGTCAGATGGCTAGATTGCAAAAATTTTCTCCCATTCTGTAGGTTGACTGTTCAACTCTGATCATAGTTTCTTTTACTGTTCAGAAGCTCTTTAGTTTAATTAGATCCCATTCGTCTATTTTAGTTTTTGTTGCCATGGCTTTTGGTGTTTTAGTCATGAAGTCTTTGCCCATGCCTATGTCCTGAAGGGTATTGCCTAGGTTTTCTTCTAGGGTTTTTATGGTTTTAGGTCTTATGTTTAAGTCTTTAACCCATCTTGAGTTAATTTTTGTACAAGGTGTAAGGAAGGGATCCAGTTGCAGCTTTCTGCATATGGCTAGCTAGTTTTCCCAACACCATTTATATAATAGGGAATCATTTCCCTATTGCTTGTTTTTGTCAGGTTTGTCAAAGATCAGATGGTTGTAGATGTGTGGTGTTATTTCTGAGGCCTCTGTTCTGTTCCACTGGTCTACATATCTGTATTGGTATCACTACCATGCTGTTTTTGTTGCTGCAGCCTTGTAGTATAGTTTGAAGTCAGGTAGTGTGATGGAAGCAAATACCCTTAACCAGAAAGACAAGACACAGATATAAACATTCTCCCTACTACAGAAATATGGTGAATTCCTCAGTGACTGTGATCTTTAAAAAGAGAAGCAATTGTTGTCCATCGAGTAGCTAAAAATACTGTTAGAAGTATATGTCCCTTGATATTGTCAGAAGTTTCATCAAAGCCTCAGGCAAGTATAATATGTCCTCTCTTTGTACCTCAATCTCTACTCCTGCAAAATGCAGATAATTATACCAGTAAAGGGCTATTGTTAGAGTTGATGAAATAGGTTTTTGAAATCTTCAAGTGGCTTGCAAGTAATTCAAAACTGAACTGTAATTTCCATTCATTCTAAAAGCTGCATCTTTCATTTCTTGGAGACATTATTGCTCTGTTGGCTTTTTCTAACATATGAGTATCACTGACAGCCTCCATTCTGTACTAAAATCTAGAAGAATCTTCATTCCTCTGGGGGCAAACATCAGAGAGAGGAAGGGAAGAGCTGCCCCAGGGACCTGGCGCTTGACACCACTTCCTGGGTCAGGCCCAATGCAAGCATCCTCGGCTTGCTTTCCACTATGAGGGAACTGTAATGGGTTCCCATGCCATCTGAGCTGCAGGAAAAGGCAAGAAGCAGGAGAGAAAATTAGTTTCTGACATTATTGATGGAAGCCTTTACTCTGATTTCTTAGTTATCTGAGAGGGACAGTGTCTACTGAGTAAAACTATCAGAATGAAAAACAGTGGTTCTGCAATGATTTTGGTATCTTGGCCAGTGCAACCTATAGTATAACTGATCCAGACGATCATTTTCTCAATCAAGTAGTCAAGTGATAAAATAAACAGGACAAAAAAAAGCAACCTAAAGATGCAAGCTCATGGCAGTATTAAACTGCAGACAGTATTTAATTTTGATTTCTTTCATCTGGAGCCTTTTTTTTTTTTTTTTTTTTTTTTGCCAGAGATAAGTCACATCTGTCAGAACAACAACAACAACAAATTAGCAGAAAATTGATTTTCATCGTCCTGATGTCTCTAAGTGGCTTGTGGTTTGGTTTGTAGATCATGTCTTATCTAGTGCTATAATCCTGTAATGAAAAAGTAAATTAAACCAAGAGGAAACTATAAATAAAAAATATATATTTCTCTTTATGTGATCCATTATTCCCATCACAATTTTGCTTCCTAAGTAGTTTTGTCTTATCTGAGAAGCATCAAGGATCCATCCACATGGGGCCTCTGCAGTCCCCATGCACATGATATTCATCTTGCCACCAACTTGAGAATGCCAGGAGCTGGTTATGGTTCACAAGACATAGGAGTCCTTGCCATTGTCACCAATAGCACCAGCATCTTGAAAACCCAAAGCAAAAAAGCAAACAAGTTACAAACATAGGCAAACCAACACACCTTCAAGCCAAACAGCTGTTTCTTACTATGGCTTTTCCTTTCTGGTCCATAACGCCGCCAAGATCACTGCTGGACATGCATGGTGTTGGAGGACTTGCATGCATGTGGGGAAGGACCGTCCTCCACTGTAATTCTTTCCAAGGGGCAACTCCTCTGAGCTACGCTGCCAGTGCACACAACAGGACCCCAAGAGGGGAAAAAGCTGATGGGAACAAAAAGATGTACCAATGAACTCTGGTCTCAATATAAAAATAGAAAAATAGCAGGGTGGGAAGTAGAAACATCTTTTCCATTAAATCGAAGAAACAAATCTGGAAAACTAAATCCTAGAATGTTGAGTCCCTGATGGCATAGACCATGCATTGCAAGCTCATGCATGGAATTGTGCCCTCTGCCTCACAGAAGTACCTCCATTTGACAGTTACGATATCAGTGTCATGAGACTGGGATACCTCTCTTGGTCAATGCAAGGCATAGTATAACTGAGCTAGACAATCATTTTCTCAATTAAGCAGTGAATTGATAAAGAGGACACAAAAATCAACCTAAAGATGGAATTTAGTGGCAGTGTTAAACTGCAGACAGTATTTGATTTCTTTTATCTGGAGCATTTTGTTGCCAGAGATCAGTCACATCTGTCAGAACAAAAAAAAAATGGGCAGAAAATTGTTTTTCATCATTCTGATAGCATTTGTCCTAGAGATAGCATTTGTCTTAGAGAAGAGTGTTTGTCTTTTAGATCAGGAGAGTTGAGGTTATGGTCTTACCTCAGGCACTGGGCTTTCTGTAGAGTGGTTGTGAATACCCCACCCAACATCCACACTCTAGTGACCAGGCTTTTGGGTCACTGGCCTTTGAACCTTGGCCTGTAACCTCAAGCAGGGCAGAAGATTGCCACAAAGCCCCAGATCACTGGCACCAAATCAAATTTGTGAGGACTCTGTCCCAGACACTCCATGTGAAACTGGCGGTCCTTACAAGCCAGAGACAAGCCAGTGACGATGGGACCGGGGACAGTTCACTTTCTTCCCATTGGATTACCTTCTTTATCAAGGGAGGACTGGACCACATGGAGTCCGACCATAAACTGCATCTGTCTCATGAGCCGGATCCAGTATAGGACAGGGACACAGGGATACCGGGCCACCACTGGCTCTGTACAACCCCAGTGCCCCATTCTCATGGTGTGGATGGAGCCCCTTGTTCTCCTAAACTTTGCCCCATTAGTTCAGGGGTTCCCCAATCCCCGGGCCATGGACTGGTACTGGCCCGTGGCCTGTTAGGAACCCAGCCGCAAAGCAGGAAGTGAGTGGCAGGCGAGCAAGCATTCCCACCTGAGCTCTGCCTCCTGTCAGGTCAATGGAGGCGTTAGATGCTTATAGGTGTTAGATGCCTATTGTGAACTACACATGTGAGGGATCTAGGTTGTGTCCGCCTTGTGAGAATCTAATGCCTGATGATCTGAGTTGGAACAGTTTCATCCTGAAACCCTCTGCCCCCCACCTCCCAATTCATGCAAAAATTGTCTTCCATGACATGGGTCCCTGGTGCCAAAAAAGTTAGGAATATCTGCCCTGGTTCCTCCTCGCCATCCCTCTCTCTGCCCCACCTCTATTAGATTCTTCCTCATGTTACTATTACTTATGAATAATTTGCTAGTATTATTAGCAAAGGTGTTATGGGTTGAGTGTCTCTCCCTCAAACTCATATGCAGAAGCCCTAACTCCTAATAACTCTATGGCCTTATTTGGAAATGGGGTTGCTAGAAAGTAATTAGTTAAGAGGATGTCATTAGGGTAGCCCTAATCCAATATGAGTGGTGTCCTTGTAAAAGGGGATATTAGGGGGACATTTGGGCAAACGCACACACAAGGAGATACTATGTTCACTTGAAGACAGAGATCAGGGAAGTGAGTCTACAAGCCAAGGGATGCCAGAGATTGCCAGCAAACCACCAGAAGCTAGGGAGATGCATGGAGCAAATGCTCCCTCAAGGTCCTCAGAAGGAACCAACCCTGCTGACACCTTGATCGTGGACTTCCAGCTTCCAAAACTTGGAGACAATAAATTTCTGTTGTCTAAGCTACCCAGTCTGTGGTACTTTGTGATGACAGCCCTGACAGACTAACACAATGGGGCATTGGGTGACTTATCTTTGAGAAAATGAAGAACTGAATCCAAGCAGTCAATTCTCCTCTTGAAACCTTGGCCAATGCATCCCCTTCCACCCTCAGCTGAACACTTTCCCTTAGTGACTATGTGTGTTCAGTCATACTGGACTACATAGTTTAAGGGAGGAAAATAAAATTTTTCCTTGACCTTCTTCTGTTCTTTAGCTGGGGCCTGTTAATTACACTGACAAAAGTGAGACCATCAGGAGAAAAGATACACAAATCTTATTTTATGTTATTATTTTAATTTTTGTGTGAAGGGAAATTCATAGAAAAGAAGTGAAGAACCAAAGAAGCTGTTTCACCCAGGAGTTTATATACCATTTTAACAAAGGGTGACAAATTTGCAGAGAAGTAACAAAACAAGCAAAAAGCAACCTGGGCTTGTAGAAGCGGGAGAGTAAACATATAGGGGAACCTAATGAAAGGTAAGGGTGATATTGCTGAGGTTTGTTTGTGCAGACCTGTCTTGGTGCTGAATTTCTGTCTCTAGTGACAAGAGTTGTTCTCGGCTTGGTATGGAAGAGGGGAGGAGAAACACCTTCACAAAGGGAAATTTAGGTCCTGCCTTTTCTGCATTTGTTGCTTCTTAATTGTCCTCATCTCAAAACAATCCTTATGCAAATGATACGATGGACTTTGGGGACTCTTGGAGAAAGGGTGGGAAGAGGGTGAGGGATAAAAGACTGTAAATTTGGTGCAGTGTATACTGCTTGGGTGATGGGTCCACCAAAATCTCACAAATCACCACTAAATAACTTACTTATGTAGCCAAACACCACCTGTTCCTGAAAAACCTATGAAAATAAAAAATTTTTAAAAAAATCCTTATGCCAAAGTGGCATATTCTGGTGTGACATATTTTGGTGTGGCATATTCTGATTCTCCAGTGGCCTTCTATAGATCTACTTGTCTGTCTTTCTAATGTATGGGTACAGGAAAGCCTACTTTGTGGACAGACATATACTAAATAAAATACTCATATACAAATATTACACAGTAGTCCCCCCTTATCTGGTGGGGATAAGTTCCAAGACTTGCAGTGGATGCCTGAAACTGTGGATCGTCCCAAACCCTGCATATATTATGTTTTTTCCTGTGTATACATACATATGATAAATTCTAACTTATAAACTAGTCACAGTAAGAGAGTAACAATAAATAATAATAAAATAGAACAATTATAACAGCGTGCTGTAATAAAAGGTATGTGAATGTGGCCTCTCTGTGTCAAAATATTGTATTGTACTGTACTCAGTCTATTTTCAGCCCTACAGTGGACCATGAGTAACTGAGAGTGTGGAAAGAGAAACTACAGATAAGGCAGGGCAGAGGGAGGGCACTACTGTATGAATAAATACACTTTACAGAGAGATATATTCTTAAAGAAGAAATAGAATACTCTAGGTCTGCACATACTTTATCCACAGTTGCATTCACAAAAATGGAAAGTGCAGAACGGAAACCGCTCACTAAATCAGCTCAACTGAAATATCTGGATAATTAGTGGTACCTGGTCTTTTGGACCCAATTCTCATGAAATGTGCAACTCTGACCTACTTATGAGATTAAAATGGGTTTTTGTTTGTTTTTGTTGGTGTTGTTTGACCGCCTGGGTCTCTGAGGCTTATTTTCAACAGGAAGAAAATAAGTGGTTTCTGTTGGGGAGAATGTTTTCCTGTGGGCCAGGTGGCTTGCCCTGGTGCTCATCTGCCTGGCCTGTACATCTTTCAAACCAGAAGGCCCAGGAGTTAGGATATCCAGCTCAATAAGCCCAGCACCATCTCAATGATGAGCTCTTGGCAGCCTCGGGTGGCCTTTCACAGAGTCAAAAATAAGGACAGATACAAAACACTAGCTATACAGACTGTGTCTGAATCTCCACCATTTACCCACATGGTGGAAAATATACTACCTCCATTTCTATTACAAAACATAATTCAGTGGTTCTCAATGTGTGGTCCCTACACCCCTGAGTCCCTTTCAAGGAGTTTGTGTGGTTGAAGCTATTTTCTTAATACTAGTAAAATATTACTCATCTTTTCACTGTGTTGACATTTATGCTGGTACAAAAGTTGCGGTGGAAAGACTCCTAGTGCCTTAGCAGGAATCAAGGTGGTGGCTCCAAACCACCTTGTAATCATCACCAAGCAGTAGGGGGAAAAAGAAAAGCCCAGTCGCTTTCCAGAATGACCTTGATAAAACAACAGTAACAAGTATTAATGTTATTAAATCTGGACCCTGGACACACACCCTCTTTTTTTTTTTTTTTTGAGATGGAGTCTCACTGTGTTGCCCAGGCTGGAGTGCAGTGACACAATCTTGACTCACTGCAATCTCCACCTCCCCGGTTCAAGCAGTTCTCCTGCCTCAGCCTCCTGAGTAGCTGGGACTACAGGCACACGCCCCCACACCTGGCTCATTTTTTATATTTTAGTAGAGACTGGGCTTCACCATGTTGGCCAGGCTGATCTTGAACTCCTGAGCTCAGACAATCTGCCTGCCTCAGCCTCCCGAAGTGCTGGGATTACAGGTGTGAGCCACCGTGCCCAGCAACACCCTTTTTTTTTCTCTTCTTTTTTTTTTTTTTTTTTTTTTTTTTTTTTTTTAGATGGAATCTAGCTCTGTTGTCAGGCTGGAGGGCAGTGGCAAGATCTCGGCTCACTGCAACCTCCACCTCCTAGGTTCAAGCGATTCTCCTGCCTCAGCCTCCCAAGTAGCTGGATTACAGGCACATGCCACCACGCCCAGCTAATTTTTGTATTTTTAGTAGAGACAGGGTTTCACCATGTTGGTCAGGATGGTCTCAATCTCCTGACCTCGTGGTCCACCCACCTCGGCCTCTCAAAGTACTGGGATTACAGGCGTGAGCCACCGCTCCCGGCTGCAACACACATCTTTTTAATATTCAGTGACGAAAGGGAAGATGCATGAAGCACTTCTGCTCATATCAAATAACTGTGGCTGTTTTGCAGAAAGGCAGTTGTGCAACAGCCCAAGTTGTGAGTTCAACAAGCTGTTTCTTCCATTTTCAGTTGAAAGAACAACTGAAGACAAAGCATACTTAGATTCTGGCAGTAGATATTTTCCCAAAAATGAAGAGTAGCCTGTCATTCTAAGGGAAACAACTGACAGTATTTGTTTTTGTTCTCAAGGATAAAATTTGAGTTTTCAGGTGAAAATTAGCATTTTGGGAAACTGTGAGCGTGGCAGCTTCCCAGTGTGTAAAAACTTTCCTGATTAGATGGATGGTGATATCAATTACTATAATTTGTTAATATTGTATAATGAAATGTATCAGCATTTGGAAGATCTATAGAAGCAATATTTTCTAAATCTAACAAAATAATGTGTAGGTTAAAGATCTATTTAAAGCTTAAGATAGACCAAATGGGCTTTAATGTAATAGGATATGAAAAGTTTACTGATGTGGTTTCGGATTCCACATTGCAGTCTTTAAGCAGTAGTTAAGAAACAACTGCTTGTCAAATTTTGGTGTAGAATCTATCTATCTATATATATATAGAGAGATGATGATCTGAGATGGCTATCAAAATATTTCTCTTTTCCAACAACATTTCTGTATAAGGTTGCGTTTCCTTCATAAATTTCAACCAAAACCACATACTTAACGGATCGAATGCAGAAGCAGACATGAGAATTGAGCTTTCCAGCTGTCTTCTATTAGGCTCAATGTTAAAGAGATTTGCAAAAATACAAAACCACATCACTCTTCTTACTAGTTGTTTTGTTTTGGAAAGTGTAATTATTTTTCATGAAAACATTCTGTGTTATAGAATGTTATGGATTTTAATGTTGTTAACTTTAAATGAATTAATTTTTTAGCTTCTAAGTTCTATTTTCTAATGCAGTAAATATAATAGATATAACCCACATAAACAAAAACCCTTTAGGATTCTTAATGATGTTAAAGTGTAGAGATAGGGCTGTACTCTTTGAGGCACTCTTTAAAAATAGGGGTTAAGAGTAGCTGGCTTAATTAACCTTGAAATTAATTGAATATGGTTCCACACACAGTTTCAATTCTTGTTAATATTCCCCATCTATTCCTATTGTATAAAACACTGAGTCAAAGATGTATTTTTTGCTGAAATCATCTAATTAATTGTACCATATGGGCCATGCTCCCACCATGGGGTACCATTCGGCTCCAAGGAGTCCCTGGTGCTTAACTTGGGATTAGGACCACAAAGAAATAACTTAAAGATGCAGGAATCCCGGTGCTTTTAAGAAATTTGCATTGCTTAGTTTATTTGTTTATTTATTTGTTGTTGGTTCTATTTTAGGAACAGCTTTTCTTCAGGCTGTTTCCCAACACATTTTAATGTGATTTTCACAGACACGGTTTTTGTTCTTGCAAATTGTGTCACATATTATTTCCCTGCCCATTGTGAAGCCATCTTCAATCTTTGTTTAAAAGTGTTATTGAATTTAATTGTTTGAAGACATTATTTAAACCGCCTTTGCTGTGGTAACAGATGCTGATTATTTGTTTATTTTATATTATTTTAGTCATTAACCAGATAATCAATGCACACGGTGCAAAATTCAGAAGGAACAAAAAGAATAATGAAAAGTAATTTTCCCCCTCCCTCCATTCTCAAGTCTTCCTTAGTTCTCCCCAGAAGCAACTACTATTGCCAACTCCTTGTGCATCCTTCCAGAGATATTCCAAACGTGTATAATGGCCACGCATCCTTTTCTCACAAATGGTAGGACACTCCACACAATGACTTGCACTTTCCTCTTTCACTTAACACCCTGTCTTGGAGATTGGCCCAGAGAGTGAGATTTTGCCTCACTATTTATAGCAGTGTAGTGCTTGCTTCATTGTATGGACGAATGACTTGACTCTGCCCCTACCTATAAACATTTAGATTGTTTCCCAACTTATGCTACCTTAAAGAATGTTCTAGTATCTGTATACATCTGCGTTTGTGTACAACAAACATATACTAATATAACTTTCAGGATTGAAAGATAAGTAAGCCAACATCACTTAGACGACAGTTGTATTAGAGAAAATTGTAAGTCATAGGTTACTGAGGAATACTAAAGAAGCTGGTGATATTGTGAAACAGATATTTGGTCTTCTTTCAGTTTCCTGACTTACAGCTCCTGGAATCCTTTAAATCTGGCCAGGCACGGTGGCTCACACTTGTAATCCCAGCACTTTGAGAAGCCAAGGTGGATGGATCACTTGAGGCCAGAAACTGGAGACCAGCCTGGCCAATATGGCAAAACTCCATCACTACTAAAAATACAAAAATTAGCTGGACATGGAGCGTGTGCCTGTAACCCCAGCTACTCTAGAGGCTGAGGCAGGAGAATCGCTTGAACTCGGGAGGCAGAGGTTGCAGTGAGCTGAGATCCTGCCACTGCAGTCCAGCCGGGTGACAGAGTGAGACTCTGTCTCAAAAACCAAACCAAACCAAACCAAACAAAACCTTTTAAATCTCTTGAGTGATAAGAGTACTTTTGTATGCTAATGAGATAATGGCAGCTGGGGAGTCCTAGGTAGCTTCAGGAAGGGGGTTGATCACTGGAAAGAACAAGGCTTGACTAGAGGGTTGGGACTTTCAGCCCCAACCTCAACCTCCCAGGAGGGCAGAGGGGCCCAAGGTTAAGTTGATCACTAGTGGCCAATGGTCTAATCAATCATACCTATTCAATGAAACCTCCATGAAAACCCTAAAGGACAGGGTTCAGATGGGTGTCCGGATGGCTAAACATAGGGAGGTTCCTGGAGGGTGGTGACCCCAAGGAGGAAACAGGAGGTCCACATGCCTTACCCTATGCTTTGTTCTGAATCCCTCATAATACCTTTATAATACATGGGTAAACATTAACAAAGTGCTTCCCTCAGCTCTGTGAGCTGCTCTAGCAAGGTTTCTAGGACCCCTCTCCCCAATTAATATCCTGTTGGCCAGAAGTATAGGTGACAACCTACTACTTGCAAGTGGCATCTGAGGTACAGGGTGGCAGTCTTGTGAAACTGAGCCCTGTGGGATCTAACTCCAGGCAGATAGTGTCAGAATTGAATTTGAGGACACCTAGCTGGTGTCTGCTGGAGAATCATTTGCAGAATTGTTTGGTATGTGGAGGGAAAATCACACCCATCTGGGGGTCACAGAAGTGTTACTTGCGCTGTGAGCATCCAGTAGGAGAAAAACAGCTTGGGGTTGGGTGTGGTGGTGGCTCACACTTATAATCCCAGGGCTTTGGAAAGCCAAGGCAAGACAATTGCTTGAGGCCAGGAGTTCAAGACTAGCCTGGGCAACATAGCAAGACCTTGTCTCTACAAAAACAGAAATTAAAAAAGATTAGTTGGGTGTGGTGGAGAACCTGCGGTCCCAGCTGGTCGGGAGGCTGAGGTGGGAAGATCACCTGAGCCCAGGAGGTGGAGGTTACAGTGAGCTGTGAACGTGCCACTGCACTCCAGCCTGGGTGACAGAGCGACACTCTGCCTCTAAAAAAATTTTTGTAAACTGTTTTTTTTTTTTTTTCTGATATCTTACAAAGTTCTATGGTAAGTAGCCCTCAGCTTTGTTGTTAACTGCTAGAATAGGTCCAGGAAGAGGTGCTGCTCCTCTTTTCTTTAAAAGAGAGTGGAAAGAAAATAAATTGTTTCCTTAGTCTGACTAGAAAAAGAAATCAGGCTTTATGCTTCCTGATTTTGGACATTTTTCAGTCCATTTTTGTCAGGAGAGTGAAGAAACAGGGAAGAGGGTTGTGGAGAGGCTTTGCCTCTCTGTTTGACTATTTTATTTCTTGCGCTGGTTGAGAAGGAGACGCTATAAGGATGGGTCATGAGAGCTCAGAAATTGATCACTGCCTTGCTTCAGGAGGCAGCCTGGTGGAAGGGACGGAACCAGGAAACGTGAGCAGTCACATCAGTCACACGCTGTCCTGATTTGCATCCTGTCCTTCTAAACCATTAACTCTGACTTTGAGCATATTATTTGCCCTCTCTGGGCCTCAGTTTCCTTACTGAGCTATGTGGAATTTCTTCCCTTTTTTCCCATCAGACCTCTTATATCACCATCTCCACACCTTCCATTGTCACTCACCCTCAGCGCACTGCAATGTGCTTCTGTCCCCATCATGCCACTGATCACATTCAGACGTCACCAACAGCCACTGTGCTACCACGTGCAACACACTCTCAGCAGCCCCTGGCCACTGCTCCTTGGCTGCGTCAGTCACTGGCTTCACTGCCCCTGCATCTGACTCTTTCTCCTCGTCCTTCCTTGACGCTGCCTCCTCAGCCACCTCTGCGGATGCTGCCCCCTAAACCTTAGGCTCCCCCTGGAACTTGACCTTTGACCCACTCCTAACCATCCACGTGCTTTCTTGCATGACCTCACTCATGCTCCTGGTTTATTTATTTGCTCTTTTGCTCTACTGGTTTTTACCTACCATTTGGCTAATGATCCCTATGTTCATACCACCAACTCCAACCTTCCCCCTGAATTTTACATTTCTACAAGTCTGGGAAATTTGTCTATTTGGATGGCCGTCCCCAAACTGCTTCTGTTTCAATAGGGCAAAATTGAATTCATCCTCCACCACTAGCTTGTTTTTTCTATTTTCCTGAGGAGTATACCTTTTGGTTATCCAAGCTACCTCTGCCTTTTGGGTTCAAGAGATTCTCGTTCAAGCTTAGCAAATGACCTCAAGGTTCATCCAGGTTGAAGCATGTGTCAGAATGTCCTTCCTTTTTAAGTGTGAATCAGATTCCATTGTACGGATGTACTACATGCTGTTCACACATTCACCTATGTATAGAAGCCTGGGTTGCATCCCTCTGTTGGCTATAGTGAATAATGCTGCTGTGAACATAAGTGTGCAAGTATTTCTTCTAAACTCTGCTTTCAATTCTTTTAGATGTATATCCAGAAGTGGGGTATACTTCCATATCTTAACCTTGACCGGAACTTATTGGAGTTTCATCTTTACTCAGCTGGCTCCCTCCCTTCCAGTCACACTGGACTTCAACCCTTAGAAGGGATGGAGTGAGATTTATTCATCTTGGTGGCATTGTGAGGATGAGTCACTTAGCAATCAACAAGTTTCTGCTCAATAGTTTCCCTCTGGCTCTCTACTCAATCCAATTACTAGGAGAAAGACACGATGTGAACTTTTTTTTTTTTTTTTTTTTTTTTTTGAGATGGAGTCTTGCTCTGTTGCCCAGGCTGGAGTGCAATGGTGTGATCTTGGCTTACCACAACCTCTGCCTCCTGGATTCAAGCCATTCTCCTGCCTCAGCCTTCCGAGTAGCTGGGATTACAGATGCTCACCACCAGGCCCAGCTAATTTGTATATTTTGAGTAGAGACAGGGTTTCACCATGTTGGTCAGGCTGGTCTTGAACTCCTGACCTCAAGTGATCCACCCGCCTCGGCCTCCCAAAGTGCTGGGAACCATGAGAACTTTTAAAGTCAAAAAACCCCTAAGTTCAGGACCACTTACAAATTCTTCGTTTCAAAGATGAGGATTCTGGTTGAGGAGGAAAACAGAATTCTATCTAAAACCAGGAATAAGAGACAAGATTTATCAAGCTGTGCTTGAAAAAGAATGAGAAAAAACAACGACAACAACACTGTATATTATACTTTTTAAAAAAAAATTCGCTCGGTACGTGACAGCATTGATAGTTGATAATACTGTTTCTAAAGTTATAATCTGTTTTTATCTTTAAAAGTTACATTTTAAAAAGTCAAAGATAATACTAGGAAATTGTGCTAATAACCTTTCATGTGTCTACAGTTTAGGACGTAGTGGGTGTCAGTCTGCCTTAATTTTAGAATCAGTTTTTTGACTGAAATGACAAAGGATGAATCTAAGGATTAGAGTGATGGTGGTTATGTACACACCTGTGTCCACAGAGGCTCGCTGGTACTTCTCTTACGTTGGGTCATATTACTGTTTCCC
Organism: Papio anubis; assembly: GCF_008728515.1. Classification (NCBI taxonomy): domain Eukaryota; kingdom Metazoa; phylum Chordata; class Mammalia; order Primates; family Cercopithecidae; genus Papio; species Papio anubis. The sequence goes on from NC_044989.1 coordinate 97,439,703, forward strand.
TCTCCCCTTCGAATTTCACAAAGATTCAATAAGCAAGTTGTAGGTTCAGGGCCAAAATGGCGGACATTTTGTAAATGATGAAATGGAACTGTGGAATCTTAAAAACCTTCTATGTACTGATCCTCAGGCATCTCAACTGAGGTTGGCTCAATGTGTAGCACTTGGCTTCCTAAAATAACAGTCCATTTTCGAATGTTGGCAGCTGTAACTGCCACCTCCAGGGTCCAGCACTGCTAACGTCTATCTGAAAGGATTACTCATGCCATTGCTCCTCACCTTAAATCTGGCAGCACTTTTTTCCACCAGTGCGGACACCTCAGGTTTCCAGCACAACAGAAACACAAGCTGATACAGGAAGACGCGCATACCACACACTTCCCTCTGCCTGCCTGTGCCAAGAATCCTTCTCGTCTGAGAAAGACCAACGTGTTGGTTTTGGACACCACCACCAAATAATAGCATAGGATGTGACACGTTTCCCAGAGATTAGCAGTCAAAACTTTAGACTTCAAAAGGCATCACCGTGCTAAATCTGCTAGTAGGTAGCCTAGCACCATTTGAATGATATCTACTGAGAGACTGGTGCTGTTAGAGACCCTCTATTAAAATGGGTCACGGCCCCTGACACAGGCTCACATTCAGTTTAACTCTCACCTCTCCAACTGCCAATACAATGGTCATGGACCCTCTAGAAGCAGAAAAGAGAAAATAATAATTCATTTTGCAGTTGTGTGGGGTTATCTGCTTGGGGAAAGCAGGCGTGCAACTGAGGTCATTAGAAGGTGAAGCAACTGCCAGTAACCTGCCTGGGTTTAAGACTGCTCAAGTGTTCTGCTAGCTGGCAGGCTGCGTCTCTGGCCTCTGCCTGATTCCTTTTGGGAGACAAAACTGTCCTGCTGCCCTCCTGCTCTGAATCTGAATCTGATTCTGGGTTGGACCTAGGTTAGCAAACTTCTCCCGTGTCCCGATTCTGGTGTGATCCCTGAACCCTGTCTGGGTCCTGCCTTCTGGATGGCAGACTCAGCTTCCAGCTCTGCCTGAGTGCACACAGTAACCTCGGCATCCCCGGCTCAGCCTGGTAACTGGGCTGAGCTCCTGGTATCCCTGATCCTCGGCAGTGTCCCTTCATTCCAGTGTACTTGGCACTGGCCCTCGTGTGGGCGTCCAGGCATGAGTCGGCTTGCTCTCCTGGCGGAGATGCTAGGGCAGGTTTCCCAGGCAGGAACCGTGGCTTTGTTACCTGCTTCATGGAAAAGCGCAGCCACGTGTTTTTCCAGTCTGATTCACACAGGCAGCTCCAGGTTTTCAGAACAACCAGCCCTGAGACGGCTCCACGGTGGATTTCATATCACCCCTCTGCGTCCTCGCTCCTGGGACAAAGAGCCTAGATGGGCATGTGAACAATAATATCGCTTTATTTACTAACACATCAGAAATGGGACTCTCTCAAACAAGGAACAAAATGGTAGCATTGGTCCTAAGCACATATGCATATTTAAACCGGCACCAAGCTGTAAATTACATGAATGCCTTTATTGCACAAAAATGTAAAATTTACTATTAACTTGGGGACTGACCTAAAGAGCTGGCAAATCTCCCCTATCCTTCCCTATCTGGCTATCTTGCTGGGCTTGCAATGCCAGGGCCTACTTAGAATAGCCACAGCCACACACGGGCATCATGGGAGACCGCTGGGGGCAACTTCAGCTTCTTCCTCGGAAACGATTCCTGACTCCCAGAAATCAGCAGGTGAATTACACCCAGAGCCCTTGTTTACACATATAAATTGCACAGCTGCCAAGTACAGACTCCTCAAACATTTCCCCAACAAAAACTTCCTTTGGCTTGCTCTCCCCATAGTCTTTTTCTTTTCCTCACTTGCCCATTTTTCCTGCAGAGGGTCTCCTTTTGTTCTCACTGGGCCTGCTCCTCCCAGCTGGACTCTGAGTCTCCCTCTCTGTGAGCTAAAGCCTCGTGGCACAAAGGCTTTCTCCTTCTTCGGGCCACAGCCCCCCGTCTCAGCCATTCCTACCCCCACCTCCTGCTGCTTTCTTGCACCCACAGAGAGGGCACCATGACCTGGTGCTGCCTTGGCTCAGCCTGGTCTCCCCTCTCCCCTCGCTCTGCTGCTTGTTACATCACACTGGATGTAGGCGTCCCTCTGAAACTGCCTCTCTTCTGAGAGCTTCAGACGGAAAGGGGAGGAAAGTAATCTTTCAAGACTCTAAGAGTAAGACCCACTCTGGGTCTCACCTTCCTATACCAAAAATGCCACCCTCTCAGCACTCAAAATATGCTGATAAATAAGATAAACATCATGGTGGTAATCATGGTGGTGGCAGTGATGGCGAATGATTGCTCCTCCAAACTCCACTTCTAGGATCAGGGCCATCAGGTGTATGCTCACTAACTGTCTGCCCCATTCGTTCTGCTCCAGCCGGGAGCTGCTCTCCTTTCTCTGCATCCATGTGCCAGTTGTAAATGAGGAAGAGAGACCTGTCCAAAATAAACGAATTCTCACTACAAAGCCAACTGGCTGGGTGAAGCTGTACTTCTGGTAAGGGAAGGCTGTAATTCTGCAAGTGCCAAAGTGCTGGTGCCAGTCTTGGTTGGAAAGTGTGCTAAGGCAGCCTGCGGATGCTCAAGTCAACACTAGGATTACATGACTTGGAAATTCCCAGTCGTCTCTGTGGGTTTGGATGGTGATAGTCAAGGAAGGTGTGCATATATTAGTCGAACCTATCTTTTGAAAATATTTATACATCCAAAATACGTGCAAGTGCGGGGAAAATACCAGTTTCTCAATCCAAATGAGTCCACCTTAAAATAGGTGGGGTTGAAGGGCAGTGGTCCTATGTGCGCCATTTCTGCCGGCTGCCTAGCAAAAGCACACCACAACTGTGGAGGATGCCTCTGCAAAGCCACAGAAGAATTGTTGTCATGGCAAGCAGGCCTGCTTCCACAAATGACACATGCTCATGCTGGCAGAGATGAAAGAAACTTTATAGAATTTCTGTGGGAGACAGAATTTTTGTTGAACTTTATATTTTACTATTTGATTTGTATAGACAGAAATGTTTTTAAGCATTTGATAGAAAATCGACATGCCCCAAGCAGAGAAACTAAAGACATGAATTCCCCAGATAGACTCCTAAAAATTAAGATGGTGACTTCCGTTTGCAGGATCCAGACTTCAAGGAAGTCCCTCAATGCGTGACCTTCTCTGCGATTAAGGCCTGGGCTGGTGGTGGTGGTGGCAGCGGGGGGAGGATTGGGGCAGGAGAAGCAGACCCTCACTAGCGAAGAAAAGCTGGGCTCTGAGAAGGAAGCACCATCCCAAGAACGTCCACATGCACACTTCCCAGCATCCTCATTTTCAGCTCTTCTTTGTATCTGTGGATGCTATAACCTGGGGCTACTTCCTTTAATTCAGGCAGAGATTCCCAAGTTTGCATCTACTGACATCTGGAAGGCCAAGCTCTCAGCTTTGCTTTAATTCAAGTTATTTGCCAACTGGATCTCAGTGCCAAGCCCAGATAACTCAACTGCCTAAATGGGACATGGGCCTGATGGGTTTGTTCTGAGCAGGGTCATATAGAGCCATTGTATAGCAGCCTTATATTGGTTTAGGCATTTTCTTTTTTTTTTTTTGAGACGGAGTCTCGCTCTGTCGCCCAGGCTGGAGTGCAGTGGCACTATCTCTGCTCACTGCAAGCTCCACCTCCCGGGTTCACGCCATTCTCCTGCCTCAGCCTCGCCAGTAGCTGGGACTAGAGGCGCCTGCCACCACGGCCAGCTAATTTTTTTGTATTTGTAGTAGAGACCGGGTTTCACTGTGTTAGCCAAGATGGTCTCAATCTCTTGACCTTGTGATCCGCCCGCCTCAGCCTCCCAAAGTGCTGGGATTACAAGGGTGAGCCACTGTGCCCAGCAGCTTAGGCATTTTCAAGAAAAGTGAATTAAATTCAGTAACACTGATCAAGTTGCAAAGTGCTGTGAACACAGATTCAAATGTCTCAGTTCTTGCCCCGAAGGAGCCCACCGTCTTTCCTCTGTTGTTATAAACATGGGAAAGAAGGAGTGGACTGGTCAAAAATGAGGCTATGATGGCTACCCATGCAGCCTTCCTAGCGGGGACACCTTATTTGGTCTAAGGATAAACAGGAGTCCACCAGGCAGAAGACAGTGAGGAAGGCAGTTCCAGGAGTCACAGGATGAAAGGCTCGCCCCTCACTGGCCACAGGTGGAACGTGTGAGGTGCAAAGAGAATGAGTCTCCAGGGCTCTCAAAGACTCTCCCGCACAGGATCGCGGCGTCTGCTTTCCTGACCTCATCACTTTCCAAACATATTCTTGGAAAAAGAAAACCTCTCAAGCATTCTCTCCATCTGCTTCTACCCTGACCTGGAAATTCAAGGGACCAGAAGCAATACAGCAATACAGACAGATCCTCCATGCAGAGGGTGAGACAGAGAACTGAGTCCAGAAAATGTTAGCAAAGTCGGGGAGCGAGATTACATTACAGCCATGTGCCACATGGAAATTGAATTTCAAGTTATTAAAAGGAAGTCAAATATATATATATATAAAATAAAGAAAAAGCCCTCGCCTGGAGCTCAAAGATGGCTACATGAAGAGTTCGGATATCTGATGGTAATTTACCACCGGAACCTCTCCAGCCCTCCGTGGAGACAATGACTCCTCTGGTCCTACTGAGGAGTAATTGCTCAGCATCTCTGACTGTTCACATGATTCCAAGTATATTTATAGTGTTAGGATGGCCCAGAATTTTTGAAGGTTTTTTTAATTTTATTTTTGGCAAACAGTCCTGCCAGGAGATGCTGAAGGTCAGATATTTTAGAAAATCTGTTTCCGGTACTTCAGCAGTCAACTACTACAGCAACGATGGAGAAAGATGCTTGGTTGTTCCAGGAAGCTCTGTCATGACTCCCAGGTCCAGTTTTAAAGCATCTTCTGAAATAGGGGGAAGATATGCCTAAACATGCTTTCTAGAACTTAAAGCATAGTATTTCATCCCACACAAATCTGTACCATGGGGCAGAATTAGCCACAGAAGACATTCTCAGTTGTCAATTAGCCATGAAAGCGGCTTGAGGAAAATCTAGATAATGTGAAATAACTCTTTAAAGTAAAAAGAGAGGTGGTACATTCTTTGTTTTACAGGTAATGTAAAAAAGACACAAAAAGGTGAAAGGTGTTACCTGTGGCCACACACATTGCTCCATAGGAGCTCCTGGGCCTGGGGTTCGCCCCCTCCCTCCTAGAACCTGGCCAGCCCAGGCTCTTTCTAGTTAGACCATTTGGATTTTCTGTTAGTGACCCTAATCAAAGCAGAAATAGCACAAAATGACCTTGGTGGCAGTGGAGAGGGAACTTGGGATTTCAAATTTTTAATGTTGACTCATAAAGTTAATTCACAAAGAATAACAGATTTCGATGTGATTTAAAATAAACATTCTTGCTAGGCATGGTGGCTCACACCTGTAATCCCAGCACTTTGGGAGGCCGTGGCAGGAGAATCACTTGAACCAGGGAAGGCAGAGTTTGCAGTGAGCAGAGATTGCTCCACTGCATTCCAGCCTGGGTGACAGAGTGAGACTCCGTTTCAAATAAAATAAAATAAACATTCTGAGGAACAAGTGAGTCATGAGACTCTCCCATTTCAGAAATGCCTGGAAGAATCTCCCATTTCAGGTATTTTAGGGAAGCAAACCGTTCATTCAGAAGAGAATTTTGCCAGGTTTGCACAGACTTTAGACATTAATACTCCCTTGAAATGGATTTTGGAATCGTTGACAGAGGAAAAAAAGAGTAAAACTGCAAGAGAGGCAAGCAGAGAAGTGAATGGATTGCTGCTGAAAAGGACTGAAATCAGAGACAAAGAGATCTCAAATAAGAAGCAAAATTTTTCAGAGTCTACCTTACAAATACTTTTCAACTGAAACCATCCAGCAACATTTACTGGCCCAAATGAACTATGGGTACGAATAGTTTCATTCTATTGGTCATTCATGTACCAAACACAGCCTTTCTTAATGAGGTATCAAACCCACAATGGAAACTTGTATCCAACGCTCCAAATAAACTCTAACCAAGGATGGGAAACTCGGAATCATGGAGTTGTTTGTGGATTTGGCTCAAAGTCTGGCATGTTTTTGAGGCTTGAAACACTGACTATTTGCATCCAATAAATCAGTTTGTGAAAAAGGAGAGCGGGAAGAAACGGGATATGGAAATTTTGTATCTCAAGAAAGAGCCAAGCATTTTCCCTCCTAACCAGAGCATGGCAGAAGGGAGAAGAAAAGGAAAAGAGCTTGCCCTTTGTGGAAAGCTGAGCTTTTCCTGAAAGTCTGACAGGCAAAGGAACAAAGTTTGGATCCTGCAAGATCATTCCTGTAACCAGATCAAGTTCCTCCTGTTTGCTGGAGGCCCTTGGGTCTCCCGTCACAACTGCACCCAGCTCACGGGCACAGGCAGGTGTACACCCTGCCTCTGTAAAGTCATCTTCCATAGACTTTCCTGCTGGAGCCAGGCAAATAGTGTTTTCAGAAAAAGTGAATCCAGCTTTCTGTGCCACCACCCTGGGATCTGTACTGTGTCATGGGAAGGCGTGCAGGGACTTGCCTTCTGACCCCACTGCCAGGAGGCGAGCTGGTTTGATCACTCCTGACCCCTTCCCGCCAGCGTTTATGATCTTAGACACTTACTCACCTTCCAACCATGTGAGGCAATTAAGAACGATTACCTCTGAATCAAGGGCAAATCATCCACCAGTTTCCTGGCCAAGGTTTGAGTGGGAGGAGCAGCTTGTGTGAAATCCTTTAACGGTGACAAAATGCTTAACAATCTTGATGGCAGTGGTCAGTTAGGGTAACAAATGTAGGGGGGTCTGACCTCCAGCTCATGTTTTCCTGTGTTCACTTTCTACCTGGTAATGGTGAGTTCATCCTAATCCCCCTGGGGTAGCCCCCATCCGGGTAGGAGGCTACTGTTTGCCCCTGCACAGATGGGTCTAGCCCACCAGCCTCCCCCACCACGACCTCACCACAGAGTGGCAGTTGCGAGCACACTCCTGGAAGCTCTGCCTTTCTTCCGCCTCTCCCAGAGAATGAAATTTCAGCATTTGTACAGCTCAGACCCACTGGCTGAAACTTTTCTACCTCCTGCTTACCTGAGTGAAGTAACTGATAAAGGAAGTAGTACTTCTAACTGGATTTTAGAGTTCCTGAGTCTAGTCTATGTTTAGTCTATCTCTGTTTCACTCTCCTTCCCTCACCCCATAAACTGACATTTTGTAGATTTCTGGTAAATTACTGAGTCGAGAGTTGGAAGCCCTAAGAGGTATTTATTTTACTTCAAATCACCTTTAGTCATCAGAATCACCTGGAGGGCTTGTTAAAGCAGGAGCTGGCCTGACAATGTGAACTTCTAATAGGTTTGCAGGGGATCCTGCTGCACTGTGGGACCAGGCTTTGAGACCTACTAGTCGCAGGAAGTCTCTTCCTCTCCTTCCTCCCTTCCTAGCTGTGTCTCTCCCTGAAGCCCACCTACAGGAGAGACGGGAGACATTATGGGCAGTGTTGTCTCAAGAAGGAATGTAAGGATAATTGGAATAAACAAAAGAAGAACTTGAATAACTCATCACAGTCACCGTTGATCCTTTGCCCAGGAAATAGTACTTCTTAATGTTTTTTTTTTTTCTTCCATGAACTAGCCTTTTATCCCTAGCAGAGAGGTTTTCTCTCAAGAAGATAATCTGTCATCTTTAGAACAGGATCTGAACCTTAATTCTTCTTTCTTGTGGGAGTTAAGTCCATTTACTTCTTATTCTGGATTAATTTCCCCTTTGCCATTGAATAAAACAGAAGACTTTACTAAGGGCCTACTTCATGCCAAGTAATATGCTAATAGTGCTAAGTGATTTATGCGCATCGAAAGACCTTTGCCACAATTTCACAAACTATATGTTATTAACCCATTTTACAAACTAGCAAACTGAGGGTTAGGGAAGTTTTGTAGTTACTGGAGATCACAGAGCTAGTCATACGTTGAACAGAGATTCAAATCCTGGCTTGACTTCAAAGATCTGCCATAGATAGCATTACACAAGTCTTACACACTATAGTGAAAGACTTGCCACAAACAATTCTGTGATCTGTCACTTATTCAATACATGTATTTATTAAGCACATACTATGTGCCGTGCTCTATAACAAGGTCCCAGGAATATAATGATGTACAAGACAGATGGAACTTTTCAAAACACATTTTCCTAGATTGTCTCATGAAAATTTGTTTTTAATACTTTGTCCTTCGATGGACTTGCTCATCAAAGCATACATGTCATTAAACCCAGAAATTGCATTCCCTTCCTCTATTTCTTGCCAACCTCCTTTGACTTACAATTCATCTCAGTTTAACAAATTTGTTTCCTATTTTCCTTAAAGGAGTCTGTGTGTTGCTTTTATTTTTTAAATATTTTTAGTTTTTGGGCCAGGCACAGTGGCCCACGCCTGTAATTTCAGCACTTTGGGAGGCCGAGGGGGGCGGATCACAAGATTAGGAGATCAAGACCATCCTGGTTAACATGATGAAACCCCATCTCTATTAAAAACACAAAAAGTAGCCGGGTGTGGTGGCACATGCCTCTAGTCCCAGCTACTCTGGAGGCTGAGGCAGGAGAATCACTTGAACCTGGGAGGCGGAGGTTGCAGTAAGCCAAGATGGCGCCATTGTACTCCAGCCTGGGCAACAGAGCGAGACTCCATCTCAAATATATATATATTTAGTTTTTGAATGAGTACAACATTAACATAGCTCAAAATTTACAAGAAATAAAAATGTGTACAGTAAAAGTTAATCTCCTTTCCACCCCATGAACCCTGACCACCCAGATCTCCCCAGAGGCAACCACTTATAAGTATACATTGTCTTCCCTGGTCCTTTCTTTGCTCATGAACACAAGTGGTTGGTTTCTACCTACAAAGTGTTCTCTACTTTTATTTTTTCTCAGTTGATTTATCATGGAGATCATGCCAAATTAGTAAATATAGTTACCTCGTTCATTTTAACAGCCACATATGTAAATAATTCTAAAATGCACCATACTGTATTTAACTAAGCCCTTTGTTGATGAACACATAACATGGTCCAGTATTTTTCTATTACAAAGAATTCTACAATGACTACCCTTGTGTGTATACAGTTTTGCACATAAGCAAGCATATCTACAAGATAATTTCCTATAAAGGGAAATGCTGGGCAAGGAGCCAATGGTATGTTCATCTGTAATTTAAAAATCTTTTCGTTATGGGATTTTTCAAGCATTACAAAAGGAGACAGACTAGTAAGATAAACTACTGCATATCTATCATCAAACTTCAGCGATTATCCACAATCCATGGCTGATCGTATTTCATATAGATATAGGCCCTATCCATTTCCCCACCCCAAATTATTTTGAAACAACTCCAGACATAATGTTATTTCACTAGGAAATATTTTGGCGCTGTTCTTGAAAAGCAAGGACTTAAGAAAAGAAAAATATATGTATGTGTGTAATCACACTATCACCCCTAAAATAAATTATTCATTAATACTAGAAAATATCCTGTCAGTGTCATATTTTCCCAGATTGTCTCATAAAAATTGATTTTCTACTAGTTTATTCTTTGATTAGAATCCAATAAGATCCAAAAAAACAAAAAACAAAAAGAATCCAATAATATCCATACATTGCAGTTGGCTAAGTCTTTTTTTAATCTATTGGTTTCTCCCTCCATCTCTCTTCTTTTTCTTTGTGCATTGTTGTTGTAGAAACTAGGTATGTTTGCTTCCAGAGTCTGGATTTTACTGATCCTATCAAATTACCACAGGGTCATTTAAAATGTTCTGCTACCCATTAGGTCAAAAATGAAACACAAAATTAAATCGCAGAATTTCTTAATAATAAAACAACATCGCTGAAACTATGTGGCACAGCTAAAGCAGTTATTAGAAGAAAAATAACAGTACTAAATAACTCTATCAGTAAAAAAAGCAAAGTTAAATGGATTACACCCATAAGTCAGAAAGCTTAAAAAAATCGAAATGTAAGACAAGAGGAAATCGAAAGAAGATAAATGCAGAATTAATGTTTCATCATTTTAGGACTCGTTTTTACAAATTGCAGCTTAAGACTCACCATTTGAGAACTAGGAGACCATTTCCTAATATGTAACGATAGCGACAACACAGCTAGGTAGCTGTCAGGGGCTGGGAGCCTTTTCTACACAAACTTTACTCTGAATTTCAAAATACTAGCCTGCCTTGACACTTAGCGGAAATTCAGGTAGGGTGGCCTTAACTCAGGTTCTTCAGGGAAGTGTCCCGTTTCAGGGACACCGTGGGGTGGGTTAGGGGACAGATGTATTCCGCACATCCAGTTCTGGCTGGGCTTATGGCAAGTCTCAGTCCTCTGGAGTCACCTGAGTGACTGAGGGATGAGAAGCATTTCTGATCCCGTAATATACCTACATGGTTTTGCCATCTACCAGACTCCAGTTCAAATCTCAGCTGGCACAGTTACCTTTCACGTGGCCTTGAGCAAATCTCTCTGAGCTGAACTTTCCTCACCATAAATCTGGTAAAAATCTTTATCTTAAGGAAGTGTGGATCAAATGAGATACCAGGTGGAGCTAGTGCTCACAGAGTGGAAGCTAAGGTGATGAAACCCTTGATTCTCAAGTTCTGTGATTCCATGATGGAGATCCATGAGGGCTACCAGATGGGGAGTATCAACTAAAAGAAAGCAATCACGGAGTTCTTCCTGCCTTCTCTGAAGGATGTATTCCTATGAGCTGCCCTGAATGTTAAAAATAATACACCTGCCCCCAAAGTGCCTAGGACGCCTTTGTTGTCCACCTGCTCATCGTCCATCGGTTTCTGCAAGTGGACCAGTTACCTGCTCAGGAGCAAACGTTTCTATCACGATGCACCCTCTCCCAGGGATGGGCTCAGCCTGTGCTCTCCCTGCGACAATGCTGAACAGTGCCATCTGTCCCTACCCAGCGTCAGCCTCACTCAGAGGGCACAGGCTTGGAGTGTGGGAGGCACGCTCCCAGCTCACTTTGCTTTTCCCGCCCTGGAGGGGAATCCAGGATGTCTAACTAGTCGTCTGGCCCCGAGAGGGAGAGGTGGGGATAGGACCTTCCTTTAGTCCCCTCCCTAGTGGAACGAACGATTCTTTACGGTCATCTGTGGGGTTCTTTTCGTAAACAAGCATCTGCAGGGTAAGAAGGAAAAAAATCCACCGTGCAAATACATCCCAGGCACATGCCTCCTGAGAAGTGGCCCCCTCCTCCCTCCGCCGCCCCCGGCACCTCCTCGGGCTTCGCCAGCTTCCTGCTCCTGGGAGCAGGCAGAGATCCCGGCGTGGGCAGACCCCTGCCACTGGCGTCCAGGCCCCGTCCGAAACTCACGCCCACGTCGGAGGAGACTCTCGGGATAACCACGGTGCCCCCAAGACCCGGAAGGCAAGAAGAAAGAGCCCTGGCAAACAAAGGGCACGGGCCGGGAGCGCCGCAGCCCGGGGCAGGGGCACGGCGACCGCTAGGCCAGGGGGCGCCCGCCCCCAGCACCCCACGCCCGGTGCCAGCGAGCCGAGGCGTGCATCTCCTTATATGGTCAAATGACACGGAGGGGGTTCTCGAGGGCGGGAGCCGCGCAGCGCTCCACTCGGCCGGCAGCGGAGCCGCAGCCACCAGCAGCCCGCGCCCGCCCGCGCCGTCCGGGAGTCCCCGGGCCGCTGCGGCGCCGTGAGTACCTCCAGCTCCCTGCGCGCCGGAGGGAGGCCGAGGGGCTTAGCCACCAGGACTCGGAAGAGGGGGCCGAATCCGGTGCGAGACCCGGGGAGAGGGGAGCAGATCCGGAGTTGGGGAGACCGGTGAGTGGAGAGGAGAGCTGTGGGTCGGAGAAGACCACTGGGAGAGGGGAGCCGAACCGTGCGGAGAGAAGCCGGGAGAAAGGAAATGAGCTGTAGGGTAGACCCGGGAGAGGGGAGCAGATCCCTGGGGGCTGGGAGTGGGGAGACCACGGAAAGAGGGGAGCGGAGCAATGAGAGGGGGCTAGACCCTGGGGGCGCTGGAGCTCAGAGGAGCCCACGGACCCATCCCCAGACGGGGGATTACAGCCCAAGTCCTCACCAGGTGGGGCACCGCCATGCGGGCAGGGGCTTGGCTAGCCTGGGTAAAGGCTGGCCGCGGGTCCCAGCCGGCGGCTGCGGGGAGGTGACGCTGTCCCCTTGCTTCAAGGCCCGACTCCGGAGCCGGTTGTCCTGGCACGGTGGTCTGCGCGGGGGTGTCCGGGCTATTTCCCTTCAGTAGAAATAAGTGGAGCTTGCAGTGTGACCTCACTCCTTGACTCGTGTAGACATTTAATAACTGAACCATTCGGTTAAAAAAAAAAGGCGTATTTTAAATGAAAAAGATTCTAAGTTTTTCTTAAGTTGCACTCGTGTGATATCTTAGCATACTAGAAATTGAGGGAAGAAAATACTGTTTTTCTGATTTTAAATGAATCAATCATATTTACTTTCATATCCCCAGTCAGGTTTTAATTGGAAGTAGGCTAACCCCGTTAGCTGAAATGTGTAGCTGGCCTCCAAGCGGCAGTGAACTTAGACAGCACTGAACTTAAGGCCCGCACTCCCTTCCACATATTTTGGAAGGTAATAAATCACAATTTGGGCTTAGAATCAGGAGAACTGTCTTCAAAACACAACTCCAAATACATCTCACATTTTTGGTGCTGACTCTACTAACGAATGTTTTATAATAATATATTAAAGAAAAGAGGTTTTGCACTATCCTGAAGATGTTTTAGACAAAAAAAAAAAAAAAAAAAAATTTGCAGCAAGTCTTAGAAGTACAGGAATTCCTAGTCTATCAATTTAATTTTAATAAAATCAACTCAAAGAACATTTCATTGTGCATTTATATAAAATTTTTTCAAGTGTTACTGGATTTAGATCACCCTCCAATTTAGAAGATCATCAATTGATACATAGAATTGTGTTTTCATGGTGTTTATTAGCCTGCCATGGTTTAAAATGCGTTTACACCATCATATGTCGATGAAGGCTAATGATGGGCTTACTAAAGACCAGAAACTGTTCTGGGCACATAGATTCTGTCTCATTTTAGCTCACGGTCTCACAAATAGCCACAGGCAGATGCGGTAGGCTAGAGGATGCGGGGGACTGCATCTAGGCTGCCTAAATTTACATCCGGGTCCCTCAACCTGTGCAGCCTGGGCCAAATCACTTCATCTCGTGGTGTCTCGGTTTCCTTCACTGGGAAACAGTGACAACGATGTTGTCTCTTTGGCAGGGTTGTTAAAAAGTCTGGACATCATAGACAGTGTGTACATATTTGATAGCCTCATTTTTACAGGTAAAGACACTGAAAACAGAGATCAAAGTAACTTTAACTCAGGGTTTCCCAGGCTGTAAATGGTAGCCCTGAGATCTGACCCCAGGCAGCTTAACTTGAGAACCTGAGTTCTAACCACTAAACACACCACGGGAGGAACATTTGAATATATATTTTTTTAACATTTGACTATTTCTATGAGGCCTTATGCTGCATTCTTTGACCCAAGATTGCGTGTTAAGCCACTTCCAGTACTGAAAGATATTTAAATTGCAGTCAAAAACACCCAGTAGAATATTGCACACACACACACAAAAATCAGACTAGATATCAGGAGTTTACGCCCGTCCTGTGCTGAGGGCCAGTTATTCAGCCCCTGTGACTCAGGCAGCTTCCTTTATCAGCACCGGGGCCTGAGTTGGTAAAGTTGGTAAGTGGCTCTCTGACTCAGATGCCCTGAGGTAAAAAGTTCCTTGAGCCTGGGTGAATGGAAATGTCAGACGTTGGGTTCTTCTGTGCGGTTTTATTATGAGAATTTGATCAAAGCCACATTTATTAAGTGTCCATCTCAGGTTGCGTCATACTGAAGTCGCTTCCTCAAGATGACCATCTGAAACAAAATGCATGTGCTTTCTCTAGGGGCTGAGAACTGTGTCTTCCTGGAGACTAGGCTGGCATTTTGACTTTGGGGTGAGTCAAATGAATTTCCTCTGTCATCCTAAATTGTGGATTTCAGTTTTAGCTCCCGTGATGATTACTTTCATGTGTCAACTTGACTGGGCCATGTGGTGCCCAAACATTCGGTCATATGTTCTGGGTGTGTCTGTGAGGGTGTTTTTGGATAGGATTGACATATGAATGGGTAGACCGAGTCAAGCTGGCTGCTCTCCATAATGTGAGTGGGCCTCCTCCAAACAGTTGAAGGCCTGAATAGAACGAAAAGACTGAGTAAGAGGGAAGCCCCGCTGCCGGACTGCTTGAGCTGGGACATTGGTCCTTTCCACCTTTGGACTCACATTGAAACATCGGCTCTTCTTGGGTCTATAGAGGCTGCTGTTTTCAGACTGCAGCTTGCACCATCGGCTCTCCTGGGTCTCCAGCCTGCTGACTGCGGGTCTTGGGACTTTTTCACCTTCGTACTTGCGTGAGATAAATCATTGCAACAAATCTCTCTATGTACATCTCTTGTTGGTTCTATTTCTCTAGAAAACCCTGACTACTACAGCTCTCTGGTAGCATCTACTTAAATATTCTCCCCACCAGCTGTCATTCTCCCTTTCTTAAAGATTTGATCACTACTTTGCTCCTGGGAGTCTTGGCTTTCCTGTTGCTGTAAAACATGCTCTCTGCGTGGGAATGTCACAAGGGGTCTGGAGCAGCATCTGGTCTCCCGGGTCCATCCCAGTGCTTGTGGGTGGTGTCTTGCCTGGTGTGAACTCAGACTTCACACACATCCTCAGCCTTCGTGACCCATGCCTTTACTGCCCTGATTCTGTCTGCGGCTTCAAGATCCTCCAGGCGTACAGTCCTGAGTGAGAGGAGGGATGTCTGTGGCAGAAGCAGCTGCCCTTTTTTCATGGGTGAACAGAATTAATGCCAGAATGTCCTTGCAGTATATAAATATGGAGCTTGTCAGTCAACAAGGAAATAGACCTGTCTGTTTGGGTTAATACAACTTTCGGAGGCAGGGAAAAGCAGGCAGGCAATGAATGAAGCAGAAGGAAGCGTGCAAGCCTCTCGGGACACAGCCCTGTTGCAGTGTGCCAGAGAAACCCCACAGAGCCGCAGGACTGCAGTGAGAAGGAGGTGGCCAGTCATTCATGGAAGCTGCTGGACACCAAGGGAAAGGCCAGCATGGGAGTAGGGGTCAGGCACCTCAGATGGCTGGGAGAGTGAAGAGTGAGCCACACTTGGGAGGTGAGGGGAGACCCCTGCCATGAAAAAGAGTGGGTGGTTTTCATTTTGTAGGTGTAGAAGTGTTCGTAACTCACTCAGGGAAGGCATGGTAGAGCCATAGCATGCAGGATGGAGTCACCCTCGGTCCCCACACTGGTGTGATTGACGGACCCGAGGCCACCCGCCATTCTAGCCTGTGCAGCTATGGTTGACCTGCATGGCTGCAATTGACGTGTTTTGAGATTAAACGACAAGATGGGATCTTAAAGGTGTTTAAATTATTTGGAGCTAGAACTAGACTGGAACTCATTCCTAGACTGTGTGTTTTATCTCAGCTTCCCGGTGCCTCACGTAGCACATGGGAAACAGTGGTTACTCAACACATTCTTGTCGGCTGGATTCAAAAGCCTGAATGACATCAGAACAAGTGTAACTCCTCTTGTAGTCATGGACTTCAGATCAGAAATTTGATATTTATTGTTTTCCCATTTCTTTTTAGTAATCAATATTCAAAAGACAATTCAGAAGACAGCAGTTTACCTTATTCAAACATTGCCTCACACGGAACCACCAGAGATGAATGGAGATGTTTATTTATTTATTTTTAAGTTGGAAGTTACCAGTTTATGTAAACTATAATACACCTCTGACACCTGCCTGTACATGCATGTAGTAAAGGCTCATTAAATTAATCCGTAAATATATTATACAGTGGTAAGCTAGTCAATTTTATACCTTACAAACCAAGATTGTTTAAAATCCAACAATTTAAAAATAGATTTCCAGTGGATGCTAGATGACTTTTTTTCTTTCTTTCCTTCTTTTTTTTTCTTTTTTTTTTTTCAGGGTTTCACTATGTTGCTCAGGCTGGAGTGCAGTAGCTTTTCACAGATGCTATCATAGCTCACTATAGCCTCAAACCCCTGGGCTCAAGCAGTCCTCCTGCCTCAGCCTCCCAGGTAGCTAAGACTGCAGGCACACACCACCATATCCAACTGATATAATTTTTTGTTTGTTTGTTTGTGGAGACCGGGTCTTACACTATGGCCCAGGCTGGAGTATAGTGGCAGCACTACAGCTCACTGCAGCCTCGAACTCTTGGGCTCAAGAGATCCTCTTTCTTTAGGAACTCCAAGGCTTGATCCGTTATTCTAGTTTATAAAACAGCAACTTTCCTTGACATGATGGCCCTCTCCATTTCATCAGAATTTCTGTTTAAAACAAATCGTTTGGCTAGACAAATGACGAGTGTTGGGGGTGAGCAGTTTTTGTGTGTAGACACTCCCATCCATAGGAAAACAAAATGGTGCAGGGTATTCTTTGAGCACATTTCCAGGTGTGAGAGTCCCGTGCCTTTGAATGGAGGATCTTTGATTATAGGCAACACGTGTCTGTAGAACATCAGGGCCTTGTGCTGACACCTGGAGCCCCTGTTGGGGATCTGTGCGTTCTTCCCAAAGCGGGCAAGACTCCCAGCTGGCTTTTTGCTTCTTGACCTGGCCAGGCTGCATCCTGGACTGTGCAGCTGTGTGTTCACATGGGATTGGAGTCCAAACACAACAAGAAGAGTTCTATCCGCTGCGGAAGCAGCAGCTTATCTGGAAGAAGGGACGAGGGCAGCGATGGAAGCTCATGATGTCATATGCCAAACCACATTACATGTTGGGTTTGCTATGCAGGGTGGATTGTTCACATAATATGTTCCTAATTTTTCATGCTTGATTTTTGCCTGTATGTTTGTACTCCGACATGTTTGCATTCACTCACCCGTCCATTCATTTGTTCATGCATTCCACAAGTATTCACAAAGCCCATGGTCCTGTGTGTGTTCGCTGCTGGTGAGGTCTCAGCGACAGGTAGTGGCACCCTTCCCAATGCTTACGGTTGGCAGAGGACAGGGCAATTGCATGAAAACATGACACTTTTATAATATATTTTTTAAAAGAGCCCACATAGACCAGTTTTCCTAATTGGCTCTGGAAAGCTCTGGTTGATTATTGATAGGCAATTGAATGTCCCATGCGGATCCCCGGTGGCATCTAAAGATCCAGAGACTGACTTACCGAAGCTGCTTTTGCATGTGTTGAAGGGCTGCATGCAGGAAGAACTTGGGAACATTCATAGATTTCTCCTTAGGAAATGACTACATTAGAGGAACCTCCTGCAGCAGGGTTGATAGGGAGAAGCACTTCGGGTTTCAAAGGGGAAGGAGAAAATGGGCCCACTGGGGTCAGATGAAAGTAGGTAGCCAATAAAAGGTGCATTGAAAAGGATGCTTAAATAGACTTCTTTTGCTAATCTGACCTCTTCAGGCTTTACCTGTAGGGATCTGCTAGGCTCCTGGAACTCCAAGGCCTGAGCCAGCAAGCCAAGCGAGGCTGTCTATCATGGCAGCCCTTCCTTTGATTGAAATCTTTCTGGTTAAAAAAAAAAAAAATTAGCTGGGTGTGGTGGGACACGCCTGTAATCGCAGCTACTTGGGAGGCTGAGAAAGGAGAATCGCTTGAACCTGGCAGGTGGAGGTTGAAGTGAGCTGAGATCGGGCCACTGCACTCCAGCCTGGGTGACAGAGTGACACTGTCTCAAAAAAACAAACAAAGAGCTTTCTGGCATGTGGGATCCTTGCCTGTCTTCTGCCTCATTTCATTTACCCCCCCTCGTTCCTTTCTTTGTCCTGTCACTACTCCTCTCCCCTTCCCTTTACTCTTTCTGTTTTCCTTTTCCCATTATGTTCCTCTAGCTTTGACACTTTCCCCACTCATACTTTGTTTTACAGTTTTTGAATCTGAAAATTTAAAAAATAGATCACATTGATAAGCTTGTGAACTTTTAAAATTAGTATGAATTGTTAGTAGGAGCTGTGCATTGTCACATCCTGGCCCTCTGAACCTTTATTCTTACATGCTTTTTATTTATTTATTTTTTGAGACATGGTCTGTGTCACCATGAGGCTGTTTCCTTGAGGTGGGAGAGCAAGGGTGCTATCGTGGCTCACTGCAGCCTCGACCTCCTGGGCTCATGCCTCCTGAGTAGTGGGGATTACAAGTGCATGCCACCACACCCGGCAAATATTTGGTGTTTTTTGTAGAGATAGGATTTCTCCATGTTGCCCAGGCTGGTCTTGAACTCCTGGGCTCAAATGATATGCCTGCCTCAGTCTCCCAAAGTACTGGAACTACAGGCATGAGCCCCTGTACGCAACCTATTCTTATATCTGAGTCAAAGCTGGGCTGGCGAGAGACTCAGTGATCAAGGCCTTCCCTGGGCCATTCCCAGACCTCCGAGCTGCACCTGGCACCTGCCTCAACCATGGCAGTTCCCTTGACCTGGAGTCAAGCCTGTACCCTAAGATCCACCTTTTTCAAATACCCTGTTCAGGGCCGAAGGGGTAATGACATCATGGAATGATTTAGCTTGGTGAGGAATAAGAACTCCAGGAAACTGTGATTTGGAATTTGATTCAATGAAATAACAAGAAGGGGTGGCACCTTATGTTTGGATATCTCCCTGCAAGCTGTTGCTGGATGCTTTTAGCATTCCTGTGTACCAGCTAAGGGGCAAGAATTATTGATAACCTGTCAGGAGGGATGAGGAGTTCAGAGAGAGTAAATGGATTGTACATAATTAGGTTAATAAGTCCTTACAGAACCAAGATGTCCTACTTTTATTTGAAGAAATGATTCAGAAATGGACTGTGATACCCTGATACATTTTTTAGAAGTCATTGCCCCCCGTCTTGCATAGTAAAGGCAGGCTTCCATGCAGTAAACTTTCACTGGGCTGTCCGTCACCCCACTGCCTGCTTGGCACACCCAAGTCCATGAACAAGGCGCCCAGGCCCTCATTGCCTTGGCTGTTGACTGGGTCTTCCATCTTCCTGAGCTCTCTGCCTACCCTACTCTGTCTCTCATTTCTCTGGCTTTGCCTACTCCACCCCGAGACCTGACCTGCCGTATCACCTGGCTGACCTGTTCCCAGCACAGATAGCATCTCCCCTGGGATGCCTGCCTGCTCTCTCAGCGGCTCCTCCTCTGCGTGCCCATCATACCTGTGCACCTCCAGCACGCACTGAGTACGGGGCTTGGTAGTCTGTTTGGTATATATCTCTTTTCCTCACCAGATGACAAGTTCCTTGAGGGGAGGGGCCTGCATCTTAGTCATCTTTGTATCTTCAGCACTTTTCGTGACATTAGACACATAGTTCCAGCTCAACCAATGTTTATTCAATGAATGAAGGAGCAATCAGGTATTTATGGGATTTAAAAAAATGCAAGTGACTGACGCCTGTAATCCTAGCACTTTGGGAGGCCAAGGCGGGTGGATCACCTGAGGTCAGGAGTTTGAGACCAGCCTGGCCAACATGGTGAAACTCCGTTTCTACTAAAAAAAAAAAAAAAAAAAAAAAAAAATTAGCTGGGTGTGGTGGCGCGTGCCCATAATCTCAGCAACCAGGGAGGCTGAGGCAGGAGAATTACTGAAACCTGGGAAGTGGAGGCTGCAGTGAGCCGAGATCATGCCACTGCACTCCAGCCTGGGTGACAGAACAAGACTCTGTTTCAATAAAAAAAAAAAAAAAAGCAAGTTATAGGAGATTTCTAATATAGGACTCTAGTTATACTTTTAAACACGTTGTAATAGAAGGGAAGCTTTGAGCTTGCTTATTAGCTCACGGACTGTTTTCTGACGCTCAGGGTTTGTGCAGTTTGTAACTGTGTGGACCTCCTTTAGGGGCCTGCTTTCACACAGTGCATCCTGCTGTGCTCCTAGGTTCCTGCAGGTGCCCATTTTATGCTCTGTCCTGTTGGTTGGAGTAGAAATGCTCTCTGCTCATTGTAGAACTCTACTGACCTCTTAGAAGATGAGGAACAAGTTGGAAGAGGGATCCACCCACTCTCAGAAAGAATTCTGTAGAATTAGAAGCTGAACCACAGGGCCAGGTGCCTCCTCCCAGGTGGACCCACTGAGCAGATAGCAGCTGCTACTGTTCCTGCTAGGAGCTGGTATCACTGATGATGACATTCATAACCTGAGTCATACTTTGAGCAAATGTAGAACCCTACTTATTTTCAGAGTTTATTCCCTTAGTTTTTTTTTTTTTTTTTTTGAGATGGAGTCTTGCTCTGTCGCCCAGGCTGGAGTGTAGTGGCACGATCTCAGCTCACTGCAAGCTCTGCCTCTGGGTTCACGCCATTCTCCTGCCTCAGCCTCCCAAGTAGCTGGGACTACATGTGCCCGCCACCACGCCCAGCTAATTTTTTTTGTATTTTTAGTAGAGATGGGGTTTCACCGTGTTAGCCAGGATGGTCTCGATCTCCTGACCTTGTGATCCGGCCGCCGTGGCCTCCCAAAGTGCTGGGATTACAGGCGTGAGCCACCGCGCCTGGCCAGATTTTTTTTTTTTTTTTTTTCTGTCCTGGTACTGTAGATTCGGAGGAGGTGAAAAACACACATCAGGTTATGAGCATCATGATCATGATTATTACCTCAGAGGAAAACAGATGCACCCCTTTCACCAGCTGCCAACAGAATTGGAGCTCTGCAGAGATTGACAGAGGGTGTAGACTGTCTCCCTTCCCTAGCAGGGCTGGTGCTTGTCCTGACCCACACAGACGGCCTTTCAAGTTAGATTGGGAGTTCATTTTCTCTAAGTCAGATGGCTATTGGAGAAAGCTCAGTGGGCCCTCCTTTTCATAAATATGCCTGGGCTTCAGTTTTTCCATCCATAGAATGAGGAAGTTGTCATAGAGAATCTAGGGATTTGTTTCCAGCTTTTACAATTCCACAATGTATAGTTCTCTGTCCTTTCATGGTTCTTATTTCAAATTCCCAAATTATTATTGTTATGTTTGTGGGCACAGAATGGGCCATGAGCCTCTTGTCCCACAGCTAAATCGCACCCTTTATCGGAAAAATATATATGTTGGAAAAGCAGCTCTCAATTGCAATGAAATAAATGACAGCCACTTTCAAGGCCAATCACTGAACAATTACAGGAAAGCATTGAATCTTGTGCCAGCATGGCTGCTCCAACCCGAGATGGCCGCGGTACAAAGGATATTTATACGTTGGGTTTCAGAACAATAATTCAAGTGCTCAAGAGCCTCATCTTGTGATGTTATCACAAGAATATCCAGGCAATGTTTTCTTTAACTCCAGGAAGAGTGATTTAGAAGGACGGATCTTGCCACATGTGTCCAGCTGCGTATTTATTGCTCTTGGAAGAGAATTATTCTGTAAACACAGAAATATCCAAGAATGGATGCTTGAAAGATGATCTTTTCCTTGCTTACAGTTGTCAGGACCGTGTATATGCAATAGTACAAAATTAATAAACTCTATCAAATTTCCTGTAATCATAAACCAGGCAGCAATATTTTATTTGCATCAGAAGGTCTGATTCTGGGATTTCACTCTCCTATCGTTTGAAGACTGCAAATTGAACCAAGTTTTCTTAGAGCCTGTGAACTCTTGCTCACAGTTACATAGCCAACCAGTCTACTTTTTTTTTTTTTTTTTTGAGACGGAGTCTCACTCTGTCACCCAGGCTGGAGTGCAGAGGTGCCATTATCAGCTCACTGCAACCTCCACTTCCTAGGTTCAAACGATTGTCCTGCCTTAGCCTCGTGAGTAGCTGGCATTACAGGCATGCACCACCACGCCCGGCTAATTTGGTTTTTGTTTTGTTTTTTGTATTTTTAGTAGAGACAGGGTTTCACCATGTTGGCCAGACTGGTCTCGAGCTCCCGACCTCAGGTGATCCACCAGTCTTGGCGTCCCAAAGTGCTGGGAATACAGGCGTGAGTGACCGCACCCGGCCCAGTGTACCTATTTAACAACAGAGAAAACTTTCTACTTTTAGGAAATGGAATATTGCCATTTATTCCTGAAGAAACTTGTCTGTTTTTAATGCCCTATGGACGTTTCTCCACACCAGCTATTCCTGTGGTAGGCGTTTTCTCTCCAGGATCATTCTGACATGATTTTATAGGAATGGTCATAAGAGAAGGGCCCATCCCTTGCTGCTTATGCACACCGTGTATTCATCCTAGGAAAAGTGCAGTGTGCCGGGCATGAAGACGACTTTTTTTTAACCTTTATTTTTGGTTCGGGGTATATGTGCAGGTTTGTTATATAGGTAAACTGTTGTCACAGGGGTTTGTTGTACATATTATTTCATCACCCAGGTATTAATCCTAGTACCCAAGTGTTATCTTTTCTGCTCCTCTATCTCCTCCCACCCTCCCTCTCTGCTCAGGTAGACCCCAGTGCCTGTTGTTCACCTCTTTGTGTTCATGTGTTCCCTCATTTAGCCCCCACTCATAAGTGAGAACATGCAGTATTTGGCTTTCTGTTCGTGCATTAGTTTGCCAAGGAAAATGGCCTCCAGCTGCATCCGCGTTCCCACAAAAGACATGATCTCATTCTTTTTTATGGCTGCATAGTATTTCATCATGTATATGTACCACGTTTTCTTTATCCAATCTGTCATTGCTGGGCATTTAGGTCAATTCCATGTCATCGGTATTGTGAAAAGTGATGCAATGAACATTCCTGTACATGTGTCTTTATGGTAGAATGATTCGTATTTCTCTAGGTGTATACCTAGTAATGGGATTGCTGGGTCAAATGGTAGTTCTGTTTGTAGCTCTTGGAGGAATCTCCATACTGCTTTCCACAATGGTTGAACTAATTTACACTCCCACGCACAGTGTATAAATGTTCCCTTTTCTCCGCAACCTCGCCAGTGTCTTGTTCCTGTTGAAAGGGCTTGAAGTGTTGCCCAGAGAGCCACTGACTGCAGCCACTGCATTTCTGACTATTCCATATCGTTGTTTTGGGAAGTGAATCTTTCCCTTTATCCTGCTCTCAGGATACCTGGGCAGCTGCAGGATGATCTTTCCCATAGGGAGCAATGATTCATCCTCAGGGACTTTGGCAGTTTCTCTTGTGCAAGGTCAGCTTGCACTCCCAATGCAGCACCGAGGTCAAGGGTAATAGTGGCCTCATTGCATCTAATCTCAGGTTTCCCAGGTCAGATCTCCCTCCCTTTTGCCGCTGTGATTTCTTCCTATTCAAATCATGAATCATAAAGAGGAGCGCATGGAAAATCTTTTTATAGAAATGAACATATTATTTCTATGCTTGCCTTTCTATTTTGGGGGCAGGGAGAAGGGGAAGATGCAAGGCTGGGTCACAGCCGGACAGGATGGGGGCTCTGGTGCCAGCCCTTACCTGTATTTAAAACTGAGATAGCTTTTTCTGACACAGTAAAAAATAATTCGTGCTTTTTAAGAAGTGGAATGTGACCAGGTGTGTGGTGGCTCACGCCTGTAATCTCAGCACTTTGCTAGGCGAGGCGGGCAGATCACCTGAGGTCAGGAGTTTGAGACCAGCCTGGCCAACATGGCAAAAGCCTGTCTCTACTAAAAATATAAAAATTAGCTGGGCGTGGTGGCAGGCACCTGTAATCTCAGCTACTCGGGAGGCTGAGGCAGGAGAATCGCTTGAACCTGGGAGGCAGAGGCTGCAGTGAGCTGAGATTGCACCACTGCACTCCAGCCTAGGCGAAAGAACAAAACTCTGTCTCAAAACAAACAAACAAACAAACAAAACACGAAGTGAATGCATTCAAACACAAAACTGCCTTAGCTAATGAAAAAGAAAACAAAAAAGGTGTTATCATTGAAAATTATGACCTATTAAAGGGTGAGTTTTAATTATTCATCCAGAGGAATTAACCACCTTTCAGCTAAAGATGACAGACAGTGGGACAGTTAATGTATTTGCGTGCATCTCTTTCAGAGAGTGCTCAATGGGACCTGGATTTTCCCTTCTTTTTGATAGGTTGCTGCAAAGCCAGGTGTCAAAATGACCGAGCGCTTTGACTGCCACCATTGCAACGAATCTCTCTTTGGCAAGAAGTACATCCTACGGGAGGAGAGCCCCTACTGCGTGGCGTGCTTCGAGACCCTCTTCGCCAACACCTGCGAGGAGTGTGGGAAGCCCATCGGCTGTGACTGCAAGGTACCTGCCACGGGACTCTGCGGGTCCCCGGCTGCTCCCCCAAGAAACACGGGCTTCTCTGTGCTTTGTGCTGAAGCCCTGATCCACCACTGAAGTCTGTCTCTTGAGCCCCCTCCGAGAGGTGCGGACCCTGCACGTAGCCTTTCGGAAGCTTCTTCCCTCTAGCTAATGTGATCTCTGCCCACAAGCACTGGGTGAGGGCCTTGCCAGGACTTTCGTGCTTAGTGTCTCTGAGTACGTTTTCTGTGTTCTAGTTATTAGTGCCCTTATCTAACCACCCAGCTGCCTACCAACACTGTAACTTTCTTAAGGGCGGTGCTCTCTTCCTCTTGTCTGTTTGCCCCATGGTGAGTAACGCGGAGCAGGTGCTGTGCTCAGTCAATATTTGATGAATGAATGTGTACATGAGAGAACCAGAGTGGGTTCCTGGATAAATGGGCACATAAAAGCACAAAGTCCTTGGAAGATTGTGGGCTCTTTTCCTTTAATGAGAGAAGGACAGGATTTGTATTGTTTCCTTTCAATGGGGAAACGCGTTCACGGCTCTCCTGGGATGGCACAGCGTGGTTCAGCAGAGACCACTGGTCACTTGTACCAGTATTTAACAGGCCAAGCATGAGAGTTCAGCCACCAGACTGCCCAGTTCCAGCCTGGGCTCCATGTCTCACTTGCTGTATGGCCTTGGGTCAGTTACTTGACCCTTCCGTGCACATCTCCACATCTATAAAATGGGGAGAACCCGGCCAGGCACATAGGCTCGACGCCTATAATCCCAGCACTTTGGGAGGCCAAGGCAGGCGAATCACTTGAGGCTGGAGTTGGAGACCAGCCTGGCCAACATGGTGAAACCCTGTCTCTACTGAAAATACAAAAATCTAGCTGAGTGTGATGGTGCATATCTGTAATCCCAGCTACTTGGGAGGCTGAGGCATGAGAATCACTTGAACCTGGGAGGTGGAGGTTGCAATGAGCCGAGAATCATGCCACTGCACTCCAGCCTCGGGGGCAGAGTAAGACTCTCTCTCAAAAAACAAACAAACAAACAAAACTGGGGAGAACCAGGGGTCTGCTTCATAGGATGGTTCTAATATGTAGATACAAGCCCTCACACTCTTCTAGCAGCGGACAGGGTAAGCTCCAGACTGCCACCTTTCTGCTGACTGCTTCCTTATTCTTTTGAGACAGAGTCCCGCCTGTCACCCAGGCTGAGGGCAGCGGGCGGACCCGGCTCACTGCAGCCCATCTCCCAGCTTCATGCCATTCTCCTGCCTTAGCCTCCCCGAGGCTGCGACACAGAGGTCCGCCCCACCGCCTCGGCTAGTTTTTTGTATTTTTTTATAGTAGAGATGGGTTCACCCAGCCAGCTTGTGGATGGTCCTGACCTCCTGACCTCGCGGATCCCGCCTCGGCTCGGCCTCCCAGTGCTGGGATTACAGGTTTGAGCCACCGTGCCCGGCCGCTTCCTTATTCTTTTTGTGACATGTCCTTCCACACACCTTTCAGAAACTTCACCCTCTCTCTTTGTCGCTTTTCATTTTGGAAACATCAATAAAAATGTCCAGTTTGAGGAAGAACTAGATGGGTCTGAAAAAATGAACTACCAATTATAAAACTTCACCTGAAAAAGAAATACTTAGGTAGGTGAGTGATTCAGATACCATCTGGCAAAGGGTAACTCTCACCTTCAAGGACAGATTTTGGATATTTGGAGCTAATCATCCCTGACCAGTGGCTGAAATAAAAACAAAACCAAAAATCACTTGCCGTTTCTCCAGTGAGTTAGTGGAAAGATCCTTCAAACCAGTCATCCTTCCACGCATGTTTTATGAGCAAATAAACAAGAGTCTCCCAAATGCAGCCAAAATCATCCAGGCTGCTGTCAAGCCAGGAGTGAATTGTGCTGAACTTTTCAACTCGGATTCATGTTTTGATATACGTGGGGTTACACTGTATGATTTTCTACATTTTGGAACAAAAAGAGACATTGAGTTGAAGCGAGACCTTGGCATTTGGGGCTTTTGATGCTTTAGGCGTGATTTTCTTGACTTTCAAAAATAAGCAGGTAGTTGGGTTTGTAGTGGAAGCAATGATAGAAAAGAAATGTTCCTGTTTTTTTCTGGAAGTAAAGCCCACAGTCCTGGCAGGCTGGGAGATACCTGACAGAGGAACTGCGCTCTTCGGTCTGGTGGCCAATCTCTTCTCTTAAAATAGCACAGCCACCGCGGGCCTCAGCTACTTCTCTCTAAAGGATGTGTTCATGTGTGTAAATTTTAAATGTTGGCATGCCTATAGGAATTAGGCTAATTTTGAGAGTCCTGACCTACTTCAATGAGACAGGCAAGACTTCAGAGCCTGTTCTATAGTTTGAACATCCTCTCTATGTAGCCACTGAATTGTAAGCTTTTTTTCTATTAAGTTACTCTGGGAAAATGCTGTGATCTCAAAGGGTAAAGATTATTGATTTATATGGCCAGTATAATAGTGGAGAATAGGCAGTGCTAATACAATGTTATG
The DNA here is from genome assembly GCF_008728515.1 of Papio anubis. NCBI lineage: Eukaryota > Metazoa > Chordata > Mammalia > Primates > Cercopithecidae > Papio > Papio anubis. The sequence goes on from NC_044989.1 coordinate 97,466,566, forward strand.
ATCCTCTGACATTACACCCTTCCTGAATGTTTTCTTGGATACCTGTTAATATTAACAAAATATTTTTGTAGACTGATTACAGAGTTTTTGGGAGATCTACCTATGTTCTGGGCTTCAAAAATTCAACAAACTAAAGAAAAAATAGGGCTGAGCACAGTGGCCCATGCCTGTAATTCCAGCACTTTGGGAGGCCGAGGCAGGTGGATCACTTGAGGCCAGGAGCTGGAGACCAGCTTGGCCAACATGGCAAAACCCCGTCTCTACTAAAAATACAAAAGTAAGCTGGGTGTGTTGGTGTGCACCTGTAATCCCAGCTACTTGGGAGGCTGAGGCAGGAGAATATTTTGAACTTGGGAGGCAGAGGGTTCCTTAAGCCGAGATCACGCCACTGCACTCCAGCCTGGGTGACAGGGCGAGACTCCATCTTAAAAAAATAAAAATAAAAAATAGGCTGGAGTTCCAGAGATGGCTGCTAATACTGTGCATTTAACAAATTGGTGATTTTAAGCCCTGGGTGACACACCTAACCCAGATTTTGAATGTTCCATGGGTCTGCAAGCAATGCCATGAAATCAGACGGGTTACCACACCCACCTATGTGCGTAGAGGGTGCTACGAAGAGAAAAAATTAATAATAAACAAGAACAAAAGATCTGCAGATCAGAAACTAGCATTCTGGGTTTAGCTTTTAGTGGTAGTCACTGAAACCACCGTATGTCACCTGATGACTTGTTCCAGGCACTTGTAAATGCCTAAACTGCATGATCTAAATTCCTCCTAACACCCTATAGTAAGAACTTTTTTCATTCCATTTTATGGAGTAGCCGCCGAGGCCTAGAGAGGATGAGGATCTTGCCCAGGGTTAACGGGATTAGGAAGAATCCGAGGTACAATTTGATCCCAGACCCAGAGGGTCCTCACCTAGCATGCGATGCCATCTGCCACCTGCAACCTTGGACAGGACCCTGTCTACGCGACTCTCGGGCCAGATGTAGTCAGTCCCTGTGAGTAAGAGGTGGTGACCACCTGGCCTCTATCAAGTGACCTTCAGTCAAAGGCCCCTACTCTTCTCATGGGCCCCTTTAGATGGTCATGATTGCGGAAGTGAGGCTCAAGTTGTTTCACAAACTCTTTCCAGCTTTTGTAGTTAATTAAATAGGAAACACTGAAGTGATGATCAAATTGGCGGAGGTTTACCCATCATGCTGTAAAAGTCTCAGTTAATGTTTGGTAATGGACAGAAAAGTTCAGTGGTATTTTGGCAGAAAGCAACCTGTCTCTGAAATAGGAGACGAAGGTTTTCACACATGCGGGTTAAATCTAGATGCCTCTGGTATATTCTGGAAGGTTTCTGACCAAGCCTCGTGAAAGGTGTAAGGTCAGGTTTGAAAAATCCATCCTTCTGTCCTTGGTGTCACACAGGACTCCCCCGCTGGTCTTTCTGGACTCTTTTCTGGGAAGAGCAGCTACTCCAGTCACATTCTCAGGGTCCAGCCTGCCAACCTGGTGCTTTTTTATTTGTTGGGGTGGTTTTTAAGTTCTCAATGAGAAAACTACCTTTTTGGATCTTCTTCCATGTAGAATTTGTCCACAGAGTTTGTAACGAGCAATGAAAACGTGTATTTATTTGGATTTCCTCCTACAAGAGAAAAGTCTGTTTGTGAAGGTAATTTAATCAAGGAGGGTCCTAGGATCAGGAGCAAAGCTGTTTGGATGGATTCCATGAGAAGGTCCTGTCAGTGTGTGAAACCAAAAGTTCAGCCACAAGACATAGCAGCAGAGGTGCACAGAGCTCAACAGTGACGTCGCATGCACCGAGGCTGGACCCCGGAGCCGAATCTCCCTGGCTCCACCTTTGACGAGCTGCACGAAGGGGACAAGTCCTGCCACCTATAAGCCTCCGTTTCCATGTCTATAAACTGGGGTTCCGAGCTCATGGGACTGTCGGGGTAATTGAATGAGTTAACGTCTAGGGAGACCTGTGACGTGCCAACACAGAGCTGTCATTTCTGCTGTTGTCCATTTTTCCACATCTTTATTTGTAAGGATTTGAAAGAATGTACAGTTGGAAACCTGATGATCTCAAGCATAGAATATCTTTTCATAATGCTGAGCATGAATGATGTGAGAATCCATTGCTGAAGTGAAATCGTATGGATCTGAAGAATGGCTGGTCCCAGCCCTGGTGGAACGGGGTGCGAAGGAGGGAGGATGAGAGCCAGCCGTTTCAGTCTGGTGACCCTGCCACCCAGACCGTCCATGAGCTGCGGGGTCCAGGGCTCCCTCCAGGCCACTTGCCACTAAAGCTCAGCTAAAGTCTTAAAAAGGACACATTTGGAGCCAAGCAACAGGCACAGCCCATGTTAGGAATGTTTCTGAAATGGAAAAATACAAAACCAGAAAGGAAGTATGCGGGCCTAATCTTACATGTTTATCAACATTTTACTGCAATGTATGACATTTCTGTGAGCACAAGATTAGCCTTGGTATTTTTTTCTGGGAAGTATAAAAGACTCTTTTTTTCTTTCTTTTTGTTTTCAATTTCTCTCTAGGGGAATTTAAAACCGGATATTTCCATCTTAAAGTTCTTCAGCAAGTCTGTCAAGATGTCCGTATTTCTTACCCTGTTGCCTCTCAGCATCTAAGTGCAATCTCTGTTACACTCATGTTTGCTGTTCACAATGGAGTACTAAGGAAATAGCAAAATCAAGCTACTGGCATGGTGCTAATAACTGAAACTAAAAATCGGTTTTGGAGCTTTTCTGTTTGGAAAGAGTCACTTGAGCCGGGCATGGTGGCTCACGCCTGTAATCCCAGCACTTTGGGAGGCTGAGGCAGGAGGATCACTTAAGGCCAAGAGTTTGAGACCAGCCTGGGCAATATAGCAAGACCCCTGTCTCTAAACAGATATATGATAGATAGACAGACAGAACAGATAGAAGAAAAGAAAAGGGTCACTTGGCACTAGGTCTTCACAGGTAAAGATTCAGAGTGTGGTAGGAAGCACAGGCTCAGGGACCTGGGTCTAATCAATGACAGTCTCGCTTCTAGGCCTTTTGGTGGCATTTTCCAGTCTACCTCTAAGCTCTAGGGAACCATGTGGCTAAAATCTTCCCTCCTGCTGAGACTCAGAGAATACCATGTTGGTCAAGATCTCTAAAAAAAATCAAACCTGGCAATATTGAGTTACCTTCCTCTTACCATAAAGTATTTCCTCACTTCCTCCTTACTGTGAACTTTCTTAAGAAGCGAGTCCAGGAGGAAGCAGTGACGTGAATTTATTAACTTGACTCAGACTTCTAAAGAGAACACAAACTAAGCGCCCCATTCAGAGAGTGACAGGGAAACCCCGTGGCATAATTAGTTACCTACGAGTTTCCAAATAGGATTTCGAAAGAGACATACAAGCTAGGTAGCCGGCATGGCACATGGCTTCCCTGAAGCCAGCATTGCCCTGGCCAAGGAAGCTTTGCAGAACAGATGAGATTTCAGCTGGGACTTGCAGCCAAGTGGGATTTGGCCTTTTGGGGAGAAGGGAAAGGATATTCCAAGGCCAGGGACAGAGCATGGTCAAAGGTATGGAGATGAGGAAGAGGGGACCAGACCAGAGGGTCAGGTTGGAAAGCGAATTGGGGTCAACTTGCAAAGGGGCTGATGTGCCAGGTAAAAAACCAGGAGAACAGTTTAGTTCTGTTGGATCATTTCAGGTGGAAGGGCAGTGGGAATGTTGGAAAAAACATTTCCTGGTGTCGTTACATTGAATCTGCTTATCTATAAGAATAAAACTTTATTTCATAGAGTTATTGTATGGCTCAAAATAGGTATGAAGAATTAAGAAAAAGAATTTTAGATTTAAAAGGGCTGAGAAATGAAAAAGCACCTGCCAAAGGAGAGTGGCAGAGTTACCAACGTGGAACTTTAAGATGGCAGATATTCTCATTGACAGGACTGTCTTCATAAGGAAATGTAGGTTCAGCAAGTGACACATTGAGGCAACTCTTCTCATTATTAGCTGTGATCTAAATAATGACTTATAGTAACATCCATTGAGCAACTGCAGTACACACCAGCAACTGTTATACATGCTTGTCACAACCAGTAGTGGGTCTATTATTCCTGCTGTACAGGTCAGAAATCTGGTGAGAGAGGTTCAATTACTTGCCCATGGTGATGTACCTGACATAGGGCGGAGCCCGGATTTAAGTTTAGTCAGTCTGGCATTTGGGCCCTTGAATTGAACCCCTAGGGTGAAATAACCGAGCACTTTAATCACGGGCTCCTGGGATCCCAGAGGGGCGGACGCTTGGCCCACAGTGGTACAAGAGATGTGGACTGTGGGACCCCATGCTCTCCCGTCCTGCTTGCATGCAGCCAGCGTTCAGGTATTGCTCACCCAGGAAGACCATCGCCGTGTACTGCAGCAGGGAGGTGGGCCAGTTCTCTTCCCACTGAGGACCCAGCAACAACAGTGATGCAAGCTTATTTATGGAGTATTTTTAGTTATTGTACATCACAAAACTTAAGAACGTGAGCACAGGTTAATATTTATCTTAAGGGAAAAGAGTTTCCTGTAGAAGGTTTTAGAATTAGGAACTGCTGCATGCATATTCACTCAGGAATGCATATGTCTGCAATTCATAGAGGTAGGCTGAGAGAAACATTGCAGAGCTGAGTGCAGACGGCCCCAGGGAATGATGCCGAGATAATGCGGCCCTGGGCAGGAAAAGGCACTTTCTGTCTTCTGTTTCATAGGACAAAACCTGGATCTCTGCATGCCTCAACCACTCTACACCAGCCTGAAGGGAAAGGGCAGCTTCCGGCAGGAGCCAAGGCGAGATGGTTCTTAGGGGATATAGCAGACCAGGTTGTCCTGAGAGAATGCAGCCTGCACCTTGCGAGGTGGGATCTGATAGAGCAGGGCGCAGGGGACAGGCTGCGCCTGCAGAAGGTCCTCAAGTCTTGCATGGATGCTTAGCCCAGTAACATGAGGATAGTATCCACATTAAGAGGGACAGTTTCAGGTGTCACATGTCTCTGCCAACAGATCAGTCTTAAACCGTAGCTATTGCATTTTTAAAAGTGCCATAAATATTAACTTTAGGAAAAATGGAATTCTGCAGTGCCTTGGGTCCATGTGCATGTCTTAGCCAGCTTTTCCATGTCTGTCCAGGGACGCTGATGTACTCTTTCCTCCATCTGGGGACTCGATGACCAGAGTGCAGGCTGTGGTGACATCTAGTGGCTTCGCTCTCATGTTGACTTTGGAGATTTCTCCCTCAGTTTTTCTTAAAGGTCAGCCCCAAAAGGCAAATTTCCTAGAAATTGTATTTCTTTTCCTTCTCTTGTCACTGATAACTTGCCACCCCTCTGTGCGCAATGCCTCCTCCCTGGGCAGGGCTGTGGTAGTTACCATCTTCCCAGAGGGAGGCCAGGGATCTCCTCCCGTCTCCCCGGTGCCTGCCCCATCCAGACAGTGAGTCTTGGGTCATGGAAAACATTCTGCAGCTTGTCCCCAAACAAGCAGTCCTCTCAGAGGTGGCTCGCCTGCATGGGGGACAGACATCACTTCTGAAAAGGTGTTTTTCACCTACTACATAGCAATCAAAACTTACTTTCTTTCTTTTTGGGACAGTTTCACTCTTGTTGCCGAGGCTGGAGTGCAATGGCACAATCTTGGCTCACTGCAACCTCCACCCTCCACCTCCAGGTTCAAGATTCTCCTGCCTCAGCCTCCTGAGTATCTGGGATTACAGGCAGGCACCACCACACCTGGCTAATTTTTGTACGTTTTTAGTAGAGATGAGGTTTCACCATGTTGGCCAGGCTGGTCTCGAACTCATGACCTCAGGTGATCCACCCGCCTCGGCCTCCGAGTGCTGGGATTACAGGCATGAGCCACCTCGCCCAACCAAAACTTACTTTTTTATTCTTTTAATTGTGGCAAAATACACAGAACATCACATTTACCTTCTTAATCACTGTTAAGTGTACTGTTCAGTAGTAAGTGCATTCAGATTGCTGTGCAACCAATCCCCAGAGCTTTTGCTTCTTGCAAATCTGAAATACTGCCCCCATCAAACCCATTTATGCCTAGTATTCCATTAGTGGAACGCTAAGCATGTGGGAGTTACATATATCCTACTGCTCAAGATCATCGCCAAGGTCTGATTGCAAAAATTCAAAAAATTGCAACCTCAGGAATGAATGGGTTACAGGACCCATTCTCACTCCCATTCCCCTCTCATCCCAGCCCCTGGCAACCACTCTTCTACCTTCTGCCTCCATGAATGTGACTTCCCTAAGTATCCCACATGTGTGAGATCACGCAGTATTTGTCCTTTTGTGACCGATTTGTCATTTCACTTAGCATCATGTCCTCAAGATTCATCCATGTTGCAGCATGAGTCAGAATGCTTTTCCTTTCTAAGGCTGAATAAAATTCCATTGTATGCACAGACCACATTTTGTTCACCCCTTCACCTGTTGATAGACGCCTGGCTTGCTCCCACCTTTTGGTTATGGTGAATAATTCTTCAATGAAGGTGGACGTACAAGTGTGTCTTTGAGACCTTACTTTCAATTCTTTTGGGTATATATCCAAAAGTACAACTGCTGAATCATATGGTAATTCTACTTTTAATATTTTGAGGAGCTGCCATGCTGTTTTCCATACAAAATTTATTCTTAATGCATTTCTTCCACAATCAGCATTCTAACAGTGATAACATGAATAAAATCTCCATCTCTTCTTAAATTAGGCTGATTACTGTTTTGGGTGGATAGGGCTTCTAATGGTCTGTTCGATTGTATTCAAAGTCTAAACAAAGGCAATGCTGAGCCACATTCATTTAGGTACAAAATACGTTCTAGAAAGTTGCGAGAATTTGGTTGTTTCTGGATTTCTTTTAATGGACACACACACACATCTCCTCAAGGCTATCTGCTTTGAAAGCAAAGAGTAACACAGACCCGATCGGGACTTTGCCTGGGCTGGTTCAGTGGAAATAACTTTTGCATCAGGAGGACTTGAGCTCAAAGCTTGGCTTAGCTCCGTGCCAGGTATGTGACTGGGCAAGTTATGGAACTTCTCTGACCTTCAGTAATAACATTTACCTTGCAGGGCTGTGCCGTGCCTGGAGCCCGCAGATGGGGTAATGATGGTCATCACTGGTGTTTCAGATGTCTTTTTGAAGCTGGGGCGTGTGCGTGGAAAGAATGGAGGACATGCCTGTTCCTGAACGATGATGATGTCCATGTGGATTGTGGGCTTTGCTGTTTATCATGAGTTCACATGTGTAGACATTAACTCAAATCAAAGCAGTTTGTCCTCTATTTCATTTGTCAAAATAACCCATAAAGCACAGGTGATTTTCCCCTCAGATTTCTGAAAATACTTTAAGCTAAAAATACAAAAGACAGGGCAGCCCTCTGCCCTCAACTCCGAGTGTATACCCAGTTTGGGTTCTCAAGGATGGAGAGGACTTGGACATTTAAGCAAGCTGCCCTGGAGTCCCCCTGGGAGGCAGTGCCTACCCCAGGGGACCCACGATACTCAGAGGTGGTGGGCTCAGGTGAGAACTAATCCCACAGAAACCAGGGCATTTAGTCCCGCTTTGAGAGCACTCTATGCTTGTCTCACCTTCATTCCTTTTTTTTTTTTTTTTTTTTGAGACGGAGTCTCCCTCTATCGCCCAGGCTGTGCAATCTCCGCCTCCCAGGTTCAAGCGACTTTCCTGCCTCAGCTTCCCAAGTAGCTGGGACTACAGGCACACACCACCATGCCCGGCTAATTTTTGTATTTTTAGTGGAGATAGGGTTTCACCATATTGGCCAGGTTGGTCTTGAACTCCTGACCTCAGGTGATCCGCCCGCCTCTGCCTCCCAGAGAGCTGGGATTGTAGGCGCGAGCCACTGTGCCCTACCTCTCCTTCACACGTTATCATCTTGCATCAGCAATAATCCTATTCCCAGATGTTCTAGGAAGTAAACTTCCAACAAGGATAGCACACGAGGTCGCCCCTCACAAAGGCCATAGTCATGACTGTCTTCCAAGTGTCTCAGCGTTCACATTTTAAAAATTCCTTGAACTGAAACAAAATGCGCAAAGAGATCACCAAATCAAATAACTTTAGTTTGGTTCCAGGTTCCAGGAAAACACACACACAGACACACAGACACACACACAGATACTTCAGCAAAAGAGAACTGTTTGTTCTAGTTTTGGTTCCGAGTTAGTTGGTGTTTTAGGACTTTCTAATCAAGGCTAAGATCCATGTTTTCACATCCTACACTCAGCATAACTCCAGCTTCGACTTCAGTTTCAGTAACAGAGACATCGTGGGCAGGCTCTTCTTCAGGGCCATCGCGAGAACAGCCCTCCTGCGCCCTGTTCAGGATACTTACCAACTGGAAGCTGGCCCAGGAAACCATGCAGAGACTAATATTCTGTTTCTGCCTCATGAATAAATGGATGATGACTTGGGGTCAGAGCTGGAAACACAAAGACAGCAATAGAAACATATTCTTTCTAAGATAAAGCTGGGCATAAATAGATTGTTATTTTAATGTTTTATTGGCACTTTAAACATGCTGTATGTCATTTTTAAAAGGCAAATGTGGAAGGTTCTCTTATTTCTCAGGCAAGATGAAGCCAAGTGTGGAGTCGAGTTTTCCGCAGGGCTCCTTTCTGTCTCTCATCTTTTACTCAAAAGCATGCATCTGTCTTCTCAGGGCCTCTCCCATGTGTGCCCAGTTTTTGTCTCACTTCTCTCACCCTCACCCCCTTCCACTCCCACACCCTTACCTGTCCCCCAGTCTGAGCACTTCACTCTCCTGTTGAAAAGCAGCTCGCCACTGCCTTCAGGATCAACGGAATCTCTACGCAGACATAAAAGGCAAAAAGGCAGCCATATGTTCCGGTCCAGCCAGGCCGGGGGGCCCTCCCACCTCGCCCCCGGCCTGTGGTCCCTGCAATCTGACGTGCTCCCCGTCCCCAGATCTTCTGTGTCTGTGCCCTTTCTCTGCCTGAAATTTTCCTCCTCCCCCAGCTCACTGCCACCCACACAGGTAGCACCCACACAATCAGTCCTGGGCCTCCTTCTGGTGAACATCCTGACACCCAGAGCCTCTCTGCCACACCGGTGACCACAGTGATCTGGGTTGGGCAGGGCTCCCTCAGGCAAGGACCTCCTGCAGTCTGTTTCTCTGTCACCGGATGTGGTGTGAGATGAATTGATAGGTGTTCATGTTTTCTGTTTCTCTTTCTTGCAGGCAATACACAAGGGGAATCCCTTTGTTTTCGAGAAGCATCTCTCACACACAGACACGTGCATACATGCACATCTGTCTAACCTGTTGCTCCAAAATGCAGCAAGAGAAAAGCAGCCTAGTCCTCACTGATTTCAGCAGTTAGGTGGTCCTGGGGCATGAATGTGGGTGCACCAGGGTGCCTCGGCCCACCTTCATTCCTTGTTTGCCCTGCAGATTCGCAAGGGGCCCCAATGCTGTGGGGTCCAAGCCCTCCTATCCTGCCTCTGACTGTCTCGTGTGGTCTGGCCCCACAGGACTTGTCCTACAAGGACCGGCACTGGCATGAAGCCTGTTTCCACTGCTCGCAGTGCAGAAACTCACTGGTGGACAAGCCCTTTGCTGCCAAGGAGGACCAGCTGCTCTGTACAGACTGCTATTCCAACGAGTACTCATCCAAGTGCCAGGAATGCAAGAAGACCATCATGCCAGGTCAGGAGACACACCTTTCTCATGCGTGAGCCAGTCTAGCTTCAGGCCTTGTGCACGTTCCTCTGACCCCCTGTTCACATTGACTTGGTTCCAGACACTCGTGTTGACTTTCCATTTTTACCTTGAATTACAGAGGAGTATTTAGAGTGCTTACAAAGCAGGCACATACGGGTTCTATCATGGGCAGTAACGGGATCTTTTTCCTATGCACATGGCGCAGTGTTATGCATTCGAATTGTTAAGAGTAAGTGAATGGTGGGCATTCCCCTTAAAAATACATCTCCTGCATCAGCCCCCACTTTCCCACCACCATAGATGGTTTCTCTTTTCTTCACTTCTACCTGCTGAATGTGTACTCATTCAGTTATTTCACCAAGTGTGCATGGTGCTCTTGCGTGCCAGGCACTGGGCTCAAGCCGAGCATCCATGGGGTGTGAGCCAAGGTGCACTTGGTTCTCTGCCCTTGTGGAGTTGGTGTTCTAGATGGATAGTCAAAAAGGGCACAGCTGCAACTGGGCCAGGTGCCGAGGACGGCAATAAAGGTGCCTTGTGTGTTGATAGGACTATGTCCCTCATGGGGGGTGTGTGTGTGTGTGTGTGTGGCAGGGGGAGTTATTTGGTTTTTTGTTTTGTCTTTTATGTGAGAGGGCAGAATCTTTTATTTTGAAAAGCAAAGGGGACAAAAAGATATGGAATTTCAAAATACAGAAAGAAGCTGGGCATCGTGGCTCATGCCTGTAATCCCAGTACTTTGGGAGGCTGAGGTGGGTGGATCACTTGAGGTCAGGAGTTTGAGATCAGCCTGGCCAACACGGTTCAGTGGTGCAATCTTGACTCACTGCAACCTCTGCCTCCCAGGTTCAAGAGATTCTTCTGCCTTAGCCTCCTAAGTGGCTGAGGCTACAGGTGTGCGCCACCACACCTGGCTAATTTTTGTACTTTTAGTAGAGACGGGGTTTCATCATGTTGGTTTGCTTTGTTTTTGATAATAAAGAAATACTGAAGAGACTGACATATAGGAAATAGTTTTAAAAGATATGTAGGATGCCAGGTGTGGTGGCTCACCCCTGTAATTCCAGCACTTTGCAAGGCTAAGGGGGGGGGATCATGAGGTCAGGAGTTTGAGACTAGCCAGGCCAACATGGTGAAATCCCATCTCTACTAAAAATACAAAAATTAGCCGGACATGGCAACGTGCGCCTGTAGTCCCAGCTACTCGGGGGGCTGAGGCAGGAAAATTGCATGAACCCGGGAGGTGGAGGAGGTTGCAGGGAGCTGAGATTGTCCCACTGCATTCCAACCTGGGTGACAGAGTGAGACTCCATCTTGGAGGAAAGGAAAAAAAAAAAAAAAAAAGACATGTAGGATAAGGAATCATCATTTTTAAAAAGGCAAGGAGGTTATTTGACCTTCAGTAAGATGGTTTCTTACTGCTACTACATTTCTCTGGTTAATACAACTTAAAAACAACTGTGACACACTATGACAGGGAAGAAAAATGCCCAGGCTGACACAACCCCAGCCCTGTTGGCAGCTGTAAGGGAAGACAGGTGGCGGGGCTGCATGGTGACTTTAGATGAGGCAGCTCCAGGCAGGAAGGCCTCGTCCAAGATCACATGGGTCCTGCAGAGGCTGGAAACTCGGGCCCCGGTGCTGTGCGACACTGCGAATGAGAACCGAAGCCCGTAGAAAGCCAGGCTGACCTGTGTCCTGCCCCACAGGGAGTCAGTGCAGAGACACAGCACTCTCAGTAACAGTAAGAACCACAACATGAATTGAAAAACAAATTAAACCCTTACTAGTTTCCTGAACAAGGGCCCAAGGAAGCTTCCACTGGGGAGTCTAGGGGCTATTTAAGACTTTAACTGTTAGCACCAACCATGACATAAAAAGTATGCATATTTCCCGGATTTTGAATTTTTCACCTGTCTTGACTTTCTGTGTTTGTTAGGTTCTCCAGAGAAACAGAATCAATCGCAGAAATATATACACATAGATACGTATATATGGGGGGAGAGAGAGAGAGAGAGAAAGATGAGAGAGAGAGAAAGATGAGAGAAGAGATGAGAGAGAGACAGAGATGAGAGAGAGAGAGAAAGATGAGAGAGAGAAAGATGAGAGAGAAAGATGAGAAAGATAGAGAGAAAGTATGAAAGAGATAGAGAAAGATGAGAGAAAGATGAGAGAGAGAGAGAGAGAAAGATGAGAAAGATGAGAGAGAGAGAATAGAGGAGAGAGCAGCAGAGATGAGAGAGAAAGCAAAGATGAGTCTATTGCAGTAGAGAGAAAGAATGAGTTGCCCTTAGGGAAACCTTAGTCTTTGCTCCTAAGGCCTACCACTGATTAGATGAAGCCCGGCCCTGATACGTGGGTAATATGCTGCACTCAAAGCTTACTGACTTAGACGTTAATCACATCTAAAAAACGCCTTCACGGCAACAAATAAACCTGTTTTTTTGACCAAACAACTGGGTACCAGAGCCCAGCCACACTGACACATAAAATTAACCATCACACCTTCTCTTTCTTGTGGTGTTTACTGGGGAGGGAAAGAAAGGAAAAACATGATCAGATAAGAAGTAAAAGCCCAATGTTCAGTGAGGGGTAACCCATACTGAATATCTGAGAATTAACTGGCCAGCAGTCTCTTCTACTAAGGAATGAGGGAAGCTGGAATTCAGGCTCTGTGGTAAGAAATGCTGTGTAGTAATAATAACAACACAGCCACAGCTACTGGCCCCTAAGCACACACAGAGGGGTCGGACACTACTGCTTTACCGAATCCCATTTAATCTTCAGTGTCCCCTGGGTTGGATGGCTTCATCCCCATTTTACAGGTGCCTCCGCCAGAAGAAATGGACTGAGCACCAAAAGCAGGGTGTCTAGAAGAATCCTGGTGTATGCAAAACAAACAAACCACCACCAACAAAACGCTGAATGAAAGCACTTGCCTGCCTGGGTTTGATTTTTAAAAGTGTTCGAACCCATTTAAGATGAATATGGGTTACAGCGTCAGTGCACACAGCTTTTGCAGTGAATTTACATTTAGAGGACGAGTGGAAAAATCTCAACCCGCCAGCGCCACACCCCTACACAAGTCAGTGTCCTGATGACTAATCAGGAAACTGGAGTACCATCAGAAACCCCAGTGCTGGGGTTTACCAGCTCTCGAGCCCCTATTAGCAGACATTGCTTACAGATGCACCACAGCCTCTGTGCATGCGCAGACTCCAGTAGCGATAGTGTCTCCAACCCTGCAACCAAATTTCTGGCTCCTCATTTGCCTTTTTTTTTTTTTTTTTTTTGAGACAAAATCTCGCTCTTTCGCTCAGGTGGGAGAGCAGTGGTACGATCACTGCTCACTATGGCCCTGACCTCTCGGGCTCGAATGATCCTCCCGCCTCAGCCTCCTACGTACCTGGGACCTCAGGCACACACCACCACACCCAGCTTAATTTGTTCTTTTTTAATGTTTTTTGGTAGAGACAGGGACTCCCTACGTTGCCCAGGCTGGTCGCCAACTCCTGGGCTCAAGAGATCTCCCGCCTTAGCCTCCCAAAGTGCTGGGATTACAGGGCTGCGGCACCGCAGCCAGCCTAATTTGACTATTTGAATCCGATTAAGACATCCCTTCCTCAAGACTGCGCTTCGGTCTGCGGGAGACTTGGTTCAGAGTGTGCGATTCAGTTAGGAAAAGGAACGCCCCTGCCACCTGCCGGCGTTGCTGCATATGACCACGCAGGCCTGCGGCCAAGGCTGTCACCTTGCCTGAGATGTGCACGCGCCACCTCCCTGAGGCTCCAGGTGCTCCGTGCATTCCCTGCACGTAGAGTTGCCCTCGAACTGGTGTTGATCTGATAAGACTTATTTCAGAACTCGCCAAGAATGTCACGAGAGTCATAATTGCCCCATATTCATTGGCAAAATCCTTTGGCTTCTGGGCTGCTTGATCAGAATGAAGGTCAGAGATCCAAAGAGCAAGTGACAAAAGTATGCATGGAGGTGGAAGAAAATCTTTGTGAAGTGTGTATCAAAGTCCTTCCACTATTTTTACTTGAATTTCCATTGCTTCACGTAATGTTCGTTTTAGGATTCATCACCCCACAATCGAATTCCATAGATTGTACAGTTTAGTTTTCAATTTTAAGATCACTGCATGTCATCAACCCAAATTCCCTCTCACACATTGCCCCCCACCACACACCCCACTTATTTTATATAATCTCAAATGTCTGGTCTTGGAAGGACAGGAAGCTGAGAAAATGATCCTAAATAACAATCATGTGATAATTCTCAGCACATTCCTAATTACTGGAGGACAGACATTTCCTGACCAGCTTTCTAGCCAGCTAAAATAAAACCCCTAGCTTTGTCCTTGGGACCATGAGATTTTGGGCCCGAGAGCTACGAACTAGTCTATAGACTCCTATAAGCCACCTGTGTTACTGCAGCTGCTTACACCTGGTCTGGCGCGGGCAGTCCCCCTGTCGGCTTGATTCCCCATCACTCCCTGACCGCTAGTAGAAGTCACATGTATGTGACCCTCATGCCGCAGTCCCCAGGGATTGGCAACATTTTTCCTTCAAAAACCAGATAAATATTTGGGGCTTTGTGAACCATACAGTCTGTGTCACAACTACTCAACTACCACAACTACACAACAACTCTGCACAACTGCACACAGTTGCACACTACTCTGCCATCTAGCATGAAAGCGGATGGAAACCATGGAAGTAAATGAATGGGTGTGGCTGCATTCCAATAAAACTTCATTTGAAAAGCAGGCAGCAGTCTGGATTTGGTCCTTACACAGGGGCCAGGCCCCTCAGCTAGTCCGGGCACTTACAACACTTTCCTGTTTCTTTGTCCCTGAAACTCATTTCCCCAGATCTTTCTTTACATTTGCTTTACACGAAGGGTACTTGTTTACATGCCTATCTGGAATCATCTCTTACTATAAATAGATACACTTCTTTCTGGTAAACAAAAATGAAAAAAATGTCAGTCAACAAACACCGGGCATTTGTAGTGAGTCCAGCTTGGTGGTGGCAGGGGTGACCCGTAGTGTTTCAGTTCTCTAGAGCTCCTAGTTCACTTGGAGAAATGGTAGAAATGGATCAAATGCTAATAGTTACTCAAAAGACAATGGATGGCACGGGTTTAGGCAATTACTAAATGGGAGATACAAGTAACACATGAAGATTGCAGCCAGGCATGGTGGTGTGCATCTGTAGTTCCAGCTCCTCAGGTTGAGGCAGGAATTTCCCTGGAGCCCAGATGTTCAAGGCTGCAGTGAGCCAGGATCATACCACTGCACTCCAGCCTGGGTGACAGAGCGAGACCCTGTCTCGAAAATAAAAAAAAACTACATGTAGGTTTTAATTATAGCACTTAGCACAGTGCATAAAATTACCAAGATACATCACAACTTGGTTCAACAGCCAGTACGTAAAGTGAGTGTTGTAGAGGCTGCTCACTGAATCAGGTTAGAGGTTCCAGGTTCATTCACACTCCAGCCATTTCCATCCTGCTGCGAACCAGACAGGGTGTTCTTTATTAGGTGTGCAGTAGGTGAATACAGTCCCTAGACTCCAAAAGTCATGCTCCATAGAAATTAATCGGAGCTATGCCACACTTCCCTTTATACTTTGCATTGCTGAGGCAGACTTAACTTTTTTTCGATTTAACATTCCTAACCACGGTTTTCAATAAATAAATGGTAAGTACCTAAAATGTACACGTGTTGTTCTAGGAGCTGGGTGTACAGTAGTGAACCAAGAGACAAAGTCCATGCCCTGCACAAAATAGGAATTACCTCCATTTAGAGGTGAGCCTTCAAGAGCTGAAGTCACTTGCTCTGGTCATAAAACTAGAGGGTGGCAAGCTGTGAAGGCAATTGCTGGGACTCCACGCCCCTCTAAGCATAACTCTGCTGTGTTCCTCTTGACCCTGATGACAGGTACCCGCAAGATGGAGTACAAGGGAAGCAGCTGGCATGAGACCTGCTTCATCTGCCACCGCTGCCAGCAGCCAATTGGAACCAAGAGTTTCATCCCCAAAGACAATCAGAATTTCTGTGTGCCCTGCTATGAGAAACAACATGCCATGCAGTGCGTTCAGTGCAAAAAGGTATTTCAGATTCCCCCTTGGCCCTTGCACATTCTGGCCGGTTTGCCTCCATGGTCCATGTCTGTCACTTCTCTTTCCAAAAACAAGGATACCTGTGATACTGGAATGGCGTGGGAGCTGTGCCTGTCCTGCCTTACATGCCGAGCTTTATCCATTGGGTCTGGGCGCCCATCCTTCTTTCAAAAACATCAACACGGTTGAGCTCCTGTGATCAAATTGTTTAACCCTGCCTTCTTCTAGACCATTCTAAATATATTCTTATGTCGACGACCTGATGTTAGAGGGAAGGGGAGCCACTATCCCAAAGCTGTCTTGTTCAGCTTCTCTCCATGAATAAAACAAGAAAACAACTGCAAACTTGAGAGGGAGAGAAAGATGGAAGGAAGAGGGGGAGAGGAAGGGAGGGAGCAGGGAGGAGAGAGAGACGGATGTGAGAAGAAAAGTAAAGGAGAAAAGTCTGCCCCCGTGGATATGGGACAGATCATTTATTAAATGTATCTACTCTGACCAGGCAAGGAGGCTCACGCCTGTAATCCCAGCACTGTGGGAGGCCAAGGCTGGTGGATCACCTGTGGGAGGCCAAGGCTGGTAGATTACCTTAGGTCAGGAGTTCAAGACCAGCCTGGGCAACATGGTGAAACTCCATCTCTACTAAAAATACACAGCTTATCTGGGCATGGTGATGCACACCTGTAATCCCAGCTACTCAGGAGGCTGAGGCAGGAGAATTGCTTGAACCCGGGAGGTGGAGGTTGTAGAGAGCCAAGATCGCACCACTGCTCTCCAGCCTGGGTGACAGAGCGAGACTTCATCTCAAAAAATTAAAAAAATAAAAACAAATAAACTTAACTACTCGATCTGTTCCAGTCATGGCTCTGTTAGGGTTAAAGAAAGAAAGGGAACTGCATATCTGTAGGAAGCCCAGTTGCTCCCCGACCTGTGCCCGTCAGGGTGGAGCTTAGTTTTCTGCTGTGCCCTCTGACTCTTACACACACGCAACTCTGATTATGCTGTAGCTTCCAGCGTCTCTGTGCTGTTAGGCTTTGCATCGGCCTGTTGAGTGGCACCCTCCCACGGCTCACTCGCCCTGGGCAATGCCAGCTTTGGAACTCATTGCAGGTTCTGTTTGCTCTCATCCTCTTATTGACCCTGCTCACGCAGCTTCTGCTGTGTTGCCCTTGGGGCCTCTACCCTTGCCTCTGGGCCATGGAGAAACATCCCAGTGCCTCTACCTGTACCTGGCTGGCCTGGGCAAGAATGTCCCCACCTTGCCTGCACCTTTTCTAAGTGCTGAGTATTCTTACCAATTTCCATTCAGCCTTTCTCTCTTGTTTCCATTTGTTTTGTTTTGTTTTGTTTTGTTTTTTGAGACAGAATCTCACAGTCACCCAGGCTGGAGTACGGTGGCACGATCTTGGCTCACTGCAGCCTCTGCCTCTCCAGTTTAAGCTATTTCTTTTGCCTCAGCCTCCCAAGTAGATGGGATTACAGGCAAGCGTCACCATGCCTGGCTGACTTTTTTGTATTTTTAGAAAGCACGGGGTTTCAACATGTTGGCCAGGCTGATCTCGGAACTCCTGACCTCAGGTGATCAACCTGCCTCCGCCTCCCAAAGTGCTGGGATTGTAGGTGTGAGCCACTGCGCCCAGCCCCTTTTGTTCTTTACTGTTATTTTAGATTTTATTTCTCTTAATTTCCTCTCCATTTATGCTTGTTTTTTTTTTTTTTTTTTTTTTTTGAGACAGTTTCACTCTGTCACCTGCGCTGTAGTACAGTGGCATGATCTCAACTCACTGCAACCTCTGCCTTCCGGGTTCAAGCGATTCTCCTGCCTCAGGCTCCTGAGTAGCTGGGATTACAGGCAGGCGCCACCACCACACCCACCTAATTTGTGTGTGTGTGTGTGTGTGTGTGTGTGTGTGTGTGTGTTTTAGTAGAGACGGTGTCTCACCTTGTTAGCCAGACTGGTCACGAACTCCTGTTTTTTTCTTTATTCTTAGATTGAGGTCTCATTCCTGCTTTTATTTTAGGAACCCTCTTCCCTGTTCTCTCCCCTTTTTATTTTCATTTTAGTCTGTTTTTCTCATCAAGACCTAACAGAAGTTCATCTGAATTGCTCTTCCTCTGTCATCTTTCCAGTGTGTGCTTTATTCATTTGCGGAAATGAAAGCAACACATCCTTCTGGGATGCCTTTTGTGCGCATGTTCGTTAAATACACACAAAAACCTTCACGCCAGAAGCATCCATTCCTCGACATGAACTTGGCCCTCTCAGGCACTGGGGATCCGATGCTGGACAAGATGCAGACACTTAACTGCAGTCTAGCTGGAAGTACACTCCAGTGTCAAACCCGTCAGTCGTTACTAAGCAGTGTGCCATGGAGGAGAAAAGCAGAGTGTGGAATGGAGGGACCTCAACTAATCTGAGGAGTTGGGGGCCAGGGTGGCGTTTAGGGAGGGAGTCTCTGAGAAAAATCATGCTATGCTGAGAGGCATCGAGTTAGCTGATGTGGGTGGGAAGCATGGAATCCGGAGTGAGGGAGGACTGAGGATGTATGTTGCAGGCAGAGGAGACGTCTTACACACACAGGCTACTGCATGCATACGGATGCGTTGCAACCAAGCGTGTTTTGTGTTCATTCTGTTGTGCGGTGGGGTGGGTTATAGGAAGATGCTTTATGATTCATGGTTTAATGAAAAGAATACAAGATAGCAGGGAGTCTGGAATTCTAGCTCCTGCTTTGTCATTAACCAGCTATGAATTCTTCAGCAAGTCACTTTTTAATTTCTCTGAGTCTCAGTTTACTCACCCATAAAATTAGTATCTTTCTTACTTCACAAGCTTTATGTAAAGACCAGAGGAATTACTGGATGATACTGAAATGTTCAAAAAATAAAAAGCAAAACAGCGTGATTGTGAGGTGCTTGCACTCCATCTTCCATGGCCTTCGTTTGCCAAGCTGAGGCCACCTACACTCCTCTGATAGCTTACTCAGCTCCACCAAGCATGCATTTTTAAACAGAATGTGAGATGCAACATTTGGAGAAAAATACCAGGTAAAATTGAGGTACTGATAGCCGTTCCACCTTGTGTGGCTTTGCAGCTTCACCTCACAGATGTTCTAAGACCACAAGACAGGTGAGAATGAAGGCATCTGGCTTATTTTTCCCAAAACTTCCAAGATGCCCATATCTTCTTGTGGCATCAGCAGGTGCCAGTCCCAGCTGTCCTTTAAGCCTTTTCCTTCTTTTACCGTAAGTGGCTGGAGAGACAGGCTCATGAGTGGCATTGGAGAGGATACCACTTGCCAGGGTTTTTGTTCTGTTTTCGAGACAGAGTCTCACTCTGTTGCCCGGGCTGGAGTGCCGTGGCATGATCTTGGCTCACCGCAACCTTCGTCTCCAGAGTTCAAGCGATTCTCCTGCCTTAGCCTCCTGAGTAGCTGGGATTACAGGCGCACCACCACACCCAGATAATTTTTTGTATTTTTAGTAGAGATGGGGTTTCGCCATGTTAGCCAGGCTGGTCTTGAACTCCTGACCTCAAGTGATCCGCCTGCCTCGGCCTCCCAAAGTCGTGAGATTACAGGCGTGAGCCACCGGCCCTGCCAGGCTTCTAAGTAAGGACTCCCCATCCACTTGCCTGTTTAACATCACCCTCACTTCCTGGATGAGAAAACTGAGGTGCAGAGATCTTTATTATGACCTGCTCCCAGCCACAGGTCTGGTAAGGAGTAGGATTAGGATTCAAGCCCACGTCTCCTCGATGCTGTCTTCAATCCCGACCCCTCCACTGTGCTGCTTCCCTGCTCGCGAAGGTGGCAACGCCACTGAGGTGCCCTGTGCCTTAGATCTCCAGCATCCCTGGGAAGGGCTGAGGGCAACCCCCAAGCTCCAGTTTCACTAATGGGAAAGCCAGGGCCTATGACACTGGAATGAAAGCGTGTGGCGAGGGTAACGAGTGACTGTGAGGTTTGTAAAGCAGCTTCATGGTGATGTTTAACAAACTGGACGTTTTCTGAATGAGGATCTTGCATCGTCCAGTGGCAGTAGCTGAGACTGAAGATGTCTCGCAAGCACAGAGACCACACTAACTCTCCCACTCGTCCCTGCAGCCCATCACCACGGGAGGGGTCACTTACCGGGAGCAGCCCTGGCACAAGGAGTGCTTTGTGTGCACCGCCTGCAGGAAGCAGCTGTCTGGGCAGCGCTTCACGGCTCGCGATGACTTTGCCTACTGCCTGAACTGCTTCTGTGACTTGTATGCCAAGAAGTGTGCTGGGTGTACCAACCCCATCAGCGGTGAGTGTCCCGGGGTCCCCACTTCGAAGAGGGATTGGAAGCTTGAACAAGGCCTAGCATTTTAGCATGTGACCCTGTCTATATCCGTAAACTTCCCACACCTCCCTAAGGGTCTGAACACAGCAGACTTTTCTGCCTATCTGCTTTCCTCTCCTTGGTGCACTGGCTATGCTTCAGCAAGTAATGATTACTTCCTCTGCAGCCCACCGGATCACAACCATATGGCCTGTGCTCTGGTTTAGTTTCTGCTTTGGGTTGGATTATCTCTAAAACTGCAGCCTGTGAGCCTGTAACACCACATAAGCACAATAAAAACTGGCCTTTTCAGGCTTAGCAGCTGTGCTGTTTTCTTAGAAGTGTCCCCTAGCATCTTAGGGGGACGGTTGTACTCCAAAGCATCTTAGTGGGAAATTTCTGCCACAAGGCCACAGCTATATGAGGGCAGAGGGTACATTCTAAGGAGTTTTTCATATTGTATTCCCCCAAATGATCTGGCTAAGTGAGAGCCTAAAATCTGGCTGGCCGGCAGACCAGGCTTCTGGACTAGACTATTAAGCAGGCTGGAGAAATTCAGTGTGAACAGATGACTTCACACTAAAGTCCTTTAGATGGTCACCACATATCACTACACAAATTAGTGACTGGGTGGGGAGAGAAAAGTGTGTATTCTATAGTAACACAGGAGAAGTTTTATGATGTGGGATTTTCTTTTTTTTTTTGAGACGGAGTCTCGCGCTGTGTCACCCAGGCTGGAGTGCAGTGGCACGATCTCGGCTCACTGCAAGCTCCGCCTCCCAGGTTCAGGCCATTCTCCTGCCTCAGCCTCCGAGTAGCTGGGACTACAGGCGCCCGCCACCACGCCCAGCTAGTTTTTTGTATTTTTAGTAGAGACGGGGTTTCACCATGTTAGCCAGGATGGTCTCGATCTCCTGACCTCGTGATCCGCCCGCCTCGGCCTCCCAAAGTGCTGGGATTACAGGCTTGAGCCACCGCGCCCGGCGATGTGGGATTTTCAATCCCACTGCATTCAGTGGACTGGTTCTTCCCTATCAGAGGAAGGTGGCAGACACATGGAGTACCCGGTGGCCTGGCTTTCCTATGTGGCTTTTCAGTGTCATTACAGAAACACATCTATACACCCCCTGTGTGCTTGTCCTTGACTTTCTTTTCCCTCAGGCCTAGAACCAAGTTCACCTAACTGAGCTAAATCACCTTCCCACGTCACTAAAACAGTTCTCTCACGTATAATGCAGAGCTCATTACATTTCCATGTGAAATTAAAATATGAAGAAAAGCATAGTATTTACAGTTTACCTATGTTAAAATATCTGTTTCTGGTCCTTTATACACCACATTTCCCTTGGAATCATTTAGGGGGAAAATGCAATCTTTTGCCAAACATATTCATCTTTAATGCTGTTTTCAGCAGTGACTTCTGTTGAGGTAAATGTTTATAACATTAAGCTTTATAAAGTGATACAATCTATATAAAAGCACTTCTAAATGTAAAACGTTAGATATGAATGTGAATTGCGGTTATTGTAGCACTGAGAAAAAACACTAGGTAAAACCAACTGTATTATAATCAGGGACCAATGTACCTTAAATATTTGATTCCATTCTGTCTGTCTGCAGCTTTCTCAGGATCTTTCTGCTGCAACAATACCCCTCTCCCCTCATTCCTACCCACATCGCACTTTACCTGTGAGGCTTTTCCTGGCCATCCCAGGGAGGATTAACTTTTTCCTCTTCTACACTCCCTTCGGTGCTTCAATTATTAAATCATAAAAATTTGAGCACCAGGCAACATGAGGCACCTAGTGAAGGCATAAGAGAAATCTGCTTCCTGTTCTCACAGAGTTTCATTTTGTGGGAAAACACATAACAAATACAGTCAGCATTCTTTGACGCACTTATCACATCGTTTTGGAACCAGTTTCTATCTCTCTTCTGATATTCACGAGATCCTCCAGGCTGTGCATAGAATCTGACTTATACATGGATTCCCAGCACCCAGTCACTAGAAGTTCACACTATCCATATTACACAATCCAAACTTTGAAATGGATCAAACCACAATTCCTTCTTCAGTCCCAGTTGCCTGATTCTAATTTTCTTCATCCGGTATTATTTTCTCTCTGTTAACAGGACTTGGCGGCACAAAATACATCTCCTTTGAGGAACGGCAGTGGCATAACGACTGCTTTAACTGTAAGAAGTGCTCCCTCTCACTGGTGGGGCGTGGCTTCCTCACAGAGAGGGACGACATCCTGTGCCCCGACTGTGGGAAAGACATCTGAAGTCAACACGGAGAAGTTGCTGCTTGTGATCTCACACACAGATTTTTATGTTTTCTTTCTCACCCAGGCAATCTTGCCTTCTGGTTTCTTCCAGCCACATCGAGACTTTCTTCTAGTGCTTTTCAGTGATACTCACATTTGCTTCAACCCTTTAGTGCTTTGTGCTAGTTCAGTCCCAGGGAAAGAGAAAACTCGCCCTAGGCCCTAGGTGGGAAGATGGTTTGAAATTTTTGTAATCGAGTAAGGCACACCCAAATGTAAAAATCCTTTTGAATGATGTCTTTATAAATCTTTCTCTCACTGCCTATTTAAGTGCAATTAATGTATGCCACGAACTTGAAAGTTTTCTAAACTCAGTAAGGTAATGACCAATTGGTATTTACAGCTCTGTAACTTCCTGTTGTGTCAAGTCTAAACCAAGATTATGTGACTTGCAATAAAGTTATTCAGAACAAAATCTTTTGACAGGCACAGTGTGTGAAATCATGATTAAAGGTTGAGGCACTGAGTCTAAGTAACGCTTCATTGCATGGTCCCATGGTCACTGTATGAAGTGCAGTTCCAATGGCCTGGGGCATTGCCAACTGGAATAGCATCACATCACACCCTTTATTTAAAGGAAGCCTTCAGTCAACACCAGGCACCTCTTCCTTGCTACCTTCTCTCCCAATTTTTTTTTTTTTTTTGAGACAGAGTCTCACTCTGTCACCCAGGCTAAAGTGCGATGGCACAATCGCGGCTCACTGCAACCTCCGCCTCCCGGGTTCAAGCGATTCTCCTGCCTCAGCCTCCTGAGTAGCTGGGATTACAGGTGCCCACCACTATGCCGGGCTAATTTTTGTATTTTTGGTAGAGATGGGGTTTCACCATGTTAGGCTGGTCTCGAACTCCTGACCTCAGATGATCCACCTGCCTTGGTCCCCCAAAGTGCTGGGATTACAGGTGTGAGCCACTGCACCCGGCCACCTCCTCTCTCTTTCCCATACTCTTTCTCTTGGAATGTAATCCTCTGCATTTGATGCAGTAACATCAACTCCTGACAGTGAAGCCAATGTTCAGGTCATTTTTCTTGGCAGGGCTTCTTGGCTCTGTCCCAGTGTTATGGATCCACATCTTACACCGACTTCCATAAAGTGAAAGACTGCACAAGGACATAAGCAACTTGAGGCCAGAGACAACATCCTATTCATCTTTATGTTCTCAACACCCTCGCAACTGAGGGCACACTGGGAGCCTTCCGTGCTTCTGAAAAGGGCGGTAAAGCAGGAGGGACACACAGTCATTACAATAAAAATAACATTCGGAGCTCGTGTGGCAGTGGTCTGTGAAATAATCTCAGACAGCAGTACACAGTTGGGAAGCACAGAGCCAAGGTATGGGATAGGGCACTGCACAGTTCTCTTTAGCATCAGTGACGTTTTTGTCCTTAGTTTTCTAAGACAATGCAATATAATAAAATGATACGCTAAGCAACAGAAAAATTTGGTGGAAAGCAAGTCTGATATATGCTGAGCATATGTGACATCAGTTTCTTAATCTGAGTGGTAGTCACTGTTAGAATGTTCGATAATGTCTGGAATGAGTCTTTTGGATTTATAGTTGACTTGAGGTTTTGCTTAAAAAGAATAATTTCATCCCTTGTTAGTTGTTTTGCTGTTTTCTATTTCATAAAAGTAAAAGCACTCCAGATTTCATTTTGGAACATCTTACTTGTTCTCATTAAAACCACAGACTATCCCAACCTTAAATTACCCATTCTAAAATTAATGGTTAGGGGGAATTCCACTTCTAGTAAATAGCTCCAATTGGACTAATTCTCCTTCAAATTAACAGTCATTCTGGACAAAATATTTATTTAATTGTTGAGAACACTGGAGCACGATCCAAAGCAGGCAGATATTGGAGGCGGGTAGACACTTGGAAGAAGAGAATGACACTGGGTGATTTTCCTGTTTCGGCCTTTTATCCAACGGCAGCCCCCCGCCAGGGATCTAAAACTCTGTTAGGAAACCTGCAGTCTTACTAGCCTGAGGAACCAGAGGCCAGAGTTTGGGATAAACAGCCTCTGGAAAGTGAGGAAGAAAATCCTGAAAAGGAGAGCCCCAAGTGTGTTGCATGAACTTAGAAATTTCTGGCTGACAACTGAACCGTGTATACTTAGGCCAGACTCCAAGCAGCCCAGCCAAGGCTTAAAGCATTGACTGACGGGACTTTACGGATAGTGGTGTGCAGGGCTTAGCTGACCAACCCTCTTCCTACTGAAGGAAATTACTTGTATATAAACCACACAACGCAAAGTCTCTGAAAATTTCCCCAAAGGCATGTAACAAAATAAACATTCATTCAGGAAAATCCACTACGAAGTCTTAGGAAGAACAGTGAGTCTGTGGCATTTGAGCCACAGCCTCATCCCATCTCATCCCCACTCCCCAGCTTCATGTGACAAACTCTACTTTGGGCCAATGCAGCCGAAAATTAAGGGGTCTTTCTTCCCCCAGATACTGGTCTAGGGCTCTGCCCCAGGTGCCACAGGCTGAGAATCCTAGAGCTCCAATTGCCCCTACCCTAGCCTGCCAGTGTGGAGGCTCCACACTGGGAGGGGCAATCTCAGAAGACCGGTGGCTACCAACCCACTCACAGAGAAGGCGTGTCACTCCCGGAGAAGCAGGCCACTGTCCAGCCCCCAGGGGAGAGCCAGGCTCTGAGACTGGCAACTCAGCAGTTCCGCCCAAGGGGGCTCGTAGTTGGTACCAAGAATTGAGAAATCTTTGCCTAAGGGGATTGTCAAAAACAGTAAGACATCTTTCCAGAGAACCATTAAGGAAGGGGCTGGTAACTCCGTGCTATTAGTAGCAAAAAGCAGAATGACAGACCAGCCAGAAGTTTAACATGGAAAAGCAGAGAAAGAGATAGCCAAGAAGAGCCCTCCTGGAATCTTGTTTATCCTTGAGGTTCGGGAAGTATGTATGGACTGGGCTGTATCCACTCAGGAGCAATCAGATGTCCAACAAACGTGAAAGCATTCTCCAAGGTATACACAGGTCCATCAGCAAAGAGCAGAAATCTTATTAGCTCAAAGTGCGTAAGCAGAACCTCTGACCAAACACTGGCTGAACATAAAAACATGTCTGTTCAAAGAACTAAAGGAAATCATTCTAAAAAAGGAAGGTAAGAGAACAATTATAGTTGGTCCTCCATATCCACAGATTCCTCATCTGTGGATTCAACCAACTGTGGATCAAAAGTATTCAGGAAAAAAAAAAATGTTGACACAGTTCCAAAAAAGTAAAACTTGGATTTTCCACATGCTGAGTCCTATGTTGAATCCATGCAGATGAAGTGATGTGTAGGCACTGTATTAGGTATTATTATAAGTAATCTAGAGATTATTTAAAGTATACAGAATGATGTGAATAGGTTATATGCAATTCTATGCCATTTTCTATAAGAGACTTGAGCATCCATGGAGTTTGGTATTTGTAGGGGGTCCTGGAATTAATCCCCCACAGATACCAAGAGATTACTTTACTCACCAAACAAACCAATGAAGAGATAAAAATTATTTTTAATAAATCAAATGGAATTCTGAAGTTGAAAAATATACTAAATGAAATGAAAAATTCACTAGAGGGGGCTTAATAGTAGATTTGAATTGGGAGAGGAAAATCAGTGAACTTGAAGATGGAACAACAGAAATTATACAATCTGAAAAACAGCAAAAAGAGTGAAATGAAAAGAGCTTCAGAGAAAGGTAAGAAACCATTAAGCATACCAATATATGTGTAATAGAAGGACTAGAAGGACTAGAAGGCTAGGAGAGAGAAAAAAAGAACAGGAGAAAATATTTTTCAGAGTTAATGACGAGCCAGGCACAGTGGCACGTGCCTGTTGTCCCAGCTACTCAGGAGGCTGAGGTGGGAGAATTGCCTGAGTCTAGGAGTTTGAGGCTGCAGTGTGAGAAAACAGTACCTGTGAACGGCCACTGCACTCCAGCCTGCACAACATAGTGAGACCTTCTTAAAACAGAAAAAGAAGAAAAACAGTTAGTGGTTGAAAAAGCCTCCAAATTTGATTTGATGAAAAATATGAATCTACATATTTAAGAAGCTCAATAAACTCAAAGTAGGATACATGCAGAGACCATACCCAGACACATCACATTCAAAGTGCTGAACGCCAAAGATAATGAGAAAACTGGCTAGATGTAAAATAATATAGCTATATGATTAAGACTTTTTATTAAATTGGGAAATTAAACATACATATACAAAAGTACACAAAACAAATGCTGACAGGCAAAACTAAACCAATGAGATGTTGGAAATACTCTGTATTATGGGTTGTAAACTATGGTCCCTGGGCTAAATTCTGCCCACTGCCTGTTTTCTTTCCTAGTTTATTTTTTAGGGACAGGATCTCACTCTGTTGCCTGGGCTGAAGTGCAGTGCCATGATCACAGCTCACTGTAACCTTGAACTTCTGGGCTCAAGTGATCTTCCCACCTCAGCCTCTCAAGTAGCTGGGACTACAGGCACGCACCACCATGCCCGGCTGTGTGTGTGTGTGTGTGTGGGGGGGGGGGGGGGGGGCATTTTGAGATGGAGTTTCGCTCTGTCACCCAGGCTGTAGTGCAGTGGCATGATCCTGGCTCACTGTAACCTCCACCTCCTAGGGTCAAGCGATTCTCCTGCCTCAGCCTCTCGAGTAGCTGGGATTACAGGCACCCGCCATCACACCCAGCTAATTTTTGTATTTTTAGTAGAGACAGGGTTTCACCACACTGGCCAGGCTCGTCTTGAACTCCTGATCTCAGGTGATCCACCTGCCTCGACCTCCCAAAGTGCTGGGATTACAGGTGTGAGCCACCACACCTGGCTGATGCATGGCTATTTTAAAAATTTTTTGTAGCGATGAGGTCTCACTATGTTGCCTAGGCTGGTCTCAAACTCCCGGGCTCAAGTATCCCCCCATCTTGGCCTTCCAAAGCGCTGGGATTACCAGCATGAGCCATCACACCTGGTCTTCTGTTTTCTTAAAAAAACAACAAAAAACAGTTTTGTTCAAACACAGCCATGTATGTTCATTTATGCATTGGTTTGCTGGCTATTTTCTACTGTCTGGACCATTACAGAAAAACGTGCCACCTGTGCTGTACTGTGTATCTTGTTCTGGGTAGTGATACACACACACACACACACACACACACATTTTTTTCTCCTGAGCTATATAACTTAGAACTTTTCTAACTTTACAGCATTTTATTATAACTCAATAAAAATTTTAAAAATTTATAGTATGTTACACTTTGAACTTGAGTTCACTTGAGTATACTTTGAGTTACTTTAAAGCTTGTCTTTTTTTTTCATTAAACAGCAAGCCAACTCGTTTGATCTTTGATTATTACAATATGTGAAACCTTTGGGGGTCAGTCTCTACTGCCTGATGTTTCTGTTGCAGCCCACACTGGGTCCACTGTGCTGGGATTACAGGCGTTGAGTCACCACGCCCAGCCAGGATATTATAAAATTCTTAATAGAACTAGTCTACCCTCAATCAAAACCATGAAAATGTAGTCACTGAAGTAAGTGAAAGAAACAGTTTCACTAATGAGGCAATCATTCTACATGAACCACGAACAAGGCAAGAAACTCAGTAAATCTATCTGCTGTGGTGCAATGTACCCTGGAACTACAATGGTTACTACTCCCTCAATATTGCCCTTAGCCCTTTATCTCTGGAAAAACTTTAGAGGAATACTTGCAAAAGAACTCAGTGCTGTTAGTAGAGCAGAACTTTAGAAAACTAGCAGAGAAATCCTTGTGATCACAAAAATGAAGCCCGAGGTATATGTACTACACATTGTGGACTTGCTACAACTAGACACTATCCAATTTGTAAGCAGAGGGCTGCCCTCAAGTCTTTGAGTCAGCACAATAAATAAACCCTAACTCCTTTGGACAAAACTTTGTAAAACTAGTTATATTAAAGCAAAATAAAAGTTATATTAATTTGCGTATCACTTCATCATATTACTTTAGAAACTTAAAGTATATACTCAATTCTCATCATCTTTAGTGATGCCCATTCAGACTTGAGGGCACCTCTCATTTTCTGCCTAGTTATTAAATGACAGATTACAGAGGCTCAGGGATAAGCATAAGGTTAATTCTAGAAATATCAAGAAATAAGATCTGCAAGAGTCTTAAGGATAAGAGTGAAATCCATCTGCTTTGCAAAGGAGGAAGTGGAAGCCCAGGAAGAATAAAGCTTACTCAAGACTGCGAAGAGGCCAACACACTAGAAATCAGAAATCCTGACTCCTAGCCTACTGTCCCCTAAAACATGAGATTTTTTCTTACACATAGAGATGGAGATGGGGCAAGTGCCATCTCTAAATACACGAGTTTTTAACACTGAGAAGGAAATGTCCACGTGACATACATGCCAAAATGTATGTAGTGACCTTTCAGTGAAAAAAAAAAAAAAAAAAAACTGAGATTAGAACTCCATTATAACAATAAGAGCAGACTGACTTCATCCCTGGCATCTATTAGCATTTATGCAGTTTACTCACTTACTATGTTCTGAGGATGCTATGGTTTGAATGTCTCCCCTAAAAGTTCATGTGTTGAAAACTTAATTGCCATAGACACAGTATTAAGAGATAGGGCCTTAAAGAGATTAGGCCATGAGGGCTCTGTCCTCATGAATGGATTAATGCCATTATCACAGGGGCAGTTATTATGGAAGTGATTTCTTGACTAAAAAAAAAGAAAGATGAGTTCAGCCCAAGTTCTTCTGTGCTTTGCATACTCACTGCTGTCTTTCTGCCTTCCACCATGGGATAACCCTCACCAGCTGCCAGTGCTGTGCTCTTGGACCTCCCAGCCTCCAGAACTGGGAGCCAAATAAACTGGTCTTTATAAATTATCTAATCTGTGGTATTCTGTTATAGCTGGAGAAAAGGGACTAAGACAGAGAGGATCTTCTACAAGAGTAATCCAGTCG